>NW_026087566.1:399330-738421 GCF_022539395.1 Myiozetetes cayanensis
CACAGTAGAGTTGGAGGCTAAGGGCTTTTTTTCCTGGTTGGAACTTCATTGGTTTGGTGTCCCAAGCCCCACGCTGAAATGGCCCATCTTGGTCCCCAGTAGGACTATGAACGAAGATTCCACCCAGACAAAAGGTGCCAGCGCAGGAAGTTCCATTTGTGCATGGAGTGCCAAGGGTGCCTCACCAACTGCACAGGACAGTTGTAGGCTAAGGCCTTTTTTCCTGGTTGGAACTTAATTCGTTTGGTGTCCAAAACCCCGCGCTGAAATGGCCCGTCTGGGCCCCACATGGGTTGAGAACGAAAATTCCTCCCAGACAAAAGGGGCCAGCGCAGGAAGCTCCATGTGTGCATGGAGTGTCAAAGGTTGCTCACCCATTTCATAGGAGACTTGGAGGTTAAGGGGTTTTTTTCATGGCTGGAACTTCTCTGAATTGGTGTTTGTATCCTCGCGCTGAAATGGCCAGTCTAGGTCACCAGATGGACTAAGAACGAAGATTCCTCCCATACAAAAGGTGCCAGTGCAGGAAGTTCCATGTGTGCATGGAGTGCCAAGGGTGCCTCACCAACTGCACAGGAGATTTGGATGCTAAGGCCTTTTTATCCTGGATGGAACTTCATTGGTTTGGTGTCCAAAGGCCCGCGCTCAAATGGCCCATCTGGGCTCACATGGGTCCAGAACGAAGATTCCTCCCAGACAAAAGGGACCAGCGCAGGAAGTTCCATCTGTGCATGGAGTGTCAAAGGTTGCTCACCCATTGCATAGGAGACTTGGAGTTTAAGGGGTTTTTTTCATGGCTCGAATTTCTCTGACTTGGTGTTTGTAGCCTCGCACTGAAATGGCCAGTCTAGGTCCCCAGAAGGATTAAGAACGAAGATTCCTTCCATGCAAAAGGTCTCAGTACAGGAAGTTCCATGTGTGCATGGAGTGCCAAGGGTGGCTCACCAACTGCACAGATCAGTTGGAGGCTAAGGCCTTTTTTTCCTGGCTGGAACTTCAAATATTTAACGTTTGACGTCACGCGCTGAAATGACGCATCTGGGTACCCAGATGGACTAAGAACGAAGATTCCTCCCACACAAAAGTTGCCAGCGCAGAAAGCTTCATGTGTGCATGGAGTGCCAAGAGTGGCTCAGCAATTCCACAGTAGAGTTGGAGGCAAAGGCCTTCTTTTCCTGGTTGGAACTTCATTGGTTTGGTGTCTGAAGCCCCGAGCTTAAATGGCCTGTCTGGGTTCCCAGATGGATTAAGAACAAAGATTCCACCCAGAAAAGAGGTGCCAGGGTATAAAGCTCCTTGTTTGCATGGAGTACCAAGGGTATCTCACCCATTTCACAGCAGAGTTGGAGGCTAAGGGCTTTTTTTCCTGGTTGGAACTTCATTGGTTTGGTGTCCCAAGCCCCACGCTGAAATGGCCCGTCTTGGTCACCAGTAGGACTAAGAAGGAAGATTCCACCGAGACAAAATGTGCCAGTGTAGGAAGTTCCATGTGTGCATGGAGTGCCAAGGGTGCCTCACCAACTGCACAGGACAGTTGGAGGCTTAGGCCTTTTTTTCCTGGATGGAACTTCATTGGTTTGGTGTCCAAAGCCCCGCGCTGAAATGGCTCGTCTGGGCCCCACATGCGTTGAGAACGAAGATTCCTCCCAGACAAAAGGTGCCAGCGCAGGAAGCTCCATGTGTGCATGGAGTGTCAAGGGTTGCTCACCCATTGCATAGGAGACTTGGAGGTTAAGGGGTTTTTTTCATGGCTGGAACTTCTCTGACTTGGTGTTTGTAGCCCCGCGCTGAAATGGCCAGTCTGGGTCCCCAGATGGACTAAGAAAGAAGATTCATCGCAGACAAAAGGTGCCAGCGCAGGAATCTCCTTGTGTGCATGGAGTGCCAATGGTGACTAACCAAGTGCACAGGAGAGTTAGAGGCTAAGGGCTTTTTTCCCTGCCTGGAACTTCATTGGTTTGGTGTCCAAAACCCCACGATGAATTGGCCTGTCTTGGTCCCAGTTGGACTAAGAACGAAGATTCCTCCGACACAAAAGTTGCCAGCGCAGAAAGCTCTATGTGTGCATGGAGTGCCAAGAGTGGCTCACCCATTGTACTGTAGAGATGGAGGCTAAGGGCTTTTTTTCCTGGTTGGAACTTCATTGGTTTGGGGTCCCAAGCCCCACGCTGAAATGACCTGTCTGGGCTCCACATGGGCTAGGAACGAAGATTCCTCGCAGACAAAAGGTGCCAGCGCAGGAAGCTCCTTGTGTGCATGAAGTGGTAAGGGTGGCTCACCCATTGTACAGTAGAGATGGAGCCTAAGGGCTTTTTTTCCTGGTTGGAACTTCATTGGTTTGGTGTCCAAAGCCCCGCGCAGAAATGGCCCGTCTGGGCTCCACATGGGCTAGGAACGAAGATTCCTCGCATACAAAAGGTACCAGCGCAGGAAGTTCCTTGTGTGCATGGAGTGCCAAGGGTGCCTCACCAACTGCACAGGACAGTTGGAGGCTAAGGCCTTTTTTTCCTGGATGGAACTTAATTCGTTTGGTGTCCAAAGCCCCGCGTGAAATGGCCCGTCTCTGTCCCACATGGGTTGAGAACAAAGATTCCTCCCAGATAAAAGTGTCCAGTGCAGGAAGCTCCTTGTGTCCATGGAGTGCCAAGGGTGGCTAACCAACTGCACGGGAGAGTTGGAGGCTAAGGCCTTCTTTTCCTGCCTGGAATTTCATTGGTTTGGCATCCAAAGCCGCACGATGAAATGGCCCGTCTGGGTCCTCTGACTGAAAACAAAGATTCCTCCCATACAAAAGGTGCCAGCGCAGGAAGTTCCATGTGTGCATGGAGTGCCAAGAGTGGCTCACCCATTTCACAGCAGAGTTGGAGGCTAAGGCCTTTTTTCCTGGCTGGAACTTCATTGGTTTGGTGTCCCAAGCCCCATGCTGAAATGGCCCATCTTGGTCACCAGTAGGTCTAAGAACGTAGATTCCACCCAGACAAAAGGTGCCAGTGCAGGAAGCTCCTTGCGTGCATGGAGATGTAAGGGTGACTCACCCATTGCACAGCAGAGTTGGAGGCTAAGGGCTTTTTATCCTGCCAGGAATTTCATTGGTTTGGTGTCCAAAGCCCCACGATGAAATGGCCCGTCTTGGTCACCAGTAGGACTAAGAACGAAGATTCCACCCAGACAAAATGTGCCAGTGTAGGAAGTTCCATGTGTGCATGGAGTGCCAAGGGCGCCTCACCAACTGCACAGGACAGTTGGAGGCTTAGGCCTTTTTTTCCTGGATGGAACTTCATTGGTTTGGTGTCCAAAGCCCCGCGCTGAAATGGCTCGTCTGGGCCCCACATGGGTTGAGAACGAAGATTCCTCCCAGACAAAAGGTGCCAGCGCAGGAAGCTCAATGTGTGCATGGAGTGTCAAGGGTTGCTCACCCATTGCATAGGAGACTTGGAGGTTAAGGGGTTTTTTTCATGGCTGGAACTTCTCTGACTTGGTGTTTGTAGCCCCGCGCTGAAATGGCCAGTCTGGGTCCCCAGATGGACTAAGAAAGAAGATTCATCGCAGACAAAAGGTGCCAGCGCAGGAATCTCCTTGTGTGCATGGAGTGCCAATGGTGACTAACCAACTGCACAGGACAGTTAGAGGCTAAGGGCTTTTTTCCCTGCCTGGAACTTCATTGGTTTGGTGTCCAAAACCCCACGATGAATTGGCCTGTCTTGGTCCCCAGTTGGACTAAGAACGAAGATTCCTCCCACACAAAAGTTGCCAGCACAGAAAGCTCTATGTGTGCATGGAGTGCCAAGAGTGGCTCACCCATTGTACTGTAGAGATGGAGGCTAAGGGCTTTTTTTCCTGGTTGGAACTTCATTGGTTTGGTGTCCCAAGCCCCACGCTGAAATGGCCCGTCTGGGCTCCACATGGACTAGGAACGAAGATTCCTCGCAGACAAAAGGATGCCAGCGCAGGAAGCTCCTTGTTTGCATGGAGTGTCAAGGGTTGCTCACCCATTGTACAGTAGAGATGGAGGCTAAGGGCTTTTTTTCCTGGTTGGAACTTCATTGGTTTGGTGTCCAAAGCCCCGCGCAGAAATGGCCCGTCTGGGCTCCACATGGGCTAGGAACGAAGATTCCTCCCACACAAAAGGTACCAGCACAGGAAGTTCCATTTGTGCATGGAGTGCCAAGGGTGCCTCACCAACTGCACAGGACAGTTGGAGGCTAAGGCCTTTTTTTCCTGGATGGAACTTAATTCGTTTGGTGTCCAAAGCCCCGCGCTGAAATGGCCCGTCTGTGTCCCACATGGGTTGAGAACAAAGATTCCTCCCAGATAAAAGTCGCCAGTGCAGGAAGCTCCTTGTGTCCATGGAGTGCCAAGGGTGGCTAACCCATTGCACAGCAGAGTTGGAGGCTAAGGCCTTCTTTTCCTGCCTGGAATTTCATTGTTTTGGCATCCAAAGCCGCACGATGAAATGGCCCGTCTGGGTCCTCTGATTGACTGAAAACAAAGATTCCTCCCATACAAAAGGTGCCAGCGCAGGAAGTTCCATGTGTGCATGGAGTGCCACAAGTGGCTCACCCATTTCACAGCAGAGTTGGAGGCGGAGGCCTTTTTTTCCTGGCTGGAACTTCATTGGTTTGGTGTCCCAAGCCCCATGCTGAAATGGCCCATCTTGGTCACCAGTAGGTCTAAGAACGTAGATTCCACCCAGACAAAAGTTGCCAGTGCAGGAAGCTCCTTGTGTGCATGGAGTGGTAAGGTTGAGTCACCCATTGCACAGCAGAGTTGGAGGCTAAGGGCTTTTTATCCTGCCTGGAATTTCATTGGTTTGGTGTCCAAAGCCCCACGATGAAATGGCCCGTCTTGGTCACCAGTAGGACTAAGAACGAAGATTCCACCCAGACAAGTGGTGCCATTGCAGGAAGTTCCATGTGTGCATGGAGTGCCAAGGGCGCCTCACCAACTGCACAGGACAGTTGGAGGCTAAGGCCTTTTTTTCCTGGATGGAACTTAATTCGTTTGGTGTCCAAAGCCCCGCGCTGAAATGGCCCGTCTGGGCCCCACATGGGTTGAGAACGAAGATTCCTCCCAGACAAAATGGGCCAGCGCAGGAAGCTCCATGTGTGCATGGATTCTAGGGTTGCTCACCCACTGCATAGGAGAGTTGGAGGTTAAGGGTTTTTTTCATGGCTGGAACTTCTCTGACTTGGTGTTTGTAGCCCCGCGCTGAAATGGCCAGTCTGGGTCCCCAGATGGATTAAGAAAGAAGATTCATCGAAGACAAAAGGGGCCAGCGCAGGAAGCTCCTTGTGTGCATGGAGTGCCAAGGGTGGCTAACCAACTGCACAGGACAGTTAGAGGCTAAGGGCTTTTTTTCCTGCCTGGAACTTCATTGGTTTGGTGTCCAAAACCCCACGATGAATTGGCCTGTCTTGGTCCCCAGTTGGACTAAGAACGAAGATTCCTCCCACACAAAAGTTGCCAGCACAGAAAGCTCTATGTGTGCATGGAGTGCCAAGAGTGGCTCACCCATTGTACAGTAGAGATGGAGGCTAAGACCTTGTTTTCCTGGTTGGAACTTCATTGGTTTGGTGTCCAAAGCCCCTTGCTGAAATGGCCCATCTGGGCCCCACATGGGCTAAGAACGAATATTCCTCGCAGACAAAATGTGCCAGCGCAGGAAGCTCCTTGTGTGCATGGAGTGGTAAGGGTGACTTACCCATTGCACAGCAGAGTTTGATGCTAAGGCCTTTTTATCCTGCCTGGAATTTCATTGGTTTGGTGTCCAAAGCCGCACAATGAAATGGCCCGTCTGGGTCCTCTGATTGACTGAAGACAAAGATTCCTCCCATACAAAAGGTGTCAGCGCAGGAAGTTCCATGTGTGCATGGAGTGGCACGAGTGGCTCACCCATTTCACAGCAGAGTTTGAGGCTAAGGCCTTTTTTTCCTGGATGGAATTTAATTCTTTTGGTGTCCAAAGTGTGGCGCTGAAATGGCCAGTCTGGGTCCCCAGATGGACTAAGAAAGAAGATTCATCGCAGACAAAAGGTGCCAGCGCAGGAAGCTCCTTGGCATGGAGTGCCAAGGGTGGCTAACCAACTGCACAGGACAGTTAGAGGCTAAGGGCTTTTTTTCCTGCCTGGAACTTCATTGGTTTGGTGTCCAAAGCCCCGCGCTGAAATGGTCCGTGTCTCAGTTTAAATGAGCCAAGGGTCTTTTGCTGAGGATGAATTAGGAGGAAAAGACCGAAACTTCTCTTTCCAAGCAATTATAAATCCAAAATTAAGAGGCTTTGATTGAAGGAAAACAAATTATGGAAAAGGGAAAAATAACAGCCCTTTATTAAAAGGTATGTGTGTATTAACAGGAACACGAAAAAAACCAAGGAAAATAACCAAGTAATACTCCTATACCCACCAATAATCCCCTTCAAGAACAAAACCGATAAACCGGCAAAAGGAAAATAGTTCAATTTCTTGCACTCTTTGGTGCAGTTCCAACCACAGTCAGCAGGGGGCGCCGTCAGGTCACTGGAGATGCAAAATTTGTAATGTCCTGTACCATTCACCAGGTGGCGCTGTTGGGTCACTGAAGGTGTAAAAAACTAGTAGTGTCCTATTGTAGTCACCAGGTGGCGCTGTTGGATCACTGGAGGAGTAGTACTTGTAATGTCCAGTGCCCGTCACCAGGCGGCGCTGTGAGATCCTTGGCTGCCATCTGGTGGGGGGGGGGGGGGGGGGAGAAAAGAAGGGGAAGGAAAACAAAAGCAATAAAACAGAAAGTTCTCCCAATGGAAGAAAACTCACAAACTTCAGCTGATTAGGGTCCGTTGTAAGCAGGGCTGCAGCCAACCAGAGTTTAGCCAAGAGCAGCAGCCAGAGTTCCCCTCCGACAGGAAAGAGACAAAGGAAGTCGGTAGTGTCTGCAGCCCGCAGCAGCCTCTCCCCCCGGCAGCGAGAGAGTCTCTCCTCCCCCCCAGCCTCCACCCCCTTCCAGTCACACACCAGCCACCTCCCCCCTTCGTTGTCAAGGAAACAAATCTTGACTATTAGGGCTCGAGCCGATTCCTTTGTTCAACTAATTGGGCAATATACAGAGCACACACACACAGCAGGAGGAAAGGAAAGAAAAATTCCTTGCTAAAAATATGAACTATGACATTATCCACCCCTAATTTTTTTCCTTTCCCATACCACCATACATCTATCAAATTGAACCTTTTTTAACTCCACATATACATACATCATTCTAGACTATGTACATATTCACAAATACATATAGATACAAATATGGCTAGAGTTATGACCTGTTTACCCTAAGATCATATCTCCTTGGGGTATGCACCGGGTTTCTCCATCTTCTTGCATCACCCACCATGTGCAACCAGGTCCTTGGGCAAAGACAACTCCACGAATGGATTTGCCTTTGCTCGAGGTGTGGTTAACCCAAACTGTTTTACCTAACATACCTCTCATGTGAACCACTGGGACCTTGTCCCCATCTACAGTGTGAAGGGACTCTGAGTGGGCAGGGCCAGCTCTATTGACGGAGCCTCTAGTGTTGACTAACCATGTAACCTTTGCTAGGTGTTGATCCCAGTGTTTGAAAGTCCCTCCACCTAATGCTTTCAGGGTAGTCTTCAACAGTCCATTGCACCGTTCAACCTTCCCAGCAGCTGCTGCATGGTACGGTATGTGATAGACCCACTCAATGCCATGCTCTTTCGCCCAGGTGGTAACTAAACTATTTTTGAAGTGTGTCCCATTATCTGACTCAATACACTCTGGGGTGCCGTGCCGCCACAGGACCTGTTTTTCGAGGCCCAGGATGGTATTTCTGGCCGTGGCGTGGGGCACCGGATGCGTCTCCAGCCATCCAGTGGTGGCTTCCACCATGGTGAGCACATAGTGCTTACCTTGACGGGTCTGTGGCAATGTGATATAATCAACCTGCCAAGCCTCCCCATACCTGTATTTATTCCACCGTCCACCATACCACAGGGGTTTCAGTCTCTTAGCCTGTTTAATGGCAGTGCATGTCTCACAGTCACAGATAACCTGAGAGATAGCATCCATGGTTAGATCCACCCCTCGGTCTCGTGCCCATTTGTAGTTGGCATCTCTGCCTTGATGGCCGGTGGCATCATGAGCCCATCGTGCTAAGAACAGTTTGCCTTTGTGCTGCCAGTCTAGGTCCACCTGTGACACCTCAACTTGTGCAGCTCGGTCTGCCCGTTCATTGTTGCGATGTTCTTCATTGGCTCGATTTTTGGGCACGTGGGCATCTACGTGGCGGACCCTCACAATCAACTTCTCTACCCGGGTAGCAATGTCTTGCCATATATCAGCAGCCCAGATGGGTTTTCCCCTACGTTTCCAATTGGTCTTCTTCCATCTGTCCAACCACCCCCACAGGGCATTGGCCACCATCCATGAGTCCGTGTAGAGGTAAAGTTTTGGCCACTTCTCTCATTCAGCAATGTCCAATGCCAACTGGACAGCTTTGAGCTCTGCGAATTGGCTTGATTCACCCTCTCCTTCCATAGCTTCTGCAACTTGTCGTGTGGGACTCCATACGGCTGCTTTCCATTTACGCTTCATCCTTACAATACGGCAGGAACCATCAGTAAAGAGTGTGTAGCGTATGTCTTCTTCTGGTAGTTGGTTGTATGCTGGGGCTTCCTCTGCTCGTACCACCTGCTCCCCTTCTTCTTCTTCTGCTAGACTAAAATCCTCACCTTCCAGCCAGTTCATGATGATTTCTAGGATCCCAGGGCGATTTGGGTTTCCAATGCGGGCGCTGCGTGATCAGGGCGGTCCATTTGCTCCAGGTGGCATCAGTGGCATGATGAGTAGAGAGCGTCTTCCCTTTGAACATCCAACTCAACACTGGCAGCCGAGGTGCCAGGAGGAGCTGTTCTTCTGTGCCAATCACCTCTGAGGCAGCTTGTACTGCCTCATAAGATGCTAGGATCTCTTTTTCTGTTGGAGTGTAATTGGCTTCCGACCCCCTGTAGCTTCGGCTCCAGAATCCCAGTGGGTGGCCTCGGGTCTTGCCAGGCACCTTCTGCCAGAGGCTCCAGGAGAGGCCCTTATCCCCAGATGCAGAGTAGAGCACATTCTTCACATCTGGTCCTGTCCTGACTGGCCCAAGGGCTACAGCATGGGCAATCTCCTGTTTAATCTGTTCAAATGCTTGCTGTTGTTCAGGACCCCACTGGAAATCATTCTTCTTGTGGGTTACCAGATAGAGAGGGCTTACGATCTGGCTGTACTCGGGGATATACATTCTCCAAATACCTATGGCACCCAGGAAAGCTTGTGTTTCCTTCTTGCTAGTTGGTGGGGCCATTGCTGTGATTTTATCGATGACTTCAGTTGGGATTTGATGACGTCCATCTTGCCACTTTACTCCCAGGAACTGGATCTCTCGGGCAGGTCCCTTGACTTTACTCTTTAATGGCAAACCCAGCTTCCAGGAGAATCTGTATGATCTTTTTTCCTTTCTCAGAGACCTCTTCTGCTGTGTCCCCCCATACAATGATGTCATCAATGTACTGCAGGTGTTCTGGGGCTTCACCTTTCTCTAGTGTAGCCTGGATCAATCCGTGGCAGATGGTGGGACTGTGTTTCCACCCCTGGGGCAGTCGGTTCCACGTGTACTGCACGCCCCTCCACATGAAAGCAAACTGCGGCCTGCACTCTGCTGCCAAGGGAATGGAGAAGAATGCATTCGCAATGTCAATAGTGGCGTACCACCTCGCTGCCTTAGACTCCAGCTCGTACTGGAGCTCCAACATGTCTGGAACTGCGGCATTCAGTGGCAGGGTGGCTTCATTCAGGCCACGATAGTCCACAGTCAGTCTCCATTCTCCGTCGGACTTACGCACAGGCCAGATGGGGCTGTTGAAGGGGGAGTGGATCCTGCTGATCACTCCTTGGCTCTCCAGCTCACGGATCATCTTATGGATGGGAATCACAGAGTCTTGGTTTGTTCGGTACTGCCGACGGTGCACTATTGTAGTGGCAATTGGAACTCGCTGTTCCTCAACCTTCAACAGTCCCACAGCAGAAGGGTTCTCTGAGAGGCCAGGTAGTGAATTCAACTGCTTAGCAGCCTCTGTCTCCACAGCAGCTATTCCAAAAGCCCATCTATGTCCCTTGGGGTCTTTGAAATACCCATTCCTAAGGTAGTCAATGCCCAGGATACATGGGGCATCTGGACCAGTCACAATGGTGTGTTTCTGCCACTCCTTCCCGGTCAGGCTCACTTCAGCTTCCAACACGGTCAACTGCTGTCACCCCAGAAATGGAAATAGCCTCTGGTCCCCCATGTCCTGAGGGCATTAACGTGCATTGAGTGCCAGTGTCAACCAAAGCCTTATATTCTTGTGGGTCTGATGTGCCAGGCCATCGGATCCACACCATCCAATAGACACGGTTGTCCCGTGCCTCTACCTGGCTAGAGGCAGGGCCCCTCTAATACTGGTCTCTGTCCTGCTCGTCACAGTTTTCCGTCTGCAAATACTGGCGGGAGGTACCTTCTAGTGGGTCAGATCCCTGCCCACGGGATACCGGCATTGCACTCACTTTCACGGACTTTGTTTTTCTCTGGTCCTTCAACTCTTGTACTCGGGCTGCCAAGACATGGGTAGGTTTCCTGTCCCACTGTCTCATGTCTTCTCCATGGCCAGATAGGAAATACCACCGCTCAGTTCGTGAGGTCTGTCTACCCTCTCTAGCTGGGGGGCGCCCGGTTCTCACTGGTGCCACCTGGGAGCTGTTTCTCTCAATCTTTTCTAGGATTTTCTCCTGTTGATTTTGTAATTTTGTAGCTATGGTAGTGAGGTTATTGATCGAGGTCTCTACGGAAGAAATGCAGGCTTGTAGTGATCCTTGGACCATACTGTCATACATCCGAAGTTTATTTGCTATAAACGCCACTGGCTCACTCTTTTCCCCAGCCTCCAATGATGTCAAGTAACTGACGTGTGCAGATGGCCCCATACATATGAAGGTCCACCACATGTATGGTGTACATCTAACCTTGTCAGGATCGTGATTAGCTTGCATATCCCTTCCAAACAGAACCTCCAACAGTGCCATTTCCCTCAGGCGTCGGATCCCCTCCTCCATGGTATTCCAGCTCTTCACAAAATGGTCTGTCTGCAAAGCCTCTCTGTAAACGAACCTCTCTCTCAGTGTCCAGCAGCCGTGCCCAGAGAGACAGGGGCTTTGATTGTCTCACAAATGCCTCTTCAATGCCCACATCCTGGGCAATAGACCTCAAGAACCTTGCTTCACCGCCATCAAGGTTTATGACATCACTCGTGGAGTCCCAGACTTGAATCATCCAGGTCAGTATGGGTTCATTCGGGTGACAAATGACATCTGACCGTAATTTCCGGAAGTTGTCATACGATAAGGACTCAGTGATGATTTCTGGCTCCGGGTTGGCTGCCTGTGAGGGTCCTGCCTCCCCATCATCATCTACTGGGCGGGCTGATTTGGTCTTATATTTCCTCTTTTGGATAGGGGCAACCTCCATTGACTTGTTTGGTTCCTTGGAACTGGCCTTATCTGGAGTCACCCTTGTATCAGACCTCTCACTTTCATCTTTTCCTTTTCCCTGTGAGGGCTGCACCATACCGAGCACCTTTTTGTAGGCAACGGCTAAAGCCCCACATGCATCTACCACCTGCCTCTCTATGGGTTTACCATGACCTCTCTCCCTCACAGCTGTTATTATCTGTGCAGGGTTTAGGAGTTGTTTGAGAGTGAACTCCCATGTTGTAGGAACTGAACCACTTTCTAGAAATTTACCCATGTCCTCCCATGGCCCATGCCATTTGAGGTTTTCCACCCCTGGGGCTGGTTTCTGTGCCCATTCCTGGTAAATCCTGGGCCTAACTACGAATATTAGATATGACACCGTGGCAATAGATATGACACCTTGCACGAGAAGCCCAAAAAATAAAATGTCTCTTACATCTAAAGAGAGTTTAAATTTCTCAGAGGCCATTGTATTGGAACCAAAGGGAAAATGGATGAAGGGTTGGACAAATATACCCCCCTGTGTTTCTCTGTAGGAATAGGTACCATTATCCTTAAAACCCCAAAGGAGACAGTGTAGGTTAGGGCAGTAATATATCCTTGAGAACATATCCCGAAGGAAAATAACAGGTACTGAGTTTGCTATGTCATAAAACCAGTGCAAGATCTCAAACATACTTATTGCAATGAGGGTCATAGTGTCTGAGCTGAAAAACATCGACAAGTGGGACATAGATTTTGGCATAATTATATACCACAGAAAAGCAGCGATCTTAGACTTCATGGTGCCTACAGGTTCACAAACACATCTAAAGTCACACAAGGGTAGTTATTCCTTTTCCACTTTTCCTCTCTTGGGCCTCATGTTGGGCGCCAAAAGATGTACCGGTTTAAATGAGACAAGGGTCTTTTGCTCAGGATGGATTAGGAGGAAAAGACCGAAACTTCTCTTTCCAAGCAATTATAAATCCAAAATTAAGAGGCTTCAATTGAAGGAAAACAAATTATGGAAAAGGGAAAAATAACAGCCCCTTATTAAAGGTATGTGTGTATTAACAGGAACAAGAAAAAAACAAGTAAAATAACTAATACTCCTATACCAACCAATAATCCCTTCAAGAACAAAACTGATAAATAGGCAAAAGGAAAATAGTTCAATTTTGTGCATCCTTTGGTGCGGTTCCAACCACAGCCAGCAGGGGGCGCCGTCAGGTCACTGGAGATGCAAAATTTGTAATGTCCTGTACCATTCACCAGGTGGCGCTGTTGGGTCACTGAAGGTGTAAAAAACTTGTAGTGTCCTATTGTAGTCACCAGGTGGCGCTGTTGGATCACTGAAGGAGTAGAACTTGTAATGTCCAGTGCCCGTCACCAGGCGGCACTGTGAGATCCTTGGCTGCCGCCAGGTGGAGGTGGGGGGGGAAAGAAGGGGAAGGAAAACAACAGCAATAAAACAGAAAGTTCTCCCAATGAAAGAAAACTCACAAACTTCAGCTGATTAGGGTCCGTTGTAAGCAAGGCCTGCAGCCAGCCAGAGTTGAGCCAAGAGCAGCAGCCAGAACTCCCCTCCAACAGGAAAGAGACAAAGGAACCCGGCAGTGTCTGCAGCCCGCAGCAGAGAGAGAGACTCCCCTCTCCCCACAGCCTCCACCCCCTTCCAGTCACACCTCAGCCAACTCCCCCCCTTCGTTGTCAAGGAAACTAATCTCGGCCATTAGTGGGCCAGAGCCAATTCCTTTGTTCAACTAATGGCCCATATACAGAGCACACACACACGGCAGGGGGAAAGGAAAGAAAAGTTCTTTGCTAAAATCGGAACTATGACAGCTTACCCTCAGAGAAAAACATCCAGGTTTTGGGCCAGCCTGGGCACTCCACAGGCAGCAGGAGCTTTCTCTCCAGCAACATTTTGTCTTGAAGGAAACTTCCATTGGATTCAATTTTGGAGTCGCCCTGGCAACTTTAGCGTAGGATTCTTCCTGCAAACAACAGGCCTTTCTCCCAGGAAAGAAAATGAGTACCCCCGGGGTCGAAGGTCCAGGTTGTGGGCCAGCCTCCACACTCCATTTTCAGCAGGAGCTTTCTGTCCAGCCACCTTCTCTCTGGAACAAATCTTTCTTTGTATTCGATTTTGTAGTCAGACTGGCAATTTTGGCCCAGGACTCGTGCAAGGAAAAAAACAGCCCTTTCACGCAGGAAAGAAAGTGCTTACCCTGGGGCTCTCAGGTGCAGATAGTGGGCCAGCCTGGGCAATCCATGGGCAGCAGGAGCTTTCTCTCCTTGCACCTTTGCTCTGGGAGAAATCTTTGTTCTTACTGAACTTTGGAGGCAGAGTAGCAACATTAGCACAAGATTCCTGCAATCAAACAACAGCCCGTTCTCCCAGGAAAGGAAGTGCTTACCCTCAGGGTAAAATGTCCAGGCTGGGGGTCAGCCTGGCATCTACATGGGCAGCAGGAGCTTTCTCTCTGCACATTTTGACTGGGGAGGAATCTTCGTCCGTATTTCATTTTGGCATTCAGACTGGCAATTTTGACACAGGATTCCTGCAAGCAAACAAAAGCCCCTTCTCCCAGGAAAGCAAAACGCTTACCCTCAGGGGCTTAGTTGCAGTTGGTGGGCCGGTCTGGGCACTCCACGGGCAGCAGGAGCTTTCTGCGATGGCACCTCTTGTCTGGAAGGAATCTTCGTTCTTATTCAATGTTGGAGTCCAAGTAGCAACATCACTGCAGGATTCCTGCAAGCAAACAACAACCCATTCCCCAGAAAAAAAAGTGCTTACCCTCAGGGTAAAATGTCCAGGGTTGTAGGGCATCCTCAGCACTCCATGAGCAGCAGGAGCTTTCTGTCCTTGCACCTTTTGTCTGGGAGGAATCTTTGCTCGTATTGCATTTTGGAGTCAGAGTGGCACTTTCAGCGCAGGATTTCTTCAAGCGAACAAAAGCCCTTTCTCCCAGGAAGGAAAGTGCTTATCCTAGTAGAATCAGGTGCACTTGGTGGGCCAGCCTGGGAACTCTACGGGCGGCAGCAGCTATCTGTCAAGCCACCTTCTGTTTGAGAGGAATCTTTGTCTGAATTTAATTTTGGAATCGCACTGGCAATTTCAGTGCACGATTCCTGCAAGCAAACAACAAGCCCTTCTCCCAGAAAAGAAAGGGCTTACCCTCAGGGTAAAATGTCCAGGTTGTGGGCCAGCCTGGGATCTACATGGGCAGCAGGAGCTTTCTCTCTGCACATTTTGATTTGGGAGGAATCTTTCTCCATATTCAATTTTGGAGTCAGACTAGAAATTTCATCACAGAATTCCTGCAAGTAAACAACAGCCCATTCTCCCAGGAAAGAAAGAGCTTACCCTCAGGGTCCACAGTGCAGTTGGTATGGTAGCCTGGGCACTCCACGGGCAACAGGAGCTTTCTGTGATGGCACCTCTTGTCTGGGAGGAATCTTTCTTCTTATTCCATTTGGAAGTCAGAGTAGCAATATCAGTGCAGGATTCCTGCAAGCGAACAACAGGCCTTTCTCCCAGAAAAGGAAGTGCTTACCCTTGACTTTAAGGTCTGGGTGGTAGGTCAGCCCGGGTACTCCATGGGTACAAGGAGCTTTTGGCCCAGCCACCTTCTGTCTGGGAGGAATCTTTCTTTGTCTTCAGTTTTTGCAGTTGGACTGGGAATTTCAGCGCAGCGCTCCTGCAAGCGAACGGAAGCCCTTTCTGCTAGGACAGAAAGTGCTTACCCTCAAGGTCTTATGTGCAGTTTGTGGGGCAGCCTGGGCCCTCCAAGGGAAACAGGAGCTTTTTGTGATGGCTCCTTTTGTTGGGGAGCAATCTTCATTCCTATTCCATTTTGTTGTCAGACTAGCAATTTCAGCACAGGATTATTGCAAGCGAACTACAGCGCTTTCTCCTAGGAAAGAAAATGCTTACCCTCAGGGGCTTAGGTGCAGCTGGTGGGCTGGTCTGGGCAATCTATGGGGAGCAGGAGCTTTCTCTGATGGCACCTCTTGTCTGGGAGGAATCTTCATTCGGAGTCAGTTTTGGACTCTGAGTAGCAAGATCAGTGCAGGATTCCTGTAAGTGAATAACAAGCCTTTCTCCCAGGAATCCAAGTGCTTAGTCTCAGGGTCTCAAGTGCAGTTGGTGGGCCGGCCTTGGCATTCCATGGACACCAGGAGCTTTGTCTCCGTGCATATTTTGTCTGGGAGCAATCTTTGTTCGTTTTGAATTTTGGTGTCCGACTGGCAATTTCAGTGCGGGACTCCTGCAAGCAAACAAAAGCCTCTTCTCTCAGGAAAGAAAGTGCTTACCCTGGGTGTCTCAGGTGTAGTTAGTGGGCCGGCCTGGCCACTCCATGGGTAGCAGAACCTTTCTGTCTTGCCACCTTCTCCCTGGGAGAAATCTTCATCGCTGTTAAGTTTCATTAGTCAGACTGGCTATTTCAGCGCAGGACTCCTGCAAGCGAATGACGGCCCTTTCTCCCAGGAAAGAAAGTGCTTACCCTCGGAGTCAAGGGCCTGGGTTTTAGGCTGTTCTGGGCACTCCACGGGCAGCAGGAGCCCAGCCACCTTCTGTCTGGGAGAAACCTTTGTTCGTATTCAATTTTGGCATTCAGATCGGCAATTTCAGCACAGCACTCTGGCAAGCGAACGACAGCCCTTTCTCCCGGGAATGGGCGTGCTTACCCTCAGGTTCTCAAGTTCAGTTTGTGGGCCAGCCTGGATAATCCATGGGCAGCAGGATCTTTCTCTCATTGCACCTCTTGTCTAGGAGGAATCTTTGTTCATCTTGAAGTTTCGAGTCAGATTGGCAATTTTAGTGTAGGATTCCTTCAAGTGAACAAAAGCCCTTTCTCCCAGGAAAGAAAATGCTTACTGTTGTTTTCAAGGGTCTGGTTTGTAGGCCAGCCTGGGCCCTCCATGGACAACAGGAGCGTTCTGCCCAGCCACTTTCAGTTTGGGAGGAACCTTTGTTTGTATTCAATTTTGGCAGTCAGACTGGCAGTTTCACTGCTGGACTCTTGCAGGAGAACAACAGCCCTTTCTCCCGGGAAAGAAAGCCTGTAGCCTTTGGCTGTTATGAGTATTTGGTGGACCGGCCTGGGCACTTTATGGGCACCAAGAGATTTCTCTATTGGCACCTTTTCTCTGGGAAGAACCTTCATTCGTATTCCGTTTTGGACTCGGACTGGCAATTTCAACACAGGTTATCTCTGAGCGAACAACAGCCCTTTCTCTCGGGGTCAAAGGTCCAGGTTGTAGGCCAGCCTCCACACTCCATTGGCAGCAGGAGATTTCTGTCCAGCCACCTTCTTTCCTGGAGGAATCTTTGTCTGGATTCAATTTTGAAGACTGACTGGTCCTTTCAGTGTAGGATTCCTGCAAGGGAACAACGGTCCTTTCTCCCGGGAAAGAAAGTGCTTACCCTCGGGCTCTCAGGTGCAGTTGGTGGGCCAGCCTGGGCAATCCACGGGCAGCAGGAGGTTTCTGCCCTGCCCCCTTCTGTCTGGGATGAATCTTCGTTTGTATTCAATTTTGCAGTCAGAGTGGCAATTTCAGCACAGGATTCCTGCATGCGAACAACAGCCTTTTCTCCCAGGAAAGATAGTGCTTATCCCCAGGGTCAAGGGTCCTAGTTGTGGGCTGCCCTTGGCATTCTATGGGCAGCAAGAGCTTTCTGTCCAGTCACCTTCTGTCTTGGAGGAATCTTCGTCCAAACTCAATTTTGGCAGTCATACTTGGAATTTCAGCGCATGATCCTGGCAAGCGAACGATAGCCTTTTTCCCAGGAAAGAAAGTGTTTACCCTCGGGGTCTCTGGTGAAGTTGGTGGCCCAGCCTGGGCACTCCCTGGGCAGCATGAGCTTTCTGTCCTTGCACCTCTTGTTTTGGAGGACTCTTCGTCCATATTCAATTCGGGGGTCAGACTGGCAATTTCGGCACAGGATTCCTAAAAGTGAACGACAGCCAATTCTCTCAGGAAAGAAAGTGCTTACCCATTGGGTCAGTAGTCCAGGTTGTAGGTCCACCTGGATACTCCATGGACAGCGGGAGCTTTCTGTGATGGAACCTTTGCCTCGGAGGAATCTTTGTTTGTATTCAGTTTTGGCAGTCAGACTGGCAATTTCATCACGGGACTCCTGCAAGCAAACAAAACCCCTTTCCTCTTAGGGAAGAAATGGCTTACCCTCAACCTCCAAGGTTGGATTACCTGCAACTTTTATGATATCACGTACCTGCCACCCCCCGCCCCCTCATCGAACATCAGAGCAGAGCAGCTTCGGGACAAACACATGCCCACCTGACACAGAACATTACAAACATGCAGCAGAATGATGAGAGACAGTTCTCGGCAAGCAGCAGAACTCCGAGAACTGAGATACTGTTGAGCAAGATGACCTACGCAACTGCGTCTCCGAGCTGAGAATGCCCTACGGCAACCTCTGGAAAGACTCAAAGAGAACTACCTTGGACAAGAAGGGCCTGTCAAAACCGCAAAGAGGGATGTGTGAGAACGCTACGTTCGGGATGTAAGACTGGGGGGACAGCTGACGACGCAGCCTGAAACGTGGCCGGAGAAGACACCCGACTGTAAAATTCCAAGATGTGATTTCGATGCGAGATTGCGAGTCGAGGAACGGACGATATCGGCACTGTGCCGAGGAGACATTTGAGACCCCGGGGATGACACCCCACACTTCCCATAAGCCCCTTCGGGGCAGAACACAAACACAGCTGATCTGAGGAACCCGCAAGACACACGAGACAGACTAGACAAACTGTGTGACGCAGACCGGAACTGCTCTGCCTTGCACGGCCCGGTGTTGTGCTCCAAAGTAAGCCACTCCCTCTTTGTGCACTCGGGGCCTGTTACTGGACATCCCTCTCTCCTTACGCTAATTTCTAAATCTATCCCAGAAATTCCCAACCCGGTACCCTGCTCTCCTCCCCTCTCCGGGTCACAGCCCTCCACTTATCTTTATGACAGCTGGGGTTGTGAATCCTTCTTCAACACACAGGAAAGGTCGTCTTGGCTACCTCAGAGGTTCCTGCAGATGCTGGCTTATTCTCCTTGTCAGCTACAAGAAACAAAACCATAATCACTTCAGGAGCTTAGAAGCAGCTCAGCCAAACCCCAACAATTCCCATACTCACACTCTCCCAGCTGCACCGAGGTCCTCGGCTCACTGGCTCTGGACGGAGTCTTGCCACCTCTGCCCATGCCGGAGGCTGCGGCTGGCATCGCACGGGATGACGGACAAAGTTACGTGGCATTTTGGAAAGCTCAGCGCACCCCTGCTCCTCCTGCCACTGCCCCGACTCATCTCGAATTCTCCTCTCTTTCCAAAAGCGACCTGGGCAGCATCTGCAAATAGAAAAGGCACATGCTCCATCGCTGAGCCCTGTAATACTTCGAGATTACTCACAAGGCCAGCCCGAGACCACCCAACCTTGTCGCAAAATACTAGGCATGTTTGTAGCTCACCAGAAAAGGAACATCTACTTCTGTCAAGGAGTCCACGCTCATCTTGCTCACCAGTGTTCACCTGGCTCTTCTCCACACTTGTGCCGATGGCCTCTTTCACCTGTTTGTACAGAAAGGGTCAGGACAGAAAAGTCTTGCTGTCCTTTACCTCCCCTAGGCAGCCTGTCATCTACACCTTCAATCACAGGGCTACATGCTTTCCTTCCTAGGGAAAAGACTATCTATCATGGTTTGGGGTTTCTGGATCACCTCAGACCAGCAGGGGTTCACAGCTGAGCTGCAGTTTCTTTCATTGTGCCTGGTGGTGTATCGGCCGAGCTCAGGGGTCAAATCACACAGAGACACCAGCTGTGGGTGCTAAGGCTGATCTAACTTTATTTCACAAAATGGAGGGGTTTTATAGGCAGATAAGGAAGGTTCTGGAAAAAGGGGATAGGTATATATAAACTTGGACAGGGCATTGGATAGGATTTAAGATTGATATACATAATGGGGGGGATACACGCATCTTTAGATAACTACTAAGTTCTTAATTGGGAAAACTAACTGCCTCTAATTGGACTTTGGCCAATCAGAGAAACCTGCTCTCCCCCAGCAAGAGAGAGAGCTCACAATCTAACAGACAGTCTGTCTGTCTGATGCTATCTGGCCTATGTTGCCAGACATTGCTTCCTTCCACCTTCTAAACTCCTCTTCCTCATCCAGGTTACCTCCAACAACTATCTGAGCTATTACACTCAAAATATACACTCTGTCCCCTATAGTTTACCTCTGATTTTAGGCCCAAAATATTCATTCCATCCCTAGGTTACTGTGGGGTTCCCTCGGCGCAAGCATGGATGACTCAGCACATCAATGTGATGATCAGAGAATGCCATTTATTGAAACTAAGCGTTGGTCTTTTATACAGTTTTCTAACAATACTCTTCTCTGACCTTTGTTTCTTTAGCATACTTTACGTCATACTTTTTCTCACCCTGATAGCTGGTACTGAGACCCTATTTTCTATATCTAGTTTTGCTACTGTTTCTCTTAGTAAATCTTTCTCATCCTGTACCATCAGAAGGCCATCAGAACAGCAGATCATGTTTTCAGAATTGAAACATAAAATTATTTCCCATAGCAGCATATCCTCTAGTTAGCAACCTAGAATTGTGTTCCCACAGCAGCATATTTTCTATGCTAGCAACATCAGGCTATGTTCTCACAGCTTGCAGCATATACTCTAAATCAGCATTAGAAATCCCTATACCTGCACCATAAGGTTATGCTTTCACAGGTGCAGCATATTATCTATAACACTATCTATGTGTTATATCTATATATCTATATATATCTATATATCTATAACACTAAAAATCCCTACAGGTTACCTAGATTTTACCATGAAAAAACCAACCCTGATTATCTCTATCTCCTCTGCAAAATGCTGTCGTCCTCAAACCTCTGCTGAGCTTTGGGAGGTCTTCAGCTGAGAGGAGGAAAAAGTATTTTGCATCTCCATTGGTACAGGTGTTGATAGAGGTCGACAGAGCTTTTGCCTTTTTCAGACAATAGCACAATATTTTGGCTCCCAATATTTTGGCAGCTTGGATGTCACAGATCTCTTTTCCTACATCTGTACGGATGCCACACACAGGTACCTATACACGTTTTCTCAAGCCTACACAGAACGGAGATTTCCTCACCCCACACATCCCAAGGTGAGTACTCTGCTTAGTTAGTACAGCAAGCCCCCTCTCCTTGCAAACAAGGAACCATTTTCCCTGGCCATTTCTCTAAGGGTTAGGATTTTTTAAAACTGCTGTTGTGCCACCAAACCTGCTTGGGATCTCTCCTAGTTTTCGGCTGTCCTTGGATTTAAGAAGCACACATTCTCTTCCATCTTGCAACAGCAAAACCACAAAATGCTCCTGACCCACAGTGTAACCCTAAGGATGAGCACCCCCACCTCGCCATTCTGACAGAGCCACCCAGCACTCCCAAGCCACCCATCAGATCTGAGTAGAGCAGCACAGCCACTGCAATGCCAAGAGTGGGAAAGGCAGCTCCACTGATGGGATTCATGCAGAGGGAGACATGCGCAGAGGGACACCTTTGGCCTCATACAACCGATACTGAATTTCCTCCAAATCTGTTCCCCAAGACCATCCACTCGCAACACTGTGCCAAACAACAGGCAGCAATAAAACTTTGATGCCTTCAAAACAGCCAAGTTCTTGGACGCTTGCTATTTGCTTCCTCTTACTGTTCTTCTTCCTTCAGAAATTCTGCTCCTAGCCCAGTTAACACTACTGCCTCAAGCATTTCCCTCCCTGCTATTACCAGCACATTTACACAGGCAAGGAACTTAACAGCTCTTCTAAACTTATCCAGGTGCCAATTACAGCCACAAAAGAAAAGCAAAAGGAAAAGAGGGCTCAGGCAGTCAGAGAGCTCTGCAGGTGGCACCAGGCAACATCACACTTGCTGAAACATGTCCTTTTGCAGAGAGAAGGAAACAGGCCAATATTATGGCAAGTTGTGCCCTTCCCACAGTGCTGAAAAAAATCACACGCAGCATCAAGTAAGGCTCGAAGATAAGCTGGGATAAAAAATGGCAAAAGCACGCACACCGGGACATTCTCTTGCTTCCAAGGTAAGACCAATCATTCCTCTAGGAAAAGGAGAGAGGCAAGGGTTTATCGAGCAATGCACAACTTAGCAAGTCAGTTTAACAAGTACCAGCAGGTTTTTTGAATGGAGAAAACAAAACTCAGTGGGTTTAGTAGTTAAAAACTCAGTGTAAACTACTGCCTGGTTACAGCAGTAAGCTTCCCACAGCAGTTTCAGCTGCCTTCCTTTGTAGCCCAGCCCCAAAGTAGAAACTCCTCTCGACTGGTCCTGAGAGAGGCAATTAATTGGAACTTTTGGTGCTCGGGAAAGCTAGTCCATCCCCTAAGTCCTGGCTCACCTGCCCGAGCAGCTATAGTGCTTATAACCCACCTCGCTCCCTGCTTTGCATGTTCATATCAGTAAAAGAAACCTCCAAGCTCTTCCTCCAGTCCGAGCTGCATCTTCTCTGTACTCCCCCACTCCCCCACCTGTTCACGTGCGCTGCTCCCCTCTCCTGCGCTGCTTCCTGGCACATGGCTCATCCCTCGGCCCCTTCCTTGAGCGATGATCCAGGTACCTCAGGTGCTTGCCCCGGCGAGACGCCCTCACTGCTACTCCTTGAAAGACTGCTCCCCCGCAGAAGCTCCCTACAAAAAGTGGCCCAGACAACCGATCAGCAGGGCCCACCCCTCCTCATCCTCACTGCCCACACCTGGGGCTGTCCTGCTCCTTTGTCATCCTCACTGCCCACACCTGGGGCTGTCTTGCATGGGAGAGGACAGAAGGGCGCATGGAACCACAGGCGGCTGCGCGAGCCGGGGAAAGGGGCCGGCGCCAGCTGAGGGGCGCTGCCGGAGCGAGCAGGAAGCAGGGGCTGTTCTCAGACGGGGCCCGGGACCTCCGCTGGCTCGTGGTACTTCGCTCTGGGCTTCTTTTGGGCTGGGGTTGGGTGCAGGTTTTGGGGGACTGCGCACACCCTCCCCTGAGTCACAGCTCCGCCCCAGCTCGCTGCACCCTGCTGCACTCCCCGCAGCCCTTGCTCAGCTGCGTGGGGATTAGTGCCTCCTCTGAAGGTGGGAAATGTCTGTAAAGTGAATTGGGAAGCCACTGCCACTCTTTCTTTTCCAGCCTTTTCTGCCCAGCACCGCAGTGGTTGAAAAGGAAAGCAGAAAAACAGACACCTCCCCACCAAATCACACCATGCCAAGTCCCAGCTTCTCCCGCTAAACCCAGGCAGACTCCACCCACCGCCAGGCCCCGAGAGCTGCAGCCCTCGGGCCCCACCGCGCCATCCGTGAGGTCACCCGGCCCCCCCTGCACCGCCCTGGAACGCCCTCCCACTGCCGCACTCGAACACAAGGACCAAAGCCCTTTCCCCCCCGCACAGCCCTGTCCCTCCCCGGCAGCCTCGGCAGCGCGGGAAGGGCCAGGGGCTGCCGCAGCCCCCAACGATGGGTGGGGCGCACCGGGAGGGGCAGCGGAGGGCAGGGGCGGGTCCCGTGGCTGCAACCCCACGGTGGAAGGCACCCCCAGGGCAGCCCCGTCCGGCACCGCCGCTGGCCCTGCTCAGCCACCGCCCCTCGCCTCGCCCACAGCTTTAACATTAAGCCAAGATGTAATACAGAGCACCACAAGATGCTGTCTGACCAACCTGATCTCCTTTTATGATCAGCTGACCTGCCTGCTGGACAAGGCGAAGGCTGTAGATGTGGTCTATCTGGACTTCAGCAAAGCCTTTCACACTGTCTCCCATAATATACTCCTGGGAAAGCTGGCAGCCCACGGCTTTGCCAGGTGCACTCTCTGCTGGGCTAATCTGCTGGCCTCTCTAGGAGTGTCAAGTCAGATGTTTGGGAGCCAAAGAGAAGAAGGGACGCTGTCTATGTGAGACGGAAATCACCTAGCTCTCATGTGCAGTGTGTAGCTGAAGGGTCGGGAGGAGTAGGGCGAAAAGGTTAAGGAGTTTTGCCCTGTCTCGCTTTTTTGTACGGCTGCGGCAGGGGGAATTCTAAGGATTCTGTGAGCCTGGAAGCACTTTATGGTACAAGCCGCTGAGTACAAGGCAGCGCTATAGATGTGTCTCAAGAGAGAAAACTGGTCAGGACCAATCCTCTCTATTTGCAAATTTCTAAGCATTGGTAGTCTTTTTCTACTTCGAAGCCCTTTCCACTGCACACAGCTGAAGACACGCGGCATGTTCTTCTCAGCTAGATGTACTCTGAAGCACTTTCAGGTTGGTAGAGTCCAGAGACGTCTCTCTGCTGCTGCCACACAGGAAAGCGAGACTGGCAAAAAACTGCCGCCTTCGCCCTGCTCCGTCCCGCCGTTCTCCTACACCCTGAACACAAGAGCTAGGTACTTTCCTTCTTACATGGGCAGAGTCCTTTCTTCTCTTTGGTTCCTACAGGTCTGACTTGATACTCCTAGGGAGGCCAGCAGATGAGCCCATGCCAAATGTCCTAAAAGGAAAACCCACAACTGGGTATCCTCTCTCTCTTGCAATCACAAAGCACCACACCAAGCATTGCATTTCTTCCCTCCACGTACCAGCAAACTCTCAAACGCACAGCCGAGATCCACGTTGTGCGCTACAGCTCAAAAAGAGAAGCGTACCAAGAGTCATTTCAGTGTCATTGCCCTTCCAACTGCAAACTTCAAGGCACTGCCATCCGACTGGGAGTCTGTTTCCTCTTGCATCCTTTCAGCTGTACAACCACCCACAGAGCGTTGCGTGTTCTTCTCGGCTGCAAGGAGGAGGGCAAATGCAGCAAGGTCGCTTTGCCCGGCTCGTCTCACTCTGCGGCGGCTGAAGCGGACACTCTCGACTTGTGGCTAAGCGCTTGTCTGTCAGCGCTTCAGAGTACGTCTAGCTGAGAGGAACGGACTGCGCGTTGTCATGTGTGCCAAGCGGAAAAGCTTCGAAGCAGAAAGAGACTGCCAATGTTTCCAATTCGAATGGGCAGATGCTAAAAACTTTCTCTCTTGGCACACTTCCTGGTAGTGCCTTGTTTTCAGCTGCTTGTGCGCTGAAACCCTTTCAACCAAGCAGAGTCCTGAATGTCCGCATCAGCCCATGCCTCGAAGCCCTTTCCACTACACACATCTGAAGACGCGCAGTATGCTCTTCTCAGCTAGATGTCTACCCCTTTGAATTGGAAACTTCTAAGCATGGGCAGTCTCTTTCTGCTTCGAAGCCTTTCCGCTTGGCACACATGACAACGCGCAGTACGTTCATCTCAGCTAGACGCACTCGGAAGCGCTGACAGACAAGCACTTAGCCGCAAGTCGAGAGTGTCCGCTTTAGCCGCCACAGAGTGAGACGAGCCAGGCAAAGCGACCTTGCTGAATTCGCCCTCCTCCTTGCAGCCGAGAAGAACGCGCAACGCTCTGTAGAGGGCTGTACAGCTGAAAGGATGCAAGGGGAAACTCACTGCCAGTCGGATGGCAGTGCCTTGAAGTTTGCAGTTGGAAGGAGAATGACACTGAAAGCCTTCTCTCTTGGCACGCTTCTCTTTGTGAGTTGTAACGCACAGCGTGGATCTCGGCTTTGCGATTGAGAGTTTTGCTGGTACATGGAGAGAAGAAGTGCAATGCTTGGTGTGGTGCTTTGTGGTTGCAAGAGAGAGATGATACCTAGCTGTGGTTTTCCATTTTAAGATATTTGGCATGGACTCATATGCTGGACACTGTAGGAGTATCAAGTCAGATGTGTGGGAGCCAAAGAGAAGAAAGGACGCTGTCTATGTGAGACGGAAATCGCCTTGCTCTCGTGTGGAGTGTAACTGAAGGGCCGGGAGGAGCAGGGCGAAGAGGTGCAAGGTCTTTTGCCTTGTCTCGCTTTTTTGTACGGCTACGGCAGAGGGAATTCTAAGGACTCTGTGAGCCTGGAAGCGCTTTATGGTACAAGCCGCTGAGTACAAGGCAGCGCTATAGAAGTGTCTCAAGAGAGAAAACTGGTCTGGACCAATCCTCTCTATTTGCAAATTTCTAAGCATTGGTAGTCCTTTTCTACTTTGAAGTCCTTTCCACTGCACACAGCTGAAGACACGCGGCATGTTCTTCTCAGCTAGATGTACTCTGAAGCGCTTTCAGGCTGGTAGAGTCCAGAGACTTCTCTCTGCTGCTGCCACACAGGAAAGCGAGACTGGCAAAAACTGCCGCCTTCGCCCTGCTCCTTCCCGCCGTTCTGCTACGACACTGAACACAAGAGCTAGGTACTTTCCTTCTCACATGGGCAGAGTCCTTTCTTCTCTTTGGTTCCTACAGATCTGACTTGATACTCCTAGGGAGGCCAGCAGATGAGCCCATGCCAAATGTCCTAAAAGGAAAACCCACAGCTAGGTATCCTCTCTCTCTTGCAATCACAAAGCACCACACCAAGCATTGCACTTCTTCCCTCCACGTACCAGCAAACTCTCAATCGCACAACCGAGATCCACGCTGTGCGCTACAGCTCAAAAAGAGAAGCGTACCAAGAGATCAGGCTTTCAGTGTCATTGCCCTTCCAACTGCAAACTTCAAGGCACTGCCATCCGACTGGGAGTCTGTTTCCTCTTGCATCCTTTCAGCTGTACAGCCACCCACAGAGCGCTGCGTGTTCTTCTCGGCTGCAAGGAGGAGGGCGAATGCAGCAAGGTCGCTTTGCCCGGCTCGTCTCACTCTGCGGCGGCTGAAGCGGACACTCTCGACTTGCGGCTAAGCGCTTGTCTGTCAGCGCTCAGAGTACGTCTAGCTGAGAGGAACGGACTGCGCGTTGTCATGTGTGCCAAGCGGAAAAGCTTCGAAGCAGAAAGAGACTGCCAATGTTTCCAATTCAAATGGGCAGATGCTAAAAACTTTCTCTCTTGGCACACTTCCTGGTAGTGCCTTGTTTTCAGCTGCTTGTGCGCTGAAACCCTTTCAACCAAGCAGAGTCCTGAATGTCCGCATCAGCCCATGCCTCGAAGCCCTTTCCACTACACACATCTGAAGACGCGCAGTATGCTCTTCTCAGCTAGATGTCTACCCCTTTGAATTGGAAACTTCTAAGCATGGGCAGTCTCTTTCTGCTTCGAAGCCTTTCCGCTTGGCACACATGACAACGCGCATTCAAGATCATCTCAGCTAGACGCACTCGGAAGCGCTGACAGACAAGCACTTAGCCGCAAGTCGAGAGTGTCCGCTTTAGCTGCCACAGAGTGAGACGAGCCAGGCAAAGCGACCTTGCTGAATTCGCCCTCCTCCTTGCAGCCGAGAAGAACGCGCAACGCTCTGTAGAGGGCTGTACAGCTGAAAGGATGCAAGGGGAAACTCACTGCCAGTCGGATGGCAGTGCCTTGAAGTTTGCAGTTGGAAGGAGAATGACACTGAAAGCCTTCTCTCTTGGCACGCTTCTCTTTGTGAGTTGTAACGCACAGCGTGGATCTCGGCTTTGCGATTGAGAGTTTTGCTGGTACATGGAGAGAAGAAGTGCAATGCTTGGTGTGGTGCTTTGTGGTTGCAAGAGAGAGATGATACCTAGCTGTGGTTTTCCATTTTAAGATATTTGGCATGGACTCATATGCTGGACACTGTAGGAGTATCAAGTCAGATGTGTGGGAGCCAAAGAGAAGAAAGGACGCTGTCTATGTGAGACGGAAATCGCCTTGCTCTCGTGTGGAGTGTAACTGAAGGGCCGCGAGGAGCAGGGCGAAGGGTGCAAGGTCTTTTGCCTTGGCTCTCTTTTTTGTACGGCCACGGCAGAGGGAACTCTCTGGACTCTGCAAGCCTTGAAGCGCTTTAGGGTACAAGCCGCTGAGTACAAGGCAGCGCTATAGAAGTGTCTCAAGAGAGAAAGCTTGTCTGGACCAATCCTCTCTATTTGCAAATTTCTAAGCATTGGCAGTCCCTTTCTGCTTTGAAGTCCTTTCCACTGCACACATCTGAAGACACGCGGCATGTTCTTCTCAGCTAGATGTACTCTGAAGTGCTTTCAGGCTGGTAGAGTCCAGAGACTTCCCTCTGCTGCTGCCACACAGGAAAGCGAGACTGGTAAAAAACTGCCGCCTTCACCCTGTTCCTTCCCGCCGTTCTGCTACGAACTGGACACAAGAGCTAGGTACTTTCCTTCTCACATGGGCAGAGTCCTTTCTTCTCTTTGGTTCCCACAGATCTGACTTGATACTCCTAGGGAGGCCAACAGATGAGCCCATGCCAAATGTCCTAAAAGGAAAACCCACAGTTAGGTATCCTCTCTCTCTTGCAATCACAAAGCACCACACCAAGCATTGCACTTCTTCCCTCCAAGTACCAGCAAAACTCTCAATCGCACAACCGAGATCCACACTGTGCGCTACAGTTCAAAAAGAGAAGCATACCAAGAGAGAAGGCTTTCAGTGTCATTCCCCTTCCAACTGCAAACTTCAAGGCACTGCCATTCTACTAGGAATGAGTTTCCTCTTGCATCCTTTCAGTTGTACAGCCCTCCACAGATTGCTGCGTGTTCTTCTTGGCTGCAAGGAGGAGGGCGAATGCAGCAAGGTCGCTTTGCCTGGTTCGTCTCACTCTGCGGCGGCTAAAGCGGACACTCTCGACTTGCGGCTAAGTGCTTGTCTGTCAGCGCTTCAGAGTACGTCTAGCTGAGAGGAACGGACTGCGCGTTGTCATGTGTGCCAAGCGGAAAAGCTTCGAAGCAGAAAGAGACTGCCCATGCTTAGAAGTTTACAATTCAAAGGGGCAGACGCTAAAAACTTTCTCTCTTGGCACACTTCCTGGTAGTGCCTTGTTTTCAGCTGCTTGTGCACTGAAACCCTTTCAATCAAGCAGAGTCCTGAACGTCCGCATCAGCCCATGCGTTGAAGCCCTTTCCACTGCACACATCTGAAGACATGGGGCATGTTCTTCTCAGCTAGATGTCTACCCCTTTGAATTGGAAACTTCTACGCATTGGCAGTCTTTTTCTGCTTCGAAGCCTTTCCACTTGGCACATATGACAACGCGTTTCAAGATCATCTCAGCTAGACGTACTCTGAAGTGCTGACAGACAAGCACTTAGCCGCAAGTCGAGAGTGTCCGCTTTAGCTGCCGCAGAGTGAGACGAGCCGGGCAAAGTGACCTTGCTGAATTCGCCCTCCTCCTTGCAGCCGAGAAGAACGCGCAACGCTCTGTAGAGGGCTGTACAGCTGAAAGGATGCAAGGGGAAACTCACTGCCAGTCGGATGGCAGTGCCTTGAAATTGCAGTTGGAAGGGGAATGACACTGAAAGCCTTCTCTCTTGGCACGCTTCTCTTTTTGAGCTGTAGTGCACAGCGTGGATCTCGGCTGTGCGATTGAGAGTTTTGCTGGTACGTGGAGGGAAGAAGTGCAAATCTTGGTGTGGTGCTTTGTGGTTGCAAGAGAGAGAGGATACCTAGATGTGGGTTTTCCTTTTAGGACATTTGGCATGGGCTCATCTGTTGGCCTCTCTAAGGGTATCAAGTCAGATCTGTGGGAACCAAAGAGAAGAAAAGACTCTGCCTGTGCCTTGCAGAGTAGCTGGGACTGGTCCTGCTGCAGGACTGTGTTTGGTAGTGCTTTTCCCACAAGGAGGGGTTGTGTCGAGTGGGGGCTGTGCCTCACCCCCTACTACGGTCGCTGCACCTGCAGAGCCCCCGCTTTCATTTGCAGGCACTGCGAACCCAGAGTACGGTCCACGTTTGCCTGTCCCTTGGGAGCAGAATCCTCCTTGCAATGTCCTCCTTCCCCTTGGCCCCCACCCTACTCTGCATCTACAGGGTTCCAAGAGCCCCAATATCTACTGGAGGATATGACCTTAGAAACAAGATAGATCCCAGCTGATGAACCTCCCAATGTCCTCGTGGTGGCAACTGGGCAGCCTTGGCCCAGTGCTGAAGGACCTTGGGTGGGAGGGAGGAAATCACTGACCTTCAGTGACTGTGCCTACCTGGGAGCTGGACCTGCTGCCTGGGAGGAGAAAGGTACAGGCTTAGAGCCTAGAGCTTCCCCAGGTACTGCACACACTGAGACACCCTGGGAATTCCAGATCCACCATCTGTCATCTCTGGGGGAGTTGTCTCTTCCAAGAGAAACCATTCTACTATTCTCCAGTCATCAGGAAATTTTGGAGTCAGTGAGAAAATGAAAATAAAGGGCAACCTCAAGCCCCTGTGCTCTGGTGGTGCTTAAATGGGGACAGTCCCTGTCTCAGGGAGGGGTTTGGCAGTGGTTGCCGCTTGGGGTTGAGCTGGGCAGGTGGGACCCGGAATACTGTAGGCACCTGAAATGCAATTTTTTGTCCTCTTGTTCCATCCCTCACTCCAGAAGATGTTGTTGATGTTGTCAATCACAAGATTTCTTGCAATCTCCTTGTCCAATCTGTGGTCCTGAAACTCCAGCTACCTCTCCCCAGTTAGTTCTCAACTGCAGTCAGGAAGAGAGGGACGGTGCTTTCACGTTTCTACCGCAGTTGTTTTGAACACTGTCTTCACCCTGACTCATATCCCATCTTTGTTCATCTGTTCTGCAATAATTCACTTGCTCTCTGAACAGCATGCACCAAATCTGACCCTCCCAGTGCAACCACCAGAGCGTCGTCCTGCAGCCCTGCTGGACTCTTCTGTCCTATCAGACACACTCGTGTGCAGTTCTCCAGGGGATGGTGAGTACAAGGACAAGTTCCGTATAGGTAACTGTGTGGGACTGGAGGTGGGAGAGAAGACCTTTATGCCCCTCATGTGAATCCCTTGGGAGGAAACTCTGCCCCTCCCAGATCTGAGGCATTTTCCACTCCTGAAAACAGTAACACTATCCTGGACCATGCCTTTGTACTCTCCAGATGACCTTCCAGCTCCTAACACTCTAGATGAGCCCCCAACATCACCCTCGTCCTGGAGAGATGGGGCCACTGAGCACTGGGAGAGTCCAGCCTGGAGACATCCCCATGCCCATCACTTCCCTCTGATGCTTTCCCTACCCTACAATCCCTGCTGTCCCCGTGTCTCTGCCCCCTGAGTGGGACCAACCCCACCCCCAGCTCCCCTTTGGGCTCAGCCTGCTTGGGGTAGCGCTCAAGGGCTGTGCTGTCATTGCCCTGCTCTGCTTTGCTCAGACACACCCCTGCCTCTCTGCTCACACACAGCCCTGGGGAACTTCACAGAATCACACCCAGTAGTCTAAGTTGGAAGGGACCCACAAGGATCATCGAGTCCAACTCCTGAGCCTTCCCCCAGAGTCACAACACATGCCCGGGAGTATCGTCCAAACGCTTCTTGTACTTGCACCAAGCCAGCGGTGCTGAACCCCCACACAGGCACCTCCTGCTCCCAGACAGCAACATCTCTAACTTCTGGGGAAGAAAGACGGGATGCAGCCATCACCTAAGTTATCCCAAAAGGGTATTCACGTCAAACCTTCATGTCTGCCTCACCCCTCTGGGAAGATCTGTGGGCATGTGCTCGGAATTCCTGGAGGCGCCTGTCATTGTTGGAGGAGTTGCGTTTCTGCTCTTCCTCCCCCTGTCCTGGCTTTAGCTCTCCTGAAGGAAACATTTGCTTGGAGAGGCCTCAAAACTCAACCCCAGGTCCTTCTCCATCAAATACCCTCCCTCCCAGTTTTGTGAAATCACCTGGTGCAGGCAGGGAAGGTGTCCACACAAGTTCTCTGAGAGGGGCAGAGGCAAATGGGAAGAGCCTGCAACATCTCTCTGGGCTGTAAACAAAGCATGAATTTGTATCTCTCTCAGTTTAATTTAAGGAAACACAAGTGTTTTCCTAAGGAGGAGAAGTTATGAGGAAGACCAAACTCCTCCCTCTAGGCAATTGTAAATCCAAAATTAAGAGGCTCCAAGCGACCAAATAATCCTGTACCAAAACTCCGCCTCAAAAAAGGACCGAAGTCCGGTATTCTGCGCTTTTTGGCGCAATTCCAATCTCGGTCAGCAGGGGCCGCTGTTGGATCACCGGAGGAGCAGAGCCTGCAGCTGCTCCCTGACAAGGGCGATTTTCGCCCCACGCACCGAGAAGGGGGGATGTTTCTGCCTAATCCAAGGAGAAGTCTCAGGTGGTATGTCCCCCTGGAGCAGCTCTCTGTCCTCCAGGAGAGGAGGAGCTGTGGAGGTGTTGCCCTGCAAGCGCAGGCAATTCCCCACCAGAACTGGTGCAGATGACCCCAGGGGTTGGCACAGGGCAGATTCCTGACGACAGGGACAAACCCACTGCGTGTTACAGGGATGTCTGTAAACCCCATTTTCCGTGGGGGTTGCCAGTGGAGTGGGAAAGGAAAGGAGGAGAACACGGTGGGAGCAGGAGCTGGAGGAGCAGCCCCAATGCTCCCAGCTCCCAACCCTTGCCCAGCCCAGCAAAGCCCAAGCAAGCCCAGCCTAGACCTCCAAGCCCCATTTGGCCAGCTCAGAGTTCTGTCAGAGAGAACAGCTCGGGCTGGGCGATTCTCCCTGGGCACTGGCTGTGCTGGAGCACTGCCTGGGCTGGCTGAGGGAGGACCTCACCGGAACAGAGGTTGTGCTGCTGTTCAGATCTTGCACGTGAGGCTTTAGAGGGAAAAGGAAAGCTCTTTCTTTCCCCTGCTGGCTGCAAGCTCTGCACAAGCCTCCGGCCCTGGGATACAGGAGAGCTGCAGGGAGCTGGGCCCTCTGCCTTCAGTTTTGCTGAAGGGGGTAGTGGTGACATCCCAGGAGACCAGTGACATCACAGGGCTCTGGTGACACCACAGGGGACATCAGTGGCATCACGGGGACATGGTGCTTGGGACACAGGTGACATCACAGAGACAGCAGTGACATTTTAGGGACACAGGGACCACCCTTGGGGACAGCAGTGACATCACATGGGACAGTGGTGACATCTCATGGGACAGCAGTGACATCACAACTGTCTGGTGACATCACAGGGACTGTGAGGACACCAACAGGACAGCTGTGACATCACTGGCAACACCAGTGACATCACAGGGACAGTGGTGACATCACTGGGGATGCCAGGGATGTTTGGGGGCTTTTGGGAGGGCACCTGCCCTTCAACACGGCACCCAGCACACCCCAAGAAGTGCTGGGACCCCCCTAAACCGTTGGGAAAAGGGGGTGAGAGGTCAGAAGAGTGAGGAGGGTAGTGGGGCTTTGGCTTCCTGTCCCCTCCTCCGTGTGACAGTGTCGTGTCCCCACCCTCGGGTTCGTGTCCCCAGCCCTGCGCTTCCCTGACTCTGCTGGGACACGGAGGACCAGGTCGGCTCCATGGGCTGAGACTGATGGGCTGAGCGGGGTCTGCGGGGAGCCCCCTGTGTCCCCGGGGTGCAGGGACTGGGGGGTCGTGTCTGCTGGGCCCCCCTAGCTTGGTGGGTGAGAAGAACTCGAGGGGGTGGTGCTGGGGCAGAATGATGCCACCCCTCGGGTCCCCAAGAGCTGCTCTGGTTGGGGAAACTGAGGCACAGAGTGAGGGAGAAGGGGTTGGCGGGGCATTTCTCGAGGCTCTGGTTGGCTGCTGTGCCACCTCCATGCTGGGACCACCAAAAGAGGAAAGAAAGTCCTGAGCCTCTGTCTCTCAAGAGAAGTTGGTGCACAATTCTCTGTACTACACAAAGAGCAAGAGCTTCCCGTGCAAAGCACCTTTGAACTAGCAGGTATCTTCCCCCGTTCTGAATCCTAGATGTAAATGTAAAAAAAACTCTAAACCTAACCCTAACCCTAACCCAAACCCTAAATCCTAACCTTAACTCTAACGCTAACCCTAACTCTAACACTAACCCTAACCCTAACCCTAACCCTATCCCCTTCCTTACACTAATTTCAAAAGCCCTCCCAGTAATTCCCAAGCCTCTACGGGAATCTCATCCTCTCTCTGTCTCAGAGACCCCCACTTATCTTGCAGAGAGACGAGCCTGTCCATCCACCTTCAGCTGGCTCAGGGCTTCCTGTAGTCTCTGGTGTCGTGGTTTTGTCCTGGGTCAATTTACTTTTACATCCCCCATACAATTAGTATTAGTTGAGAGAAGGTTTATGCAGACAAAAAGAGACTGAATTGAAAAAAAAGTATGAGTATTTATTATTAACAAACTAAAACTAAAGAATTATATTTACAACAATTCTACTTAAGTAAAAGGTATTATGTATTTACAAAAGATACTTCTCCCCCCACTTCCCTTTATATCAGTCCAAGGAGGAGAAGCAGTCCTTTTCTGTTCTCAGAATTCCAGCTCTCTCCCTCCAGTAACTTTGCAGCACTTTCGTCGCAGCCGGAACTTTTTTATCTCTCTCTCATTCTGTGTTGGCCTCCAGGGCTGGGCCTACCCCCCTCCTGGGTTAAAACCGAAGGCTGAGGGTTACCCAGGTCCTGAAGGGTCTCCTTCCATAGGCTTGCAAGGCGACACTTGCTTACTATGGATCTTCTTCCACAGGGTTACAGGGGATAATGGTTTAAGAGTTCACCCCTGTTTCCCTATGGAGGTCCCTCCCCATGGGAGAACAGTCCTTGATTGACTTCTCGGCATGGGTCTAGTCTGGATCCCTTACTCGGATCCCAATATCCCACCTGAGCCATTTTCTGCTCCAGCGTAGGTCCTCTCAGGGTCACAAATCTCTAGCACCAGTAGCATGGATCCCATGCATGGATCCCAACATTCCTACCCGAACCGTTTCTCTGTTCCAGCGTAGGTCGTCATCCCCCTCAGGGTTATAAATCTTTAACAGCAGCAGCATGGATCTCTCACTGAGATCCCAAGCTTATCTGAGCCGTCTCGCTCCAGCATAAGCATCGATCCCTTCGAGGGTCACAAAAGTCTTTAACAGGACTCTGCCTCATCTGAGCCGCTTTTACTCCAGCATAAGGCTTTCTCTCTGTTAAAGTAATAAATCTCTGGTGCATCCACAAGCTCCTCTGTGAGCCGCACGGGGGGTCTCTTCACCCCAACAAATTTTCACAAGTGGCAGGGTTTTATTTTTCAGTCTTTACCCTGCTGAAGGGAGGGAGAGCGAAAGGGAGAAAAAGCAGCTCTCCCCCCTTCGAACTTTTCTTCTCTCTCCTGTTGTAGCTTCAGCTGCCAGCTTTAACCTTGAAAGTCCTGTTATCTCATGGCTGGAATTCTTTTGCAGCGGTTTCTCGTCTAAGCAGTTCGTCTTTTAAACTTTTTTTTTCTTCACTCTCTCACAAGAGAGAAGAGAGGCTTCAGTGCTGCACCTGCCCCCCCCAGTCCAAGCCGGGGAGGAGGGGGCCTTGGCCCTCCTCGGGCCCGCTACCCTTCTACATGGCTGCTGTTCCTAATTTCAACTGTGCAACCAACCTTCTCTTCCGTTTTCTTAAAGATGTAATTAGCAAAGGCGTCACTGAACTTTTTGATTGGCTTTTTGTCCGGAAATCACCTGGACAAAACCATCCTCAGCCCCAGGGATGGGCTGGTGGGCAAAACCACGACACCTGGGTTCTTCTCTTCGTCAGCTCCAAGAAAGGAAACCAAAATCAGTGCAGGACTTTAGCATCACATCAGCCAAACCACAACCATTCCCACACTCACCCTCTCCTAAGTGCACCCAAGTCCTCGTGTCACTGCCTCCAGCAAGAGGTGCAGAGCTTGCAGCTCCCACTGCATGGTACACCTGCAACAGGGAAAAAAAACTTTCAGTGGCATTTCTGACACTTCCCTGGGCCCCTGCTCCTTCTCGATACCTCCCCGACTCACCTGGGACGCTCATTTCTTTCCAAAGGTTACCGGGCTGGCACCTCCAAAGAGAAGAGGGGAATGCTTAAGTGCCCAGCCCTGAAGTCCCTGCCATCGCCCACAAAGCCAACGCCAAAGCACCTGACCTTGTCGCTCGGCTCCTCAGCCCGTGGTCTGCTCCTCTGGGAATACAGATGGGCACTGCAAAGAAATCACAGAGGCAAAGGCACATCCAGATGGATCCCCTCAGAGTGCAACATTCTGACCAAAGTTCCCCTCTCGGGTTCTTTTTCACTCACCTCTTACTGCAAGGACCTCCTTCCCATTCTGCTGACTCTTGTCACCTTGTGTATCACTGGAAAAAAACAAAAAACAAGGTATACGCTTAGATTCACCAATGATACAGCTCGCCATAAATATCTTTGCATTCAGACTGGCCGGAATATTCTCACCTTGCTCGTCTGCCTTTCAATTCCGACAGCCCAATCAACCACTTGAATCTGCCCTCAAAAGAAAGAACAAAAGGTCGGTCACACAATGAATCACAGAATCAGAGCATCAGCTGGATTGGAAAAAACCTCTGAGATCATCAAGCCGATGTCTTGATCCACTATCACTCTGCTTACTAGAGCCTGCCAGCTGCCTGGCAGGGGCAGGAAACAGCAAAGCCCGCTCCTCCCTGAGGATGCACATGGCCAGGCAAAGGCTCGAAGTAAGAGCGGGAGCCCAGGCCACTGCAGTAAGGCATTCCCAGGAGCAGCTGGTGGCACAGCAGCAAGTGTCCTGGAGCTGCCACTGCCCAATCCTGGCTTCTCAGGATGCTTCCATAGAAAAAGAGGCTACAGGCAGTGCGGGACAAGATCTCCCTGTGGCAAAGGCAGAGGTTGCCATCTCCAGGGCGTTCTCTGGTGCCAGTAGAGCAGGAGCAGATGGAGGAATATCTGCGCACTCGGTTTCCTTGTAGAGAGACACTCCATCCCTCCCAGCGCCTCTGGGAGAGCTGTCGCACTCCAGACAGAGGAATCCCTGTGGACAGGTCTCCCTTCTCCCTCTGAACCACAGGTATCAGGAGATCCGTCTCATCTCTGAGGATGCACCTGGCAAGGGAAAGGCTGGAATTTCCCCAGCCTGGAAAAGGTCCAAGGAAGGCATTGCCCGCAGCAAGTTGCACAGCTGAAAGAGTCCCAAAGCCACTAGTGCCCAATCCATTGCTCCCTCGATGCTCCGGCAGTGCAGTACGAGATTACTTTCCATACATTGCTGCACAAGATCCTTCAGTGCAAAGGCAGGTCCCCCAAGTCCAGGGCTCTCTCCTGAACCAGTAAGGCAGGAGCAGGAGAAGGAAGATCTCTGCACTGCATTTACTTTCTGGTAAGGCACTCCGTCCCTAGTAGAGCCTCTGGGAGACCTGCTGGAGTCCTGTCCACAGGGAGTGCTCTCTCTCGGCTCCCTTGGAGGCACAGCTCTCAGGAGACTTGCATCATGCCTGAGAATGCAAGTGGCAAGGAAAAGCATAGAAGCCATAAGCATGCTTCAGGCTTGAGGGAAGGCATTGCCAGTAGCAAGTTGCACAGCTGAAAGAGTCCTGGAGCCACCGGTGCCCAATCCATGGTTCTCAGTATGCTGCCACAGGGGTAGAGGCTCCACGCACTTCTGAACAAGGTCCTCCAGAGTCAAGGCTGGCTGTTCCCATCTCCAGGGTGCTCTATTTATCCGTCTGTGGAGGACCAAGAAAGGGAATATCTCCTGCACACCTGCGTTACTTCTGCCCACAGCCTTCATCCTGCCCAGAGAGACAGTGAGACCTGCTGGCCTGCAGATGGAGAAGCCTCTGTGGATAGGAGTCCCTGCTCCCTTGGAGCTGCGTCTGTCAGCAGACCCTGCTCCTGGCTGAACATGCACATGGGCAGGAAAAGGCTGCAAGGAAGAGTGGGAGCCCAGGCCATTGCAGTAAGGCGTTGCCAGGAGCAGGTGGCCCAACAGCTCCTGTCCCCGAGACACCCGTGCCCAAGCCATGGCTCCCAGGAAGCTGCGGCAGTGCCACATCAGGATCCTGTGCAGCAACGTGCAGGGGGTCGTCTCCTTCAGCAAAAGCAGCTGTTCCCAAGGCCAGGGTTCTCTCCCAGTGCGGTATGGCAAGAGCAGGAGAGGAATTTCTCGGCATCGCAGTTCCTTGTGGCAAGAGACTGCATCCCTGGCAGAGGTTCTGGGAGACCTGCTGGTGTCAGACACAGGAGCCCCTCTGGACGGGTCTCCCTGCTGCCTGGGAGGGGCAGGAAACAGCAAAGCCTGCTCCTCCCTGAGGATGCACTTGGCCAGGCAAAGGCTGGAAGTAAGAGCGGGAGCCCAGCGCTCACTGCCCCTTCTCCGCGCGGTCACGAGCGGTCGCTGCAGGACTGCCGGGGTCCAGCCGATCCCTCCCGGATTCCCGGGATTCCCTTCCCACGTTCCACCCAACGCTTCCCACGTGGGGCTCGAGGCGCCGAAGCGTCCCCGCGCACTCCTCGCCCCACGGCGGAGCGCGCGCAGCCAATGGGAGGACGCGGAGTGGGCGGGGCAAGGTGGGGATTGGTCAGGGCGGGGTGAAGAGGGCGGTCGGTGGGGGTTGGGTTGGAGCGGGCGGGGCTGGGAGCGCCTCGGAGCTTCTCTTGGCCGGCGGCCCCCGGGCAGTGGCCCCGGTGCGCGGTCCCGGGGCAGGGACCCCCCGTGCGCGGCCCCGGTCAGTGGCCCCCTGGGAGTGGCCGCTGGTGAGTGACCCTCGGTAAGCGACTCGCGGTGATCGACCCTCCGTAAGTGACCCCCGGTGCGCGGCCCTTGGTGAACGACGCCAGGTGAGGGACCCCCGATAAGTTACCCTCGGTGAGGGACCCCCGGTAAGTGACGTCCGGTGAGGGACCCCCGGTGCGCGGCCCTCGCGGGGTGTCGGGCCGGGGCTGGGCGCGTTCCTCACCATGCAGAGCTGAGCGGGGCCGTGGCGTGAACGGGGCCGAAGCGGAGCCGTCCGCGGGGGCAGAGGGGAGCCCTGAGCCGCCTTCTCCTGAGGGGGCTGCTGGAAAGGAGCCTGAGGTGGGAGGAGCAGGGGAAATGGCCTGAGGCTGAGGCAGGGGAGATTCAGGTCAGCTACTGGAGAAATGTTTTCCGCTGTGTTTTTTGGGTGCTCAGGCACTGGAATAGGTTGCCCAGGTGGAGTCAGCAGCCCGGGAGGTGTTTCAGAGGCGCCTGGATGTGGCGATGAGTGACAGGGTTTAGTGGTTTAGGGGTTCCCGGGGCGGTGCTGGACTCGGACAGTTGGACTGGATGGAATGATGGAACGTGCTGAGGTGGGAGGGTCCCCTCGGGACCATTGAGTCCAGGTCGTGATTTTCATGCACCAAGAAAGGAACTGAATCTGGATCAAATGATTTGGCTCCAAAAAATCTTCTGCCCCTAGTCTACACTGCAAAGTCAAACAAAAAAGACCATGCAAAATACAGGCCTGTGTTCTCCCCAGAGGGAAGGCAGGCAGTTGCAAAGGAGGGCAATAAATCAAAGCTCAGAGCATATGTTCATGGTCACCACACTTGTATGACACACAAAACCAGTCCTCTGTTCATTCCCCGTGTAGAACTCTCATCAAGAACTCCAAACTTTCCTGTCTGTATTTGTATACGTATATATATATATATGTGTGTGTGTGTATATATTTGTGTCTATCTGTCTAAGATTCTCTATCTTTGGATGCAACATTTGCATGCTATTGTTCTGTGGCAACAAGTGGACTTTAAAGGTTCCAACACTTGATGAGATGACCTTTCTGCTTCTGGGTTCTATTTTTTAAAGAAGGCAACAATAAGAGAACTATTTAGCCAAATATAAGTTAAGACATTAATCAGAGCAAATGTTTTGATTTTTATTTACAATTGTACAAGTCGTTCAACTCTTTGCATCCTCAAAAGAGAGGTTTGAAAATTCTCCCTCAGAAATAAGCAAAAATATTTTCGGAGGCTGTTCCTTCCAATAAATGCTCACCATTCTTGAAATGCAAAGCCTGAACAATGAAACAGGGGTTAAACTGGAATTCTTGTGGCCAGCACTGATCTGGACAGAAGTTCTTAGAGAGTGTAGCAAAGCCAGCAACAGAAATAACCTTTGGCTCTCTAGCACAGCTCTGCATTCATTGGTCATGGCAACAAAAGTTGGCTTTTAAACCCATCTGCTAAGGAAACCTTTGCAGAAATGTGAGCTTCTAATGCTACTTTTCTTAAGAAGTTAGGAGGCCTTAATACAGTGTACACAGATGAGAGCCTGAAAGAGGAGAGAGTCCAGTTCCTGATGATGGGTGGAGATGAGGAATCAGGTATGCTGAGCAGGCTTCGAGCTTTGTGAATTTTACAAGTCCCTCAGGTTTTCCTAAGTGACTATTTTCAAATCTGTGGTAGAAGAAACACTCGTTTCTGTTTGATCAGCTTTCCAGACTAACTCTTTTGGCCTCAGTAGCCAATTGCAACCTGCCCCGGGAAGTTCAGAAACGGCACCATTCATTAAATACACTGTTGTGTCCCAGAGATCCCACAGAGATTCAGCTCCAGTGCTAAACCCCACAGAGTGTCAACTGCCATAATAGCTGCTTTTTGACTTGGATGAGAGTCTCTCTTGTTTTCTTTGGTGTAGCTGGCACATCTGGAGCAAGGGGTCTGGGCCAAAGTACCTCGTTACCAGTGGCCAGTACAGATAATGTTACAACAGTAGCCATGTCTCTAATTAAGAAAGGCAGTTAGATATAGGAATTTATTGTCAAAGGTTTGTAAGAATGCGGTGAAACCTTTTACTTTCCTTTGGCATCTCACGTAATAATCAAGACTAAGCCATGTATTCTAGATGACGTCTTGAAAGAAATTTCCAGTTAGCAAGAAGTTTAATGGGTTAGTTTGCCATCAGTGTTTGGATTATGTTTTGCTGAATTTAAGTTCATAAGGAATTGCTAAGGGTTTTTTCCTTCCTTCCCTCCACCCCCAAATTTCATGTGATGAGACGGCTATAGAAGAGTTTTTCATAACTTTTAGTTATGTTTCTCTTGTGGAGCCATAGGCGTTACTGAGAATGGGCTGGAGTAATGCAATGAATATTTTCGTTCCTAGAAGACATTGTGACAGCCTATCAGGAGAAAAAACTTACTCAAGAAAGAAAACACAAACCCAGCCAAAAAGATACTCAACCATCTCAAGTCCAGTTGGGGAGAACATGGTGAGAGAAGCTGATGACCCTAATGAGTCCTTGTATTTCCAAGTGGTTCATACTTCCTCCTCAAGTTGCTCCATTCCTGTTAAACTTCCCTCTGTTAATAACAGAGTGTTGTAGTGCTCTGCTCATGGAGAGTCTCCTGTAGCAACAGATGCCAAAGGAGAGTCCTTCAAGATTTTTAAGGCCAAGAGCTTGCCAGGTGGCTTGGGCTAAAACACAGTCCTCCTTGCAAAAAAGGAAAGTGAATCCTAAAAACGGGGAAAATTTGTAGTTCCTTCAAGGAACAAAATATCTCCTGAGCTTTGGAAAGTAGGCATGTCGGCACCTGTGTATTCCCAGCTGACAACTCCTGCTGTAGCAGGATTGATGACTGATAACCCTGTTCTCCCCGCGCTGGGCAGGTGTTGGTGGGGTGTTGTATTGCAGCTGGAAACAGCCACGGCTGTCTGTGGCTTTACAGAGAGCAAAACATTAAACAGTAATCCCCCTCCAGAAAGCAGATTATTCTTACAGACTTCATGGCTTTGATGGCAATCGTGGCTAGAGCTGGTCAAGTGTGTTGTGTGCTAAAGGTTTTATGTTTGACCGCAGGAAATGTCTGTGCCCTTGAACACATTCTCAGTTTTCATCGGGTTAGTCTGGAAGGTCCCCTGAAGAGAATGTCTGATGTAATGAAACCTCTTGTCTGTCTGAAAACTGGGGCAAAAACTGCTGTGTTTTGGCTTGCAGGGAGGTGGACTGGTTTTCCTTGGCAAGCATCCTTTTCCTGCTCCTGTTTGCCCCATGGATGGTGGATTACTTCTTCACCATGTCCTGTGAGCAGTGCCAGTGCTCTCTGACTGATCCCCTCAGGGACTTGCTCCCAGGGAGCACACATCTGTCTGACATCTGGAACAAGACTCCTATGCTGACCCACCAGGCTTCTGGCATCTATTGCCTTTGGATGGCTTTCCAGGTACATGATTGAGTTCTGAACTGATGAAGGGTCTGGTTTTTCAAACAGCTCTTGGATGAATCCTTTTGCACCAAGGGTAGCGGAATGTAACCCTGGCCTTTCCTCTTTGGTGTTTCTCACTTTGCATGGCTTTGGAATCCAGGTGAAGCTTATGGACTGGAAAAATAGATGGGTAGGGAATATACACCAGTATCCCTTGTGTGATGTAATCCTTGATGAAGTTACTCTAGAAAAACAATACTCATTTGTTTTAAATTCATACCCAAGAAAGCACTGCAGAAGGGCTGATATTTTCTAGAGACAGGCAGCCAAAAGAAGGCTGTCAAATGAAATAGGACTTCTATGTGTGAAATACCTTCAAGCTTACCAAACCACTCCATTTTTTTTCCAAGTTGGAAAACACTTCTAACAGAGATGAATCTCAAAATAAAAGGATAAGGACCTGAATCTAGTTCCCAATATTCCTGCACCCTGAGAAAACTGAGCCTCATAAAGCCTAATGGTTACAGCAGAGCCTAAGATAACCTTCAGAAAAGTGAGGTCATTTCAGGAGCACTTGCTTGAGCTTCTGTATATTAATAAAAAGCTGTATGAATGTAGTGTCTCTAAACAGTCCATTTTTTCTTCCTATTTTAGGTGTAGTGAATAAATATGAACTCAGTGGACTTCAAGGCTGGATCATTACTCACGTGCTTTGGTTTGCAAATGCCTATGACTTCCACTTCTTCTGCCCCACCATCATTTTTGACAACTGGATTCCTCTGCTGTGGTGTGCCAATATCCTGCGATCTCCACTTCCCACATTTGCAATGATGAAAGGCTCCTTCTTCCCTACCAATGCCAAAGACTGGTATGTGACTTTGAGTAATGAGAGAATAGTGGTTCTTAAATAGTTAAATGAAGAGTTGACCTATAACTTGAAGGACTGGCACAAATATGTAAGCTAAGATTTGACTGTGGTTCTTTGCTTCATTAGCACCGTCCTCCATGTTTCATACATGTGATGGCAGTGGCAGCATCCCAGATACCTCCATCCTATAAATGGAGTTATAATTAGACTGTTGAAAAGTGTAAACAAAGAGTAAAGTAGGACACTTGTGAAATTCTGAAATTTATCTCTATTAATGTAATGCTAGGGTTGGGTCAGTTTGTGTTGTCTTGCACAACCTTCCGTGGGTTTATGATTTTTATTGTCACTACATCAAATTAATCTGAAATGTCTAGTCAGAATAGTACTTGCCTGTACTTGTATGTAACTGTGTACTTTTCTATTTTTTCCTGCTTTCCAGCAAATTCACTGGCAACTTCTTTTCCACTACATGCTGGGCATTGACTTTAACCCTGGAATAGGAAGGTGGTTTTGATTTCAAGCTCTTCTTCAATGGACGCCCTGGGATTGTAGGCTGGACTCTCCTTTCCTCTGCTGCCAAAGTACAGGAGCTGCATGGCCAAGTGACAAACTCCATGATCCTTGTCAATGTCCTTCAGGTAAACGCAGAGGAGGAAATGAAGAAAGCAGTTTGAAAATTACCTCCTATTAAAATAGGCAAAAACCTCCTTCACGGAAATTAAACTTAGACAGGAAATGAAAGTGGCCTGAAGAAGCTCATTCAGTGCTGAAGTAGTGGGACTTCTTTGGACACTTGTGTTGGTTTCCTTGGACACTTGTGTTCCTTCAGAGAGCCACTGGAAACACTACTGTTGACTCAGTGCCACCAGTGCCTTGGTCATGTCCGCACCAGATTTCAGTGGAAACTTAAGAAATGCTTTTCTGAGCTTCTGTTCTGGACACAGGCACAGCCTGATCTTGAATGCCAATGAAACAAAGACAAATTCCGTGGCTTTAGTTGCAGCAAGATTGGGTGGATTTTCTCTGAGGGCAGCACTACGCCTGACTTTGTGTGTGTGTGTGAGACAGGCAGAAGTCCAAATGCCTGCACACCTCAGAATAGTCCATGTGGTGCTGTGCTTTCTACTGAGGAGACCCCAAGGTAATAAATACAGGGAAGAGTTTGGCTCCGAGACCCTTTCAGCTGTGCAACTTTCTGCGGGCAATGCGGGGACACACGACCCCCCCAAACTCCGGGTGGAGATGGACTGGGGGATCCCAGCTGGGCCCAAGGCCACGGGGAGGGGCTGCGGCCACCGGCAGCTCAGGAGCTCTGTGGCAAAGGGGGGACACGACCCCCAGGGCCCCCCCTTTACCTTCTCCCGCAGGTAGAAACCGAGCCCCAGCGCCAGGAAGACGAAACGCAACACGAAGTCCCTTGACCCTCACCAGGATCTTGCTGCGGACGGTGTCCTGTGGCATCTCTGGGGGGAGCCAGGGGGGTCAGGACCCCCAAAACCTCCCAGAGACCACCCAGGACCCCACAAACCCTGTCCTGGTCTCCCCCAACCCACCCAGAACCCTCTGAAACCTCTTCCCAGTCCCTTCTGTGTTAGTTGGTTTGAATCCACGCCTGGAACAAAGACAAGTACAGCAGTCCTTCAAACACTACAAGAAATCTTTTATTGCAGTGAGAATAAAAAAACTTCTAGCAAAGAGAATCCAAAGCTAAAATAGAATACAAAAACACTACTTTATCAGTTGGCATTCATACAATACTATGAACAGCCTCTATTACAGCATGAGCTAGTAAAAAGGGAACTAAAGGGATCCAAGAAAAAGGATATAAAATGTTTGCTTTCCCTGTTGCTTCCTATCAATAAACTGTGCTCACCTGCACAGGCAGGCCAGGCCTACCAGGGTCTGCAGGGGCTGGTGGGTGCCCGTGCTTGGCGGGTGTCCCCGCGGAACAGCGCAGTGTGGATGGAAGGATGAGCATCGCTCCACCCAGCAGTGCCGACACCCCATTCCATCAGCTCTACGTTACACTACATAGGGCCAGGATGCAGTATAAGGTGGTGCTTGAGAGGCAGCCAAACAAATGCCTGTTCATCACCTCATGGCAACAGTCTGTGTGTGCATACAGACGTGCATTGCGTCTGTAGGGCAAGGGGCCAACAACCCCTGCCCAGATCATCTTCCTCTCCCCATCACCTTCCTCAGCCCTCTGGATGACCTCTACCATTGTGTTTTAAGGGGATTTGTATCTAACTTGCAGAATGTAGCCAAGCCAAGGAAGAATTCAGCTGTGATAATAAGGGACATGCAGTAAACTTTGCTAAAAGTACAATGAGCCTTACCGTCAACTTGTGCAAAAAAGTTACATTGTACAATACTTTGGCTGGTTTCACATGCGAATACAATCACTTTCTTACCCCTCTGTGTTCCATTGATCATCTAAATCAAAAGTATCCCCCTTACGCCTGGCAATGGATTTGTTCAGTGCCAGTATCACAGCCTTGTTCCCCTGGCTGCCAGCCCAGGGCCTTGTGACGTCCCAGCCTTTGTGGAACAGCGCGGGGGCTGAAAACTGTCAACGCTCCGTCCCCGTGCACAGAGCCTGGGCAGAACTTGGCCGGCAGGGACGGCAGAGACTGTGCAGAGGGGTCAACTCGTCCCACAGCAGCACGGTGCCCAGCCAGGGCATCTCCTGGCTCCTCAGGCTCTCTGTGCTCCTGCTCTTGCCTGGCACACTCGAGCCTTGCAGTCATCCCACAGGTGCCATTGCTGATAACCGGGGTTTTCCTTGGATAGAGCCTTGCCATCAAAGGGAGGAGCGGCTGGAGACAGGGCAAGGAGGGGGGTCAGGCTGGTGAGATGGTGCCGGCGGACCGTGAGCCCAAAGCCGGCAAGGCCTGGGACCAACAGGGTGTCAGGAGACAACTGGGAGGCCCTAGGGAGGAGGAAAGCTGGGCAGGCCCCAAGGCTCCTGGGCCTCTCCCTTGCCAGCCCTTTGCCCAAGGCCCCGAGGCAGAGGTGGGTGTGCATCCGTTCTTGCAGTTCTGGCAGGTGCTTCTTGTCAGAGGTCAAGAAGCTTCTGCAGCTTGTAGACAGAGAGAAGATGCTGAATAGCATCTGTAATTCAGGAGGAAACAGTTTGTGACCTGCTGAGCCACTTGGATCCTCACAAGTCTATGGGACCCGAAGGGATTCACCCAAGGGCGATGAGGGAGCTGGCAGAAGAGCTCACCAAGCCGCTCTCCCTCATTTACCAACAATCCTGGCTCACTGGGGAGGTCCCAGATGATTGGAAGTTGGGGAATGACACACTGATCCACAAAAAGGGCCAGAAGGAGGACCTGGGAAACTCCAGACCTGTCAGCCTGACCTCAGTGCCTGGCAAGGTTACAGAGCAGATCATCCTGAGTGCAATCACACAGCACCTACAGGATGGACAAGGGATCAGAGCCAGCCAGCAAAGGTTTAGGAAGGGCAGGTCATGTCTGACCAACCTGATCTCCTTTTACGATCAAGTGACTCGATTGGTGGATAAGGGGAAGGCTGTAGATGTGTCTTCCTGGACTTCGGCAAGGCCTTGGACACCGTCTCCCATAGCATAGAAAAAGCTGGCAGTCCAGGGCTTGGACAGGTGCACTTTTTGCTGGGTTAAGAACTGCCGGATGGCTGGGCCCAGAGAGTGATGGTGAACAGGGCTGCATCCAGTTGGTGGCCGGTCACTAGTGGTGTCCCCTAGGGATCAGTGTTGGGCCCAGTTCTGTTTAATATCTCTATTGATGATTTAGATGAGGGAATTGAGTCCACCATTTCCAAATTTGCAGAGGATACCAAGCTTGGGGGGAAGTGTCGATGAGCTGGAAGGCAGGAGGGCTCTGCAGAGGGACCTTGACAGACTGGAGAGTTTGGCTGATGCCAGCGGGATGAGGTTCAACAAGGCCAAGTGCCCAGTCATGCACTTTGACCACAACAACCCCCTGCAGCAGGGCACAGAGTGACTGGAGAGCATCCAGGCAGAAAGGGACCTGGGAGTTTGGATCGACAGGAAGCTGAACATGAGCCAGCAGCGTACCCAGGTGGCCAAGAAGGCCAGTGACATCCTTGCCTGGACCAGGAACAGTGTGGCCAACAGGTCCAAGGAAGTGATTACTTCCCCTGGACTCAGCACTAATGAGACCACCCCTCGAGTTGTGTGTCCAGTTCAGGCCCCTCAGGAAGGGTGTCAAGGTACTGGAGCAGGTCCAGAGAAGAGCAAGCAGGCTGGTGAAGGGACTGGAGCACAGGTCCTATGAGGAGAGGCTGAGGGAGCTGGGGTTGTTTAGTGTGGAGAAGAGGAGGCTCAGAGGAGACCTCATCACACTCTACAGCTACCTGATAGGAGGTTGTAGCCAGGTGGGGGTTGGTCTCCTCTCCCAGGCAGCTATCAACAAGACAAGAGGGCATGGTCTTAAGCTCTGCCAAATGAGGTTGAGGCTAGATATTAGGAAGAAATTCTCTGAGGAGAGGGTAATCAATCATTTCACTGGGCAGCTCAGGAAAGTGGTGAATTCTCTGTACCAGCAGGATTTTTAGATAAGACTGGATGTGGCACTTAGTGCCAGGCTCTAGTAAGCAGAGTGGTAGGGGATCAAGATATCGACTTGATGATCTCAGAGGTTTTTTCCAATCCAGCGGATGCTCTGATTCTGTGATTCATTGTGTGACCGACCTTTTGTTCTTTCTTTTGAGGTCGGATTCAAGCGGTCGATTGGGCTGTCAGAATTAAAGGGCAGACAAGCAAGGTGAGAATATTCCGGCCAGTCTGAATGCAAAGATATTTATGGCGAGCTGTATCATTGGTGAATCTAAGCGTATACCTTGTCGTTTGTTTTTTTCCAGTGATACACAAGGTGACAAGAGTCAGCAGAATGGGAAGGAGGTCCTTGCAGTAAGAGGTGAGTGAAAAAGAATGTTGCACTCTGAGGGGATCCGTCTGTATGTTCCTTTGCCTCTGTGATTTCTTTGCAGTGCCCATCCGTATTCCCAGAGGAGCAGACCACGGGCTGAGGAGCCGAGCGACAAGGTCAGGTGCTTTGGCGTTGGCCTTGTGGGCGATGGCAGGGACTTGAGGGCTGGGCATTTAAGCATTCCGCTCTTCTCTTTGGAGGTGCCAACCCGGTAACCTTTGGAAAGAAATGAGCGTCCCAGGTGAGTCGGGGAGGTATCGAGGAGGAGCAGGGGCCCAGGGAAGTGTCAGAAATGCCACTGAAAGTTTTTTTTCCCTGTTGCAGGTGTACCATGCAGTGGGAGCTGCAAGCTCTGCACCTCTTGCTGGAGGCAGTGACTTGAGGACTTGGGTGCACTTAGGAGAGGGTGAGTGTGGGAATGGTTGGGGTTTGGCCGATGTGATGCTAAAGTCCTGCACTGATTTTGGTTTCCTTTCTTGGAGCTGACAAAGAGAAGAACCCAGGGACTACAGGAAGCCCTGAGCCAGCTGAAGGCACATGCTTTTGGAAGGTGGATGGACTGGCTCGTCTCTCTGCAAGATAAGTGGGGGCTCTGAGACAGAGAGAGGATGAGATTCCCGTAGAGGCTTGGGAATGACTGGGAGGGCTTTTGAAATTAGTGTAAGGAAGGGGATAGTGTTAGGGTTAACAAGGGTTAGGGTTAGAGTTAGGGTTAGGATTTAGGGTTTGGGTTAGAGTTAGAGTTAGGTTTAGAGTTTTTTTTACGTTTCCATCTAGGATTCAGAAAGGGGGAAGATACCTGCCAGTACAAAGGTGCTTTGCACGGGAAACTCTTGCTCTTTGTGTAGTGCACCAACTTCTCTTGAGAGAGAGTGACTCAAGGCTTTCTTTCCTCTTTTAGTGGTCCCAGCATGGGGGTGGCACAGCAAGCCCCTCCTCCCTCACTCTGTGCCTCAGTTTCCCCACCCTGAGCAGCTCTTGGGGACCCGAGAGGTGGCATCATCCTGCCCCAGCACCACCCCCTCGAATTCCTCTGAGCCACCAAGCTAGGGGGGCCCAACGGACACGACCCCCCCAGTCCCTGTACCCCGGGGACACAGGGGGCTCCCCGCAGACCCCGCTCAGCCCATCAGTCTCAGCCCATGGAGCCAACCTGGTCCTCCATGTCCTGGCAGAGCCTGGGGAGCGCCGGGCTGGGGACACGAACCCGAGGGTGGGGACACGACACTGTCACACGGAGGAGGGGACAGGAAGCCAAAGCCCCACTACCCTCCTCACTCTTCTGACCTCTCACCCCCTTTTCCCAACGGTTTAGGGGGGTGTGCTGGGTGCCATGCTGAAGGGCAAGTGCCCTCCCAAAAGCCCCCAAACATCCCCGGCATCCCCAGTGATGTCACCACTGTCCCTGTGATGTCACTGGTGTTGCCAATGATGTCACAACTGTCCAGTTGGTGTCCTCACAGTCCCTGTCACATCACCAGACAGTTGTGATGTCACTGGTCTCCAGTGATGTCACTACTGTCCCATGAGATGTCATCACTGTCCCATGTGATGTCACTGCTGTCCCCAAGGGTGGTCCCTGTGTCCCTAAAATGTCACTGCTGTCTCTGTGATGTCATCTCTGTCCCAAGTGGTAGCACCATGTCCCTGTGATGCCACTGATGTCCCCTGTGGTGTCACCAGAGCCCTGTGATGTCACTGGTCTCCTGGGATGTCACCACTGCCCCCTTCAGCAAAACTGAAGGCAGAGGGCCCAGCTCCCTGCAGCTCTCCTGTATCCCTGGGCCGGAGGCTTGTGCAGGGCTTGCAGCCAGTAGGGGAAAGAAAGAGCTTCCCTTTTCTCTCTAGAACCTCATGTGCAAGAGCTGAACAGCAGCACAACCTCTGTTCCAGTGAGGCCCTCCCTCAGCCAGCCCAGGCAGCGCTCCAGCACAGCCAGTGCCAAGGGAGAATCGCCCAGCCCGGCCTGTTCTCTCTGACAGAGCTCCTGAGCTGGGCAAATGGGGCTGGGAGGTCCAGGCTGGGCTTGCTTGGGCTTTGCTGGGTTGGGCAAGGGCTGGGAGCTGGGAGCATTGGGGCTGCTCCTGCAGCTCCTGCTCTCACCGTGTTCTCCTTTCCTTTCCCACTCCACTGGCAACCCCCACGGAAAATGGGGTTTACAGACATCCCTGCAACACCCAGTGGGTTTGTCCCTGTCGTCAGGAATCTGCCCTGTGCCAACCCCTGGGGTCGTCTACACCAGTTCTGGTGGGGAATTGCCTGCCCTTGGCTTGGCTTGGCAGGGCAACACCTCCACAGCTCCTCCTCTCCTGGAGGACAGAGAGCTGCTCCAGGGGGACATATCACCTGAGCCTTCTCCTTGGATGAGGCAGAAACATGTCCTTTCTCTTCCCCTTGTCGCTGCGTGGGACGAAAATCGCCCTTGTCAGGGAGCAGCTGCAGGCTCTGCTCCTCCGGTGATCCAACAGCGGCCCCTGCTGACCAGGATTGGAATTGCACCAAAAAGTGAACAATACCGGACTGGGTCCTTTCTTGAGGCGGAGTTTAGGTACAGGATTATTTGGTCGCTTGGAGCCTCTTAATTTTGGATTTACAATTGCCTAGAGGGAGGAGTTTGGTCTTTCTCATAACTTATCTTCCTTAACCAAACACTTGTGTTTCATTAAACTGAGAGAGATGCAAATTCATGCTTTGTTTACAGCCCAGAGAGATCTTGCAGGCTCTTCCCATTTGCCTCTGCCCCTCTCAGAGAACTTGTGTGGACACCTTCCCTGCCTGCACCAGGTGATTTCACAAAAGTGGGAGGGAGGGTATTTCATGGAGAAGGACCTGGGGGTGTTTTGAGGCCTCTCTAAGCAAATGTTTCCTTCAGGAGAGCTAAAGCCAGGACAGGGGGAGGAAGAGCAGAAACGCAGCTCCTCCAGCAATGAGAGCGCCTCCAGGAATTCCCAGCACACGCCCACAGATCCTCCCAGAGGGGTGAGGCAGACATGAAGGTTTGATGTGATTACCCTGTTTGGGATAACTTAGGTGATGGTTGCATCCCCTCTCCCTTACCCAGAGGCTGGAGATGCTGCTGTCTGGGAGCAGGAGGTGCCTGTGTGGGGTTTAGCACCGCTGGCTTGGTGCAAGTACAAGAAGCTTTCGGACAATACTCCTGGGCACGTGGTGTGACTCTGGGGGATGGTCCAGAGAAGGCTCAGGATCTGGACTGGGGGCAGAAAACAGGGTGCAACCAAACTGGGGCCAAGCGGTCAGGCTGAGAGTAAAGAAACTTTGGACCTTTTCCAACCCGCACCTTGTCTCAGTTCAGGCAACAATGAGGTGTCCTGTTTCCCAAGAGAGGGAAAAGAAAAGAAAACAAAAAAAACCCTCCTCGTCCCTCCCCACAGACTTCGAGGACCATTGGTCTGGAATCTGAGTCCCTGACCAGTTCTTTTGTGTTGCTCCATCACCCAAGGCAAGGCCAACCTGCCCATTCAACATCCCTCCCATAAAGTGGGGAAGCAGGGGAAGGAAAACATTCAATGCTCAGTTCCTTTTTTCGTTAGAACAAGCAAATGTGTCACAGTGTGGGATGGCCAGTGTCGGTCCAGCACTCCTACAAGAGAACGATCTCTGTTCCACCCAGAAAAGAAAGCCCTGAGTCTGCGTCTCTCCAGTGCAGTTGCTGCGCCACTCTCGGCACTGCACAAAGAGCAAGAGCTTTGTGTGCAGGCACCTTTTTCTGGGAGGCATCTTCATCTGTACCGAACCCTAGACCTAAACTTAAAAAAACCTCTAAACCTAAACCTAACGCTAAACCCTAACCCCTAACCGTAAAACTATCCCTTACTCTAACCAAAACATTACTAAACCCTAACCTTAACCTAATCCTAATCATAAACTTAACCCTATCTGTAACCTTAACCTTAAATCCCAGCATCTCACATTAACTCTTACTGTGACTCACCATCTATCGAGTGCAATTTGTGCCCCACTCTGGGCACTACACAAAGAGAGTTTTCTGTGAGTGCACCTTTGGACTGGGAGGTATCTTAGATAGTACTGAACCCTAGATCTTATATTTTTAAAAAATCTAATCCTAAACCTAAACCCAAACCCATAACTGTAACTATCCCTTACTCTAATCCAAATATTATCTAAACAATAATCCTAACCCTAACCCTTACCCTAACCTTAACCTTTAATCATAGCTCCGAACACTAACCCTAACCCTGACTCACGATCCACCCAGTGCAGTTGGGGAGCCTCTCTTGGTATTATATAAAGAGGAAGAGCTTTCTGTGCGAGCACCTTTGGTCAGGGAGTTTTTTTCATCCTTATGGAATTTTGGCTGTCAGATGGCCAGTTTCATCCCAGCGTCCCTACAAGCAAAGGACTGGCATTCCACCTGGGAAAGAAAGCCCTGAACCTCTGTCTCTCAAGTGCAGTTGTTGAGTCATGCTCGGCACTACACAAAGAGCAAGACCTTTCTGTGCGTGCACCTTTGAACTGGGAGGTATCTTCATCCATACTGAACCCTAGACCTAACCTGAAAAAAAATCTAAACCTGAACCTAATGCTAAACCCTAAACCTTAACCATAACCCTACCCCTGACTCTAACCAAAACATTACCTAAAACCTAACCCTAACCTAACCCTTACCCCTAACACTAACCTTAACCCCTAATCCCTAACCCTAACCCTAAAACCTAAGCCTTAAACATAAGCCTAACCCTAACCCTAACCCCTACCCCAAACACTAAACCCTAAACCCTAACACTAACTGCTAACGCCTAACCCTAACCCTAAGATTATGTTCTCACAGCTGCAGTATATCCTCTATGTTGCCGCTATAAACCCCTACACTTCCCCCTTTTTCTTTAAACAAAGTTGATAGAGTTTGAGCCAATAAGCTGTGAAAACATTGTACCAGACATGGCAGAAGAATACATACTCCTAGAAGCAGAAAGACAATGGGTGCCAACCACTGTACAGTTTGCATAAGCCATGGTCCCAATTCAAGTCCTTTCAGCCAGTCAGTAACTGATGTACCATAAGTAACATGATCCAAACGTTCCTGTAAGGTCTGCAGTTGTTTGTGTATGCTGTGTGAATGGTCAGACAAATTCATGCAACACATTCCTTCAAATTCCTGACACCCGTGGCCTTGTGCTAGCAGTTTAAAGTCAATTGCTGCTCTGTTTTGCAAAACTGCGTGTTGTACACTACCTACATCAGTCAGAAGATGGGATATGACTCTGGATGTTGTGTTAAACTGTTTAATACTCCAGCATGCTGAGTGCTTCCATTTAGCATAATTAGAAGCGGCAGCTCCTCCAGGAAGAAAAATGGCTAATGCTATTGTCCCTGCGTCTGATCCAATCGTAACATCATCATCACAGGCTGGACCAAAGTGATGAAGATTTCTACGTCATGTTTCATTCCACAATTGCCTTAGGCTGGGGGCAAAGAGTGTTAATCTTCTGATATAAAATGGACCTCCCACTGGATGAAAAGGGATACCTTCCCATGCACGGTTACCACAAATAAGGAAATATCCTGGTGGTAATAAAGATGTGTTGACACTAAATTGCTCTGCACTGTTCTCAGAAAAATTCCAGTGTTCAGAGTTACCACTCAGATTTTGATATCCACTGTCTGCTAATTGTTCGCCCTGTGTGTCAAGCCAAAGGTACCAAGGCTCCCCAAAATCAACTACCCCTGTTCCATTCCATGGTTGTTCTTCAGGGCTAACATTGCTGCAGTTGGTATATGAGGTCACATTTGCCCACTGAGCAGGTGCTACAGAGCCCAGTAGGTCTAACTCTTGTAAGGGGAATGGACTCGAATGGTTCAGTTGCTGTATAAGATATTGTTGTGCAAAAGCACTTTGCATCACAGGCACAGTGTTGCTTCACATACACTCTCCATTGGAGCTCTTGTTTTCTCTGGTGGTGTTATACAGACGCTCCAGGTCAGTAAAACTACCGCTAAACCATCCATCAAATGCACTTTCCTCAAACATAGGATAGACAATAAGGTACGTACGAAAAGGATCTCCAGGCATTGCCAATGTCATGGTTTTGCTCACCAACCCATCCCTGGGGCTGAGGATGGTTTTGTCCAGGTGATTTCCGGACAAAAAACCAATCAAAAAGTTCAGTGACGCCTTTGCTAATTACATCTTTAAGAAAACGGAAGAGAAGGTTGTGGCGCAGTTGAAATTAGGAGCAGCAGCCATGTAGGAGGGTAGCGGGCCCGAGGAGGGCCAAGGCCCCCTCCTCCCCGGCTTGGGCCAGGGGGGGGCAGGTGTAGTACTGAAGCCTCCCTTCTCTCTTGTGAGAGAGTGAAGAAAAAAAAGTTTAAAAGATGAACTGCTTAAATGAGAAACCGCTGCAGAAGAATTCCAGCCATGAGATAACAGAACTTTCAAGGTCGAAACTGGCAGCTGAAGCTGCAACAGGAGAGAGAAGAAAAGTTCGAAGGGGGGAGAACTGCTGTTTTTCTCCCTTTTACTCTCTCTCCCTTCAGCAGGGTAAAGACTGAAAAATAAAACCCTGCCACTTGTGAAAACTTGTTGGGGTGAAGAGACCCCCATGCGGCTCACAGAGGAGCTTGTGGATGCACCAGAGATTTGTGACTTTAACAGAGAAAGCCTTATGCTGGAGTAAAAGCGGCTCAGATGAGGCAGAGTCCTGTTAAAGACTTTGTGACCCTCGAAAGGATCGATGCTTATGCTGGAGCGAGACGGCTCAGATAAGCCTGGGATCTCAGTGAGAGATCCATGCTGCTGCTGTTGAAGATTTATGACCCTGACGGGTATTAGAACCTACGCTGGAACACAAAACGGTTCAGGTAGGGATGTTGGGATCCATGTGTGGGATCCGTGCTGCTGGTGCTAGAGAGAACCTACGCTGGAGCAGAAAATGGCTCAGGTGGGATATTGGAATCCGAGTAAGGGATCCAGACTAGACCCATGCCGAGAAGTCAATCAAGGACTGTTCTCCCATGGGGAGGGACCTCCATAGGGAAACAGGGGTGAACTCTTAAACCATTATCCCCTGTAACCCTGTGGAAGAAGATCCATAGTAAGCAAGTGTCCCCTTGCAAGCCTATGGAAGGAGACCCTTCAGGACCTGGGTAACCCTCAACCTTCGGTTTTAACCCAGGAGGGGGGTAGGCCCAGCCCTGGAGGCCAACACAGAATAAGAGAGAGATAAAGAAGTTCTAACTGCGACGAAAGTGCTGTAGAGTTACTGGAGAGAGAGAGAGAGAGCTGGAATTCTGAGAACAAAAAAAGACTGCTTCTCCTCCTTGGACTAATATAAAGGGAAGTGGGGGGAGAAGTATCTTTTGTAAATACATAGTACCTTTTACTCAAGTAGAATTGTTGTAAATATAATTCTTTAGTTTTAGTTTGTTAATAATAAATACTCATACTTTTTTTAATTCAGTCTCTTTTTGTCTGCATAAACCTTCTCTCAACCGGTAGTAATTGTATGTAGGGGTATAAAAGTAAATTGAGCCAGGGCAAAACCACGACAGCCAAAAACAGACAAAAGTCAATTTGCCCAGTCTGATTTACCCATGTAACCCACATGTTTTGTCTTGGGTTAATTTCTGTAATAGAGCCTGTAGTCAGGTCAACAGTGAGTGTCAGAGCCACAGTGACCGTTGACGCCACCAGCGATGGTGTTCTGACTTCCACTGATCACTCCTCACAAACCAAGATCGTGGTACTTTGATCTGTTCTCCACAGCTATTATCATCAATAACACACCCTTTTATCACCTGATTGCGTGCTGCCAAGCATGTTAGTTCAAATAGAATTAATTAATTTGCTTTACATTCATAATTTTCTATTAACTCTACTGCTTGCAAGAAGGTGCCATCACAGTGACTAACACTAAAACCTAAAAAATCAGAAAACCATCTACCTATTGATAGTTCATGGTGAAGGCATTCATCAAAATTAAAACATAATAAATGCCATGGAGCAGGATTGGAGTTTCTTACTACTCTCCAGTGTAATATAGTTGCATGTAATGCAGCTTGCACATTAGGACTGGTAAACTGTCCTTGTCCTAAAAGCATGTCTTCAGTAGCAGCAGTCAGTGGATCATCGCGTCCTTTATTCTGGTTTTCCACCTGAGCTATTTGCACTTTATCCTTCCATCTTTCTGGAAACAACAATTGTTGTGTAGGATCAAAAAACATTTCTATCACAGCCTTGATATCAGTTAGAGTTAGGACTTGGTTTTTGAAAAATTGTTCTAACATTTGTTGTACATATTTGTTATCAAGACCATACTGCATGATGGCACGTTGTGCTTCTCTAATTGTTTTCCAATCCAGGGGTGTCCATCGTCTTTGTCCTTGCAGGTCCGTAATTACAGTGTAAGCAGTAATAGAAGAAGGTAGTGTATACCCTTTAAGGATTGCATGTTCAATCACACCCTTCCAGAGATGTCCTTGTGAATAGTCATGATCATTAGTGGTGATCGATTAGGAGTGTTCCCACTTTTAACACTACATGTCACTGTCTGATGTTGAGATCATGGAGGATCTGTTAATCGTCGCATACCTTGATATCGATCACTGCCCTGCTTTCTCATAGCCTTACATTCAGTTCTTCAGGAATTCCTCCATGTCAGTCTCGAATATATTGATCTGCCTCTCGACGAGACAAAGATCCATCTTCCACACACATTTCAGTCCATCTCAGGGTTCTCCTGATTTTTTGCAATATCATCAATCTTTTTATTTTCGCATGTCTTCCTAGAAGGCTGCTGAGTGGGTTCTGTCTAAATCGGTTCTGTTTTCTTTTCCATGGTTGCTGACTCCGCTAAGTAATCCAAACTCTCTTTGATAGTCCGCGCTGCTTTATCATACATTTTTTTGAATTTTCCTGTTACTTACCAAGTTGGTATCTCTTCGGCGCATTTCTTCCAACAAGTCTTCTCAGTGTTTGTTTTGTTTCCGCATTTCTTGCACGATGGGATCAGGGTGAAACTGATCCTGTGCCGTGGCAGTCTCCTGCTGCACAGGACCTGGATTGTCTATTTCCATATCTCTATCATCATTCGGTAAAGGCACATTTTCAGGTTTTTTGAGAGGCTTATACGGACGGACTGGAAAGGAAGCAGACACCTGTTTGGTAGGTGTTAGCGGCACAGATGGAATAATAAGATTACCACTCCAGAAATTTGTTTCCTCTGTAGGAAACGAAGTGATTGGGACCCTTCTGTCTTTTGGGGCGGCTTTCAGCGCTGCTGCTGCAGCTTTCAATACCTCAGCTGCACTCAAAAGAGCTTGTTTCAATTTTTGAACTGCTCCTGCTTCCGCAAGAGCTTGCTCCAGCATTCTAGCACAGGTATCTGTAGGGATTTTTAGTGCTAATATAGAGGATATGTTGCAGCTGTGAGAGCATACCCTTATGCTGCAGGTATAGGGATTTATAATGCTAATATAGAGGATATGCTGCAACTGTGAGAACATAGCCTTATGTTGCTAACACAGAGGATATGAAGCTGTGAGAACACAACCTTATGTTGCAATTGTGAAAACGTGATCTGTTGTTCTGATGGCCTTCTGATGGTACCAGGATGTGAAAGATCTACCAAGAGAAACAGTAGCAAAACTAGATATACAAAACAGGGTCTCAGTAGATGCTATCAGAGTAAGAATGGACATGAAGAATGTTAAAGAAACAAAGCTAATAGAAGAGTATTGTTAGAAAACTGTATAAAAGACTGCTGTTTGATTCAAATAAACGGCGTTCTCTTATCATCATATTGGTGTGCTGAGTCGTCTGTGCTCGCATGAAAACCTCACAGCTGGATCAATCAGGCCAAGTGTCAGGGCCTGCACTTGGGTCTCAACAACCCCCTGGAATGCTCCAGGCTGGGGGCAGAGGGGCTTGAGAGCTGCTCAGTAGGAAGGGACTTGGGGGTGCTGCTTGACAGTGACTGGATGTGAGCCAGAGTGTGCCCAGGGGGGCAAGAAGGACAAGGGCAGCCTGGCCTTTATGGAGAACAGGGTGGCCAGCAGGACCAGGGCAGTGATTGTCCCTCTGTGCTGGGCACTGGGGAGGCCCCACCTCAAGTGCTATGTCCAATTCTGGCCCCTCAATGAAAATAAGCCCTGGAGGGGCTGGAGCATGTCCAGAGAAGGGAACGAAGCTGGGGAAGGGTCTGGAAAACATGCCTGATGAGGAGCAGCTGAGGGAACTGGGGTTATTTAGTCTGCCAAAGAGGAGGCTCAGGGTGCACCTCACATCACTCACTACCATGATCTGATAAATGTTTTTAGTCGGGAAGGGGGGTCGGTCTCTTCTACAAAGCCTTTAGTGAGAGCAAGTGAGGAAATGGCCTTGAGTTGCCTTGGGTGAGGTTCAAATGAGATATTACAAAATTATTTTTTCACTGAGTGTTTAGGCATTGGAAAAAGATTCCTAGGGAGGTAGTTCTGGTTGAAGGTCTCTGTGATAGTTTGGACTTGGTTTCTTGCCAAATGCCAAAAGTCACGACAGCAGCCTACTTCCCCCCTCCTTTCTTTCCTTAGGGCAAAGGAAAAAAAAATTATAAAAAAAAAAAAAATTAAAGAACTCAAAGTCAAGTTGCTTATATAAAGATATATATATTTACGTAAATTACAGTTATATACAGTTAAGATGCTATATACACAGTAAAAGTGGATTCAACCCCCAAAGGGATAGGGAAAGAGGAAAAAGGGGACAAAAGGGAACAAAAGGGACACCGAACAGGTATACCCGATCAAACTCAAGAACTATACTAATAACTAACAAAACTGATCTCACCACGTCTCTTAGAAAAGCTGGATTGGTAGACACAACCAGCACTCTCCGAACCCCCACATGGCAGGTCAGCGGTCGCTGCAGGCCTCAACTTTAGATAAGCGAGACCAATGTAAGGACTCACTGCTCCCGAACCTCGCCGGAATAGAAGAGAGTGAGTTCTCTAATCTCTAACTTATTTATACTCTGGTTTACGTAAAAATCATATGGAATACTGGGTAGTTGGCCACTTCCTTGGTTACAAATTGGTCACCAGGAAGGCCTAAATCAAAACCATCACATTTTCCACTTCTTATTCCATACTATTTTTACATAACACTTATGTTCCACGTTCGCTTATATTCTGCACATATATACACATATACATAAATGTATATAGTTCTTGTTCATTCTCTAGAGTATTCTTCTTGTTGTAGAAGAATTAGCATTAGGATTAGCTTGGTTCGGATTCTTGGCCCTTTGGTGACAATTACAGTTCTGGTTTTAGGGCTGGTTCTCTGGTCTGGGTTGGTTTATTACTGGATACTGGCATTAGTTTGTTCAGGTTTTTCCTATTTGGTGACTGATTTCCTGCAAAACACAACTCAAAGCACATGATTAGTTTTTCTCTAAGGTTAAATTTTCTTGAGGCAAGCTCAAATTGGCCTCTACGACTGACAATTCTTGAGACCCTCTGGTCACTCCAGAAATAGAAACAGCCTCCACACTCTTATGTTCCGATGGCATTAAAGTACATTGGGCACCAGTATCCACTAAAGCCCAGTATCTCTGAGGATCCGATGTGCCAGGTCATCGAATCCGCACAGCCCAGTAAACCCTATTATTTTCCTGGTCCCTATCCTTCTCCTGGTAGAAGGCAGGGCCCCTCTTTCGGTCTTGATCGGAGTATTCATCGTCCAACTTCGACTTTGTCTTCTTGGAAGTCTTCTTGTTATTGTCAAAGTGGACCTCCATTTTTTTCTGTTTCAGAGGTTGCAGAGCATCTGCATCAACCATGTAGACAACCTTTTTGTTGTTTTCCTTTTGTTGTAACTCTCTCACTCTGGCCTAGAATTTGGAAGTGGGTTCACCATCCCACTTCTTCATGTTTTCTCCTTTGCTTCGCAGATAGGACCACAGTTGATTACGTGATCTTCATCTGGGGTTTCTTCTCCTTTTGCGTACTAAGAAAGGAGACCGTGAACGACGCCGGGACCAAGATCAAGGTCGAAATCGTGGTTGAAACTATTTTATTGGTCTGTTTCTAAAGTCTCTATAGTTTATATAGACTCTATCATCTTTATCCCTATAGTCGTCTTCATATCTGAAATACTCATAGGGCCTCTCCATTGCTTCCCTAGGATGGGTAGGTCAGTGTCAGGCATCGGAGGACCTTTCCAAATTTTCTGCTATGGTCTGTATCCATGAACACATGGTGTCCACAGTCGGTTCATCCGTTTCTGGATTATATACTGATATTAAGCAATTGAGGTATGATGCAGGGGCACCTTTAATCACTTGCCTCCACATTGGTTCTGTACATGAAATTTTCTCTGGTTCTAAACAGTCATAATAATCTGAGTTGCAATAAATGAGTTCCAGCATAGCTAATTCTCGTAAGTATTGGATGCCTTCTTCTGCATTTGTCCACTTTTTCGGAGAACTTATTAAGTATTCTTTAAATGGATATTTTTCCCTCACAGCATGGAGGATTCGGAGTCAGAGACTGAGATTGTATGTCTCTCTTGCGATTTCTTGTTCTATTTCACGGTCTTGAGTGAGGGATTCTAGTTGCTGTGCTTCATTACCCTCTAGTAAGTGGCTTCTGGCTCCATTATCTCAACATTGTACCAGCCAGGTGAGAATTTGTTCACCAGGCCAGCGGCTGTAATCCCATCGTAGATCCCGGAGTTCTGCTGGGGTCATTGTTCGCAGTACCTCACTCGTTTGCACAACTGCTGCTCCAGAATAAAGGTCTCCCCTAGGTGGAACTATTTCCACTTCTCTTCCGATGCTTCTATGTGGAACTGCTTTCTCTCTCTCTCTGCCTCTCTCACGTGGAGGCAGAGACTGAGCATGTAGTGGGGATAGACTTCTACTCCGTTGTCTAAGCCCACGGGGTGGAGGTAGCGAGTAGTCCTTCAGACTTTGGGATGAAGGTCTCAATCATTCTTCTGTATCCTCTGCTGGAAAGTCAGGAAGAGAATATTTGGGTATCAGCCTTGTCTTTGGTGGTTTATTGGCCATTTGTGCTGCCACCCCTTCTTCCTTTAGGTGCACTCCCTTTTCTTTTGGACGCACTCCTAATTCTTTTGGGCACGCTACTTCTCTCGCTGTTGCTTCTTCTTCTTTTGCAGCCGTCCATTCGTCCACTATTACATAGCTGGATGGGATAGGTTCCATGGGGCTGGCAAGTCCCTTTGCTTCCTCTTCTTCTTTTTTTTTTCTTCTTCTTCTTCTTCTCCTTCCATACACCTTAATCATGGAATTAGGCCTGTAGCTTCTGCAGTATTCCTTATCCATATCTTTTTCTTAGTTAGGGGGGCAACAGTGATTCTCGGATTGGTAGTTTGGGTCTTCATCTCTGTCGTAGTCTTAACATTAGATGTTGTAGTTTGAGTTCCAGTGTCCATGAGATCTACGGTCTGGACTCCAGTTTCAACAGATTTAGTAGAAGCTATGGTGACTTCAAGTTGAGTCTGAGTCCCACACTCAATTGACTTAATAGAGATGGTGCTGACTTCAGGTTGGGTCTGTGTTCCATGTTCAGTTGAATTAACGGAGACAGCGCTGACTTCAGGTTGAGTTTGTATTCCACACTCAGTCAGCTTAACAGAGACGGTACTGACTTTGGGTTGAGTCTGTGTTCCACATTCAGTTGACTTAACAGAGATGGTGCTGACTTCAGGTTGAGTCTGGATCCTGACGTCTGTAGACTCAATAAGGGCATCATTTGTTTCAGGCAACATAGTTTGACTTTCTGCCTCTGTCCTAGGCTTTTGATAGTGATCTAGGGCAGCTCCATAAGCTGTCACTAGACCCCAGTATAAAGCAAAGAGCTGCGTATTTGGGTCATCATATGAAAGACATCCTTCAGCTAAACAACGTGCCATCTCGTCAGGATTAGGCACATGTTCTGGAGTGTAGTCCCAAACAATGGGAGGTGCCACATGCCCTACCAGTTTGCCAAAATTTACTCATGCTCCTTGCCATCCAGAAACTGGCCTTTCCAAGACCCTTCCCAAAGTTCCAGCGAATTCTCTAGAGGTCTGGCCTTTTCTACAAGATGAAAAGCAACACAACACCATTCTTCCAGTTTTAAATAACTCTTTCATCGCCTTCACTAGTACTAGGATTGTTACTAAACAATTTAAGTAAAAATTTGAGTCAATTGTAATGATAGGGATCTCCTTTAGCAGGCCTTTGATGTCAAAATTGAGGAAAGTGAAATACTCCTTCCATTCATTCCAATCAAGGAAAGTGAAGTACTCCTTCCATTCATTCCAATCCAAGAAAGGGACTGTAGGAGAATTAGGAACCTTTTGGGTTGAGGCAGGAGTGGACCAGCTGATGGGAATCTGAGGAACTTCAAGGACTAAGTGTTTTGAGAACATGACAAGTGTTTTGAGAGCTGGACATCTGGAAGAAGGAAGAAAAACAGCACCTGCAATGGGAGGATGAGTTGGACCCTGCCAGGAGGCACGGGAATAGAAGTGTTGTAGTTAGATTTAGAAGGAAAAGAATTTAGAAAATAAGATATGTTAGCTAGCCAATAATAATCGTGTGAACAGTGTATGTTTTGTGTGTGTGACCAATAATAGGTTAAGTAGTCAAATATGTGGTAATTATTGAATTGTATAAAAGTAAGTGTAATTTCCAATAAAGATGGAGCTTCCGAACATCATATTGGTGTGTGTGAAGTTTCCACTGGGTCTCGCACGTGACAACATCTGGTGCCCCGTGTGAGGAATTTCGTGAGAGGAACGAAGTTCGACTATACGGGAGGCCAGGGAATTGACGGCACATATTCATACCAAAAGATTGCTGCCGTGTCGAAAAGGCGAGGTGTCTGCTGGCTGGCGGAACTGTGGAACGCAGCGTCAGGAGCCCGAGAGAGGCTGCGTCTGGAGAGAGGCGGTGAGTGCAAGCTTGCAAAATATTCAGCAGACAACATGGGGAATGCGGAATCCGCAGTTGAGCCAGCGACGCTCAAATGTATGCTATATTTAGCAAAAAAGGTCGAAGTTGAGGTGAAAGCGAAGGAAGTGGAGGAGTTGTTATCACTAGGAAAATGTAAGAAATTCTTTAAAGACCCACAGAATGCCTTTGATCAAGATATATGGAAGGCTTTCGGTCAGGAGTTGTGGGAGTCTGTGTCTGTAGGAGATAAAACTGCCTCCAAGTTAGCTACGACTTGGAGGGCTTGTCTTGATATAATTTCAAGGGCTCATGGAGAGGCTCTGGTGGCTGATGCAGTGAAAAAGATATTAAAAATAGAGACAACTGTAGAAGAAGGGAAATCGGGACTTGTTTCTATGCCTGTGGAGGATGGAGAACGGGACTTTTGGGGGGGGGAGTTCCTCTGTCGTCCCCTCTGCGCCGCTGGATAGTACGCCCTGTGTAGCAGATATACCTTTACCAGCAGATGAAAGTATGGAGATAGATAATGATTTGGGAGGAAGCCAGGAAGTTCGATCGCAGTTATATCCAGACCCTCGTGATAACGATTTGAAAGATGAGATAAGGCGTCATAATGAGAAGTTACAAGAAGTGCTAGATGCTTTGAAAAACTTAGACGGAGGGCAAAGTAGTAAAGCAGCAGTACGAAAGGCGTATGATCGCGCGTCTAAAACCATTGCCTCAGCATTAGATGCCCTAGCTGATACTGTAAGCAAGCCGCTGCTAGATGGTAATGCAAGACAAGAAATTGCCAGCTCTGTGGACGCAGCCCGGAGTCTGTCAGAACAAGATAAGGAAGGGAGAAAGAAGCGGGCAGTACGTTGGATGGATATGTGTATTGAGGACGGAACATTGACAAAGGAGCAGGCATATCGGCAAGTGTTAAGTAAATGGCCAGACGATCAAGAATTGTTAAGAAAGTATTGTGCACCCTCTGACCTCAAGGTAGACGGGTATCGGGGAATGTGCCGGCTAACAGATCCACCGGGTAGTTACAGCACGCCAATAGCAATTCAGAAGGAGAGACCTCAGCCTAGTGCCTCACCTGCACCACCACCGCCACCTCCGTCAGACCCAGATTTTTCACTTGGGCAAAGGTGGAAAGGGGTAATTGAAAATGCACAAATTGAAGGGGTGTTTCTCCCAAAATCTATCATGTCCATGCCAGTGACTACTAATCAGCAAGGCAGAAGAACTTGGGCCCCTCTTGATTGGAAAATGATGAAAGATACACATCGGGCTGTGATGGATTACAGTGTGCATAATCCTTATATTCAAAATATGCTGGAGCAGGTATTTAAGCAACAAGTGTTAACTCAATCTGATATCATACTCATGGTGGAAATGTTCTTTCCACCTACCCTACAGTAGCTGTTCAAAGACAGATGGCGTGAGAAGATAGAGGAACAACAGGTTAAAAATCTTGAAAGGGGAGTCGGTGACCCCTTATTGGTTACTACAGTCGAGCAGCTTTTAGGTACAGGACCATTTTCAACACCACAAGTCCAAGTAGCTTTGCAACCTCAAATACTGCAGCAGGCTCAACAGCTGGCCTTAGAGGTTATAAAAGAGCTGCCTCAGGTGGGACAACCTGTACCTCCATATACAGAGGTAAAGCAGAGAGAAGACAAACCTTATATGGAGTTTATTGATCGTCTGGAGCCCCTGGTGGTCTAGTGGTAAAGGCGCCGCGTTATCACCGCGGAGACCCGGGTTCGATTCCCGGTCAGGGCCACTCCCGGGCAGGTGGGGCTCGTTAGCCCTTAAGGCAACCCACCTACGTCCTAAGGACCTCGCTGCCACCGTCCAAGCTCGCTTGGCCCCGGCAGATGAACCTTAGGATTAAAGGGTGGGCTCAGTTCCGCGCACACTGTGTCTCACCTAAAAAATCCAATGCGCAGGCTGGAAGGTGTAAAGACCTTCCCCAGATCTTCGCTCGCGAAGACTGGCCATTATTATTATTATTGATCATCTGCAAAAGGCTATTGAAAGAGCTCCACATCTAACTCCTGATGCCAGAAAATCTGTCGGACTCGACTTAGCCCTGCTCAATGCTAATAAAAGTTGCCAGCAAATACTAGCCTCCTTACCTAAGAATGCTTCTCTTGTACAAATGATAGAAGCCTGTGCCCGTGTGCCACGCTTGGCTGAAGAACAACGACAGGCACAAGTACAAGCGCAAGCCTATGCTACAGCCATGTCCGTTGCTATTAAACCTCTCATACAGCAAGGGAAGCCCTCGAATAAGGGTGGATACAACGCATGTTTTAAATGTGGAAAAGCAGGACATTTAAAGAAAAACTGTCCACAGAAGGCACATACAACATCACCTAATTCAGAATTTTTCCCAGGAAAATGCAATCGATGTAATAAATTTGGTCATAAAGCACAGGAGTGTCGTTCCCAAGCTCACAGGAGTGGTACACCACTCTTGGGAAACTTCAACAACAGCGCCAACCGGAGGGGCGCGACGACAAAAAAGACCCCGGCAGTATTCCCAGCAATTCCGGATGCCTCGATGAATTGCGAGCAAGCACCCTGGGCAGCACCAGAGTCGACTTGGCTACCGCCACCACCACAACAATAATGGACAATAAGATACATCTGATCCCATCCACAGCTACAGGACCATTAGGGCGGGGACTAAGTGCTTTGCTACTTGGACGATCATCCTCCTCAAAACAAGGACTTTTAGTCATTCCTGGAGTAATAGATGCAGACTACATAGGAATCATATCAATCATGGTCCAAGTAATACAACCGCCTGTCACCATTTATGCTGGAGCCAAGATTGCACAACTTGTTCCTTTTAGAGCATGTGTACCAAAAGCAATAAGTAAGGAACAGATCCTCAAGCTCTCCTGCTCACACTCAGGCTACCTCAGGAAACTTGGGCTCATTGTGGTTACTGCCTGTTTAGTGTTCAGTTGTTTCATTTTCATTGTTTTCTCCTATGTGCAGATCTTCAGGGCTGTGCTGAGGATCCCCTCTGAGCAGGGACGGCACAAAGCCTTTTCCATGTGCCTCCCTCACCTGGCCGTGGTCTCCCTGTTTATCAGCACTGTTGTGTTTGCCTACCTGAAGCCTCCCTTCATCTCCTCCCCATCCCTGGACCTGGTGTTCTCTGTTCTGCACTCGGTGGTCCCTCCAACACTGAACCCCCTCATCTACAGCCTGAGGAATCAGGAACTCAGGGATGCCCTAAGGAAACTGGTAACTGAGTGTTTTCTGGAAACATGGATCACCTGCTTCCTGTGCAGTGACTTCCAGGGTACATCATGACTGGCCATGTCTGCTTTTTCTTTTTTATATTTTTTTCCTTTTATCCACTTTTTATGATGGTTTCAATAAAAATAATTATTTCTCCCCTTAAATATCCACCCATCTTGTGTGACCCTTTGACTTCGTATAAATGGGAAACTGTCGCGGTCGAGGCAGAGAGGCGACATGGGTTTCAGGATACCAGCAGCTTTTATTGCAACAGTGCAGCTACCTTTATACAGTTCTGGGGTGACACATGTACACACAGCATTGGTTTAGCACTTCATAACAACTCATGATTGGACACACAGCCACATGTCCTAACACAATAGGCTGACACTCTAACAGGAAACCCACTCTGTGTTACAGTCCTACTGTCCCTGGTTAACCCTCTGCAAGGTGTAAGAAGTTCCATCTTCGATATCTCAGCTTACTGAGAGCCCAGAACCGGCTGGGCTCCCCCACAATTCCCCCTCTTTTGTATTATAGAAAATGCCAGCATCAGCTAATACAGGGCCCTTGCACTAGCAATATGGCAATATCAATAATACAATACAATTACACACATAGGCAATGAATTAACCAGTCCTTCTTTCATCAGTCCACAAGAATTGTATTCCTTCTTCTCAGTGCTGAATGTCCATAAATGAGTTGTCCATGTAGCTTGTGCGTGTACAACAGGCAGGTAGAAAGCAGAGTGTTGGAGGATAAGAATATTGTTCCTCAAAAGCTAGCTGAAGAGACAGGTATCCTCCCCCCCGTCCTTTTTTTTTTGTGTTTTTTTTTTGTTTGTTTGTTTTTTTGTTTGTTTTTTTGTTTGTTTGTTTTTTGTTTTTTTTTCTTCTTTATTTATTTATTTTTTTTCTATTTTTTCTTTTTTTATTTTTTCCTTTTTTTTTTTTCATATTATAATTGGTAGTCTTTGACTTCTTAAAGTCTTTCAGTGCTTCAAAAAGCAGGTGTCAGGAAGTTAATAATTCCATGACTCCCCTGAAAGCAACTTTAGAAGTCCTGGTACCCGTGACCTCTGCTCCAAATTAGCATTTTTGCAGGAGCAGGGCATCTAGCTTGATTCCATGTTTCTCTTTAGCAGTAACTGCCAGTCTGGACGACAGAGTCATCCTCACTAGATAACATGAAACCTATTATACTCCGGTGGTTCACCTGTTCTAGACAGGTGTCTCCAAAATATCTGGACCGGTCCCCTGCAACTTTCTTGTCGCTTTTAAAATCTACACCGGAGTTCCCGCCTCCAACAGCTCTCTCGGAGCTGTCTCTCTCCGTCCTTGCTTGGGACGTGAAAACTTTCTAGATTGCTTCAAGAGGTATTAAAGTAAGTTACAAGCAGAGCAATAATAAAGCGAAGCTGAACGGTAGGTGGAATGCTGCTTTAGGCAGCTGAATGCTGATAAACACCGGTTGCCGGGATACGAGATTTCGCAAGAGTCCGAGCCAAGCGGGGGAGGGCGTCAAACAGCAGTTTGCCTGCCCCACAGCTGCGAGAGTAACGAAGCAGGTCCACTGGGAACAAACAGCACTGCTGAGTCAGGGCACGTTTGGGGTGCGGCCTCAGCTGCTCCACACACAGTCAGGGGCGTGCGGTGATAGCAGAGGGGCACGAACCGGGCACAGAGCGGGCTGGGGCGCTGCACAGAACCGGGATGTCAGGAGCGAGGGTTACGCAGTTTTCGTACGGCAGCATGCAGGTTGCTTAGGCAGCCACGCAGTGTCCGTAGGGCTGCAGCTGGAACGTGGAGCGAGATAAGGAATGCTCCAGGGGGAGAGCAGGGCAGCCCTGTGGGAAGGCTGGGAGCGGAGCAGAGCCGAGCGAAGCGGGACAGAGGTTGGACGTGCTGCCTGCAGGGATACGTGCGCACGCCAATAACTTACGCACAGCAAAGGCGATGCCTCAGCAGCAGCGAAAAAGATCTCAGTAGTAGCAAAAGGCAGCTCAACAGCGTGCGATCTCTCGGGCTGAGAAGCAGTGAAACGGGGGGGTCAACGGCTGCTTGATCCTCCCGGTAGCAGCTTCCAGAGGTCCCGCCCGAGCGATTCTTCATTTGCTTCTTGTCGAGTTCTCTTCTATCTTCCTTCACAATCACGCCGTGGGATCACCATATGTCGCAGTCGAGGCGGGGGGCGACATGGGTTTCAGGATACCAGCAGCTTTTATTGCAACAGTGCAGCTACCTTTATACAGTTCTGGGGTGACACATGTACACGCAGCATTGGTTTAGCACGTCATAACAACTCATGATTGGACACACAGCCACATGTCCTAACACAATAGGCTGACACTCTAACAGGAAACCCACTCTGTGTTACAGTCCTACTGTCCCTGGTTAACCTTCTGCCAAGTGTAAGAAGCTCCATCTTCGATATCTCAGCTTACTGAGAGTCCAGAACCGGCTGGGCTCCCCCACAGGAAACCATTTCCTTTAAGCAAAATAAATGAACCTTCAGCAACTCCTTTATCTGAGATTCATCCTCAGCACGGCAGGAGTGAATGGGAGGGAAAAACACCTTTCTGGCTGCACCAGCTTGGGGCTGGTTCCTTTATCTCATGGGAATAGCAGGGGCAGGGCTAGTGCTGGCACAGAAGGGCTACAGAGCTCTCAGGATACCTTGCATAGGGAACGCAGGGTGCCATGGACCTCCTTTTCCTTCTGCCCACCCATCTCTGTGCTGACTCCTCTGCTCCCAGGAGCTGCTGTACCCTTCAGAGGGAGTGCCCAGAGCTCTGCAGCTCTCTGGGGTGGTGTCGTGCTTCTAACCTTGGCTAGATTTTAAATACCCGCCAAAACCTGCTACATTCCCCCTCCTTCTGCAATTCCACAGAGAAGAGGAAAAACAAAAACCGCTGAGGATTCCTGAGTAGAGATAAGCACTGGGAGGGTAAATTTATTGTTAACAGGCTAAAAGTTAAATCCATTGCTAACAAAATAAGAGTTAAAGAGTAAAGGAATAAAACAGTTTTAAAACACAACACCTTTTCTCCACCCCCGCTTCCCTCCATGTTCTCCCTCCTGCCCCCAGTAGTGATGGAGATGGAGAAGGGGGTTCAGGGTCACAGGCAGTTGTTACTTCTGCCGCTGGTAAAATGAGTCCATCTCTGGGACGGCAACTCTTCTCAATCTGCTGTCCTATGGGTCACTTCTCCAGGGGGGTGCAGGGGGTCTCTGCACCTCGATGGTTCTCTATGAACTGCAAGGGGACAACTTGCTTCACCATAGTCTTCCCCACAGCTTAGAGGGGGATCATGGGGGTCACTGCCCCACCAGGGCCACAAGTCCCACCTGGGACAATTTGCTTCCGTGTGGGCTTCTCTCTCCACCGGCCACAGGCCACAGGTCTCAGGTCTCCAGCAGGACTCTGCTCCATCTCAAGCCTCCCACTGGGGTGATGGCTTCCTCCATGTAACCACCAGTTTCAGCATGGGCTCCTCCATAAGCTGCAGGGGATGGGGGTCTCTGCACCTCAGTGGTCTTCCACAGGCTGCAGGGGCTTCAGGTCTAAGTCCTTTCCCCTGCTCCTGCTGCACTGACCTTGGAGTCTACATTGTTATTCCATGTTCTCCTCTGCTCTCCTCCATGCTGGAATTTCTCTGTGACACAAACCTTCTCTTCCTGTGTTCTTAAATATGTTATCACAAAAGCACCTTTTCATTGGCTCAGTTTTGGTCAGGAGCAGGAAATTCCCTCCTGGAGCTGGCTATTATTGCCTCTTTCATACAACACTGAACCTTCTAGCACTTTCTAACTGAAATCACCTTATAGGCCCCCCCTGCTACTAAAACCCATGAATGGTGGGGCAATGCTGTGGGGTCAGCCCAGCCTGGGCTGGGATAGAGAGGTGGCAGGGGAGCTGGGAGGGCCTGGAGGGAACTGTTGTGAGCTGGAACGTTGCTGAGGGAGGAAAATATCAGTGTGCATTTCCCTGGGTTGTGTAAGGGCTCATTTCAGGGGGGTTGTGGGGCAGAGCCAGGGCTCCTGGAGGGGAGGTGAGACAGGCAGGTGAAGGGCAGAGGAGGTCAGACTGTGCCCTTGGTGTTATAGCCAGACTGGGAAGGTGTGTGGGGGTGGATCCCCCCCACCCTCCTTGGGCCTGATCCCAGAAGCTCCTGATAAGCCTTGACCTCTGCACTGGACTTCTGGATGGCAGATTTTGGCCTGTTTAGAAGACTGGTCCAGAGCATACCCTGGGAAAAAACCCTTGAAAACAAGGGGTTACAGGAGGGATGGACGTGCTTCAAGAAGGAAGTCTCAAGTGCACAGGAACAGGCTGTACCAGTGTGACAAAAGGCAAGCCAGCGAGGTAGACAACCAGCTTGGTTGAACAGGGAGATTCTGAAGGAAATCAGGGATAAAAAGAGAGCTTACAGACTATGGAAAATAGGGCTGGCTTCTCAGGATGAGTATAGGAGTATTAACTAGGTCATGCAGAAAGAAAATTAGAGAGACAAAAGCGCAGTTTGAAGTCAATTTGGCTACTTCTGTCAGGGATAACAAAAAGCACTTCTATAAATATATTAATAACAAAAGGAGGGGCAAGGAAAACCTCCATTCCTTGTTGGACTTGGGGGGAAACAGTTAACAATGATGAGGAGAAGGCTGAGGTACTTAACACCTACTTTGCCTCAGTATTCACCAGTAGGACCAGTGGCCCTCAGGACAACTGGCGTCTGGAGCTGGTAGACAGGGACAGGAAGCCAAACAGCCTGTCATGGTTTTGCCCTGGGTCAATTTGCTTTCACACCCCCATACAATTACCATTAGTTGAGAGAAGGTTTATGCAGATAAAAGAGACTGAATTTGGGGAAAATAGTATGAGTATTTATTACTAACAAGCTAAAACTAAAGAACTATATCTACAACAATTCTACTTAAGTAAAAGGTGCTATGTATTTACAGAAAAAATACTTCTCCCCCCCCCCCCCTTTATATCAGTCCAAAGAGGAGAAGCAGTTTCCGTCTCCATTCTTGGAGTTCCAGCTCTCTCTCCAGTAACTCTGCAGCACCCTTGTCACAGCTGGAACTCTTTCTCCTTCTCTGTGTCGGCCTCCAGGGCTGGGCCTACCCCCCACCTCCTGGGTTAAGGCCGGAGGCTGGGGGATTACTCTGGTCCTGAAGGTTTTTCTTCTATAGGCTTGCAAGGGGACACTTGCTTACTATGCATCTTCTTCCACAGGGTTACAGGGGATAATGGTTTAAGAGTCCACCCCTGTTTCCCTATGGAGGTCCTTCTCCATGGGAGAACCGTCCTTGATAGACCTCTCCAACACGGTCTAGCACGGATCCCTTACTTGGATCTCCACATCTTACCCGGGCCGTCCTTGCTCTGGCGTAAGTCTCTTTCTCAAGGTTACAAATCTTTAGTAGTAGCATGGATCCCTCACTTGGATCCCAAGCTTACCCGAGCTGTCTGCTCTGGCGTAAGCCTCATTCCTTTAGGGTTATAAATCTTTAAGAGCAGTATGGATCCCACACACAGATCCCAGTATCCCACCTGAGCCGTCATCACTCCAGCATGGGTTTCCCTCAGGGTCACAAAGTCTTCAGCAGGACTTTGCCTTATCTCAGTCCTTTTCATGAAGATGCTGCGGGTTGATCCCAGGGCCTCTTGCATGCAAAGCAAGCGCTCTCTCGCTGAGTTACATCCCCCCCCCCCCCTTTTCGTGAAGTCTCAATTCTCTGGTACATCCACAAGCTCCTCTGTGAACCGCATGGGGGTTCTCCTCACCCCAACAAACTTTCACAGGTAGCAGGGATTTTATTTTTCAGTCTTTTCCCTGATGAAGGGAGGGAGAGCGAAAGGGAGAAGAAGTAGCTCTCCCCGCTTCGAACTTTTCTTCTCTCTCCTCTGGCTGCCAGCTTTGACCTTGAAAGTCCTTTTTCTCTTCGCTGGAATTTCTCTGCAGCGGTTTCTGTGCAAGCAGTTCGTCTTTTAAACTTTTTTTTTCTTCACTCTCTTACAGAAGAGAAGGGGAGCTTCAGTGCTATACCTGCCCCCCACCCCGACCCAAGCCAGGGGAGGAGGGGGCCTGGCCCTTCTTGAGTCCGCTGCTCTTCTGCATGGCTGCTGCCCCTAATTTCAACTGCAACACAACCCTTCTCTTCCGTTTTCTTAAATATGTAATTAACAAAGGCGTTACTGAGAGTTTTGATTGGTTTTTTGTCCGGAAACCCACCTGGACAAAACCATCCACAGCCCCAGGGATGGGCTGCTGGGCAAAACCACAACATCCATCTAAGAAGAAACATGCCCCCAGTCAGTCCCAACCTGTAACAGAGCACCATCACTGATGAAGCCCCACACTTCTGCTTCTGTCAAAAAAAGCCTGCCCAAAACTGCTGTTCATACATGTGAGTATCATAGTATCAGAGAATGGTTTGGGTTTGGGTTGGAAGTGACCTTCAGAGTCCTGAAGTTCCAGAGAGTGACCTTGTTCAACCCCCTTACCATGGGCAGGGACATCTTTCACTAGACCAGGTTGCTCAAAGCCCCATCCAACCTGGTCTTAAACCTTTCCAGTGGTGTGGCATCTACAACTTCTCTGGGCAACCTGTGCTAGTGTCTTACCACCCTCTTCATAAAAAATTTCTTCCTTACATATTATCTAAATCTGCCTTCTTTCAATTCAAAACTGCACAGTCACCACAGGCTCTGTTAAAAGGTCATTTTGTCTTACTCACAAATCCTCTGTATATATTGAAAGGTTGCAATAAGATCTCCCCAAAACTTTCTCTTTTTCAGACTGAACAACCCCAGCTCTATCAGACTGTCCTATAGCAGAGGTGCTCCAGCCCTCTGAGCACCTTTGTGGGCTCCTCTGGACTCACTCCAACAGATCTGTGTCTTTCTTGTTCTGGAGGCCCCAGAGCCTGGTGTAGCACACCATGTGGGGTCTTAAGAGCATAGCTGAGCGGGAGCATCGCCTCCCTTGACTTGCTGGCTGCCCTTCTTTTGATGCAACCCAGGATATGACTGACTTTCTAAGCTCTAAGTACACATTACCAGCTCAATTTTTCATCCCCCAGTATCCCCAAGTCTTTCTCTGCAAGGCTGCTCTCAGTCCTTGCTCACCAGATGATTTTCTTTTAGTGCTGGATGGACAAACCAAGCACAGATCCACGCTACAGGATGGGGTTACCTGAAAGCTCTGGACTGCCCCTGACATGCTGCAATGGTCGGAATAAGCAGAAAAAAACCCAAGAAAGCACAAATGAACTCTTCACAATTTCCCACCTCTATGGCATACTTGAAGAGGGAGACCAGACTGTGGTCATAACCAGGGTGAGGATGGCTTTGGATTTGACAAAACTCTCACCAGTTGACATGAGCTGAAGTCATTGACAGCTTTTGTTGCATGTCTCCATTAGAAAGTGTTAAATAGTGACAACAATAACCTCCTGGGGAATATATCTGCCTACATCCAGCACTGTGCCCAGGGCCGTTCTCACAGCAGAACTGCTACATGGAAGGGTCAGTTGCCAGTCAGATCTGGACACCTCCGACAGCTGCAGCAAGTATCCCACCCCCAGCCAGCTCAGTCAATGGAACATGAGACTCATAAAGTTGGGGTTGTGCGTTCAAGCCACACTGGGGGCACAAAAAAGAACTGTTATGGTTTAACTCCACCTGGCAATTAAGGAACCCAGAACTTGCCATTCCTCCCCACAGGAATGGGAGGGGGAGAATGGGAACAGTAAAAGTGAGAAAACTTGTGGGTTGAGATAAAAACAGTTTCATAATTGAAATGAAATAATAATGCTAAATTGTAATGACAATAACAAAAAGAGAGAAATAAAACACCAGAACCACAATGGTGTTGATGCACATGAAAACAATTGCTCATCACCAAATTACTGATGCCCAGCCAGTCTCCAAGCACCTTCCTCCTACTTTTATTGCTGAGCATGATACCATGTGGTATGGAATATACCTTTGGGCAGTTGGGGTCAGCTGAACCAGTTGTGTTTCCTCCTAATTTCTAATGCACCCCCAGTCTCCTCGGTGGTGGGGTGGTGTGAGAAGCAGAAAAGGCCTTGTCTCTGTGTAAGCAATAACTGAACCATACCTGTATGACCAACAGTGTTTTCAGCACAAATTCAGAACATAGCACCCTGTGAGCTATTTTGAGGAAAATTAACTCTATCCTAGAGAAAAACAGTACAGTCACAAAGCAGCCTTGGATCAGAAGCCAGGAGTGGTGCACAGACCTCTGTTTATATGAAAGAACATCAGTGTCCACCTGCTCTAGCCATCCTGCTTGGTACATAGGTCCTAAAATGTGTAACATGGAGGGGTGATGTTCAATGCTTATGCCTATCTCATCTAAAGTTGCCCTAGGACAGCTGTGTTGGGCACACCCTTGAGGCTGGAAATCAGTGCATTTCCACACCCATTTTGATCGAAGAATGAGTCTGGGTTTGCATAAGAGAAAACAGATGATCCATTCTTGCTCGCTTCTTGTCAGGGAAGCCTCTGGATTTGCTGCCATGTGAAAGAAATGTCAGTTCTTCAATATCCATAATAAACATGTCCAATATAGAGTTAATTGGCCCTGCCTGCAGGCAACCAAGCTAAGTTTGAGAAAACCACAATTATACTGCAAGCCCTGACAGGAGGAAGTTGACACAGTGCTACAGGTAAAGAAATATGGTCTTAGCATTGCAATTGGAAAGTCCTGGACTTTATGTTAGCTCTGCAGACCTCAGGACTTGTCTTACTCTGCTTGAAGAATGACTTAGAATTATTATCTGGCTTATTTTTGGCATAGACTTTGTTTTGGGCAATGCAGTGATGCTTATAATAATGTGAATACGTTTCTGTAACAAGGACATAATAATCATTAGTTATTATTCTGTGTAGACTGAATTCTCTATCTCCCAGGAATACAAATGAAATGGAGTGTATTTGGTTTATGTGGCAAGGTTTTGGAGATGCAAAGACTGCAGAGTGGCCTTTGTGTAAACAGACTCGGGACTCTCTCCATCTCAGACAGTTTCAACTGGCTCCAAAACAGACACATCACTGTCCAAAACTGAGCCCATCACTGAAGCTGGTTGTACCTCTGTCAATAATATATTTAAGAAATGTTAAAACCACAGCAGCTGTGTGAGAGAGGGATGAGAAATGTATGAGAGAAACAGCCCTTTGGACACCAAGGTCGGTGAAGAAGGAGGGAGAGGAGGTGCTCCAGGGATCAGAGAGCAGAGATTCCCCTGCAGCCCATGGAGAGGACCATGGTTTAGTGTTCCCCCCACTGCAGCTCATGGAGGTCCATGGTGAAGCAGATACCCACAATGCAGCCATGAAACCACCATTGTTCAACTGCAAATGCTAAAGAAATGCAGCCTTGTGAACAAGGTTGTGGAGAAGCACTAGAAGACAAAGCTCAGCAAGAAGTGTCTGTGTTGGCAATCATTCAGCAGAAACAAGCTGTCCTTGGAAGCAGGAGCCTTTAGGGAGCTTGGTGTGCTGTCTTGAGAGAGGTTGAAAAGGAGCAGCACAGGGGGAGCTGTGGATGTGCTCTGTTTCAAACGATGCAGCTGATTGGAGCTGAGCCACAGGAATGGCCCAACCAGTGACCAAAAGCCAAACGGTGTTTCATTAACTTAAAAATACATATTTTTTCACTTGAAAAAGTATATACACATTTTGAAAATACATATTACTTCTCATGCCCTGCATATGCTAATGAAGTAAAACCTTTATGTATGAGTACCACTTCAGGTTTTTTAACTACCAGATGTAGTGGTAACCAGAAGGGACCCTTTGCTGAGGCTTGCTAGAAAATACTTTCAGGTGCAGAGATCTCTGTTGTACCTGAACACAGATATGGGAGAGTGGAGCTGCATTCCATACAGAGGTTTTCTACTAATTTAGTTCTTTGGAAGAGTAGTGGGCACTGAAGTCACAATAATGGCTACTGGAAAATGCTCATAGAAATTACAATGGTTCACAATCTACACAGATGGATATTCCTCTGGTATTTTTCTGTACCAAATAGGATGGTTGGCAAGGGAAGATAGACATGTGTTTGAGCTTGTAGCACAGATACCTTTTATACCAAAAGAGAGAAAAAGGTAACTATGGGTAGTGATTTATTTCAAAGTGGTATTATTTCTTTTAAGTAGAAAGTAAACAAATCATTTTAATATTTAATTTCTCTGGAAGGTGATTTCTGATTTCTAGCAGACTCTATCTTATGTTGCAATACAATGAGAACTGAGCAGTCTTCTGGTAGGACAGTGCTTACTTGGTAACAAGAGTTCATAGTTCAGACACTTGATGCTGAAGCTTCAAGTTGGTATTTTCTGAAATGTGCATTTTTTTTAAACCAGAATTTCAAACCACTGCAAGAGCTGTAAAGTTGAACTCAAATGTTACCTTTATGTTATGTCAGATGGTTGTTTTTACAAGTCTACCTATCACAGAGAAATAGCTCCCATCCTCTTACAAACCCTTGCATGAACATGCACACGAATACATGGAAAAAGAATCTGTTTGGGTTTTTATTTTTTGTTTGTTTGTTTGTTGTCAAAGAGCATTTCAAGCACAATATTTCAATTGCCCAGTAATGCTTAATGGTTGTAATCTTAATTTCAGTGGTTCCACTGAAAGAGAAGTGATTAAAAGGAAAAAAAGGAAAAAAATTAATTAAAAAGACGAGGAGTCACAGAGAAATAAATCTTTCAGTTTACTCTTGTTTGATGTAATTTAGCTGTGAAGGTTTGCAATGAGACCTCCACCTGAACTGCCTGTGTTCTGAGGCACACAAATAAGATACTATCAGAGTCTGAGTTTTATGTCCTATTTTAGATATCCAATGCACTTAGATACACTTCAGATTGTCCAATCCAATTGGATTGATTATGGCTTTAAAATGCTTTTACCTTTTGAATGGCTATAAGAGGGCTCTAAATTACAGCTCAAATGGATTGTAAATGTCTAAATACGGTTAAACAAATCCACACCTTCATCTGATCTAGATTCCCTTAGGTTTTTTGGTATCTTCTGTTTTCATCCATGACACTGACCATCTGGAAACACAAAAGACTCTTGAAAACAAGCCCTGATGTCCTCTGATGTCTCTTTTTTTACATTCTAAGCACTTGTCTGTACCAAATTCATCACTGTGGTCATTCTCAACCTTAGTTAAGGTGCCAAAAAAACCCTTTCCTTTTTAATTGTTTTTTCAGAGACCCTTTTACCTCCATGTTTCAAAGGGTGTAGATGAAAGGGTTTAGCATGGGAATAACAATAGTATAGAAGATGGAGATGGTGTTATTTTTATCAGGTGAAGATGTGGCCCCAGGCTGAGCATACATGAAGAAAACTGTCCCAAAGAACACGCAGATGGTCATCATGTGAGAGGAACAGGTGGAGAAGGCCTTGTGCCTGCTTTCAGCTGAAGGCATTTGGACAATTGTGATGATTATATAACCATAGGAGATTAAAAACTACCAAGGCAGTGCCCACAATAATGGATCCACACACAGTCAGCATTATTAGTTCATTGACAAGTGTGTCTGAACAGGAAGCGTGCATCACTGCAGCAACATCACAGAAGAAGTGGTTTATTTCTTTGGGCCCACAAAAGGACAAACTGAATGTAAAGCCTGTCTGGATGGTGCAGTTGATGCAACCTGACAGATAAGAGGCCATCACCATGAAAACACAGAGTCTTTTATTCATAATCGCTTGGTACAGCAGTGGATTGCAGATGGCAGTGAAACAATCATAAACCATCACAGCAAGAAAGAAGGCTTCTGTTGTACCAAAGAGAGAGAATAAGAACATTTGTGAAGCACAGCCATTGTAAGAAATGTTTCTTCTGTCCAGTGAGAATATCAGTGTTGCTCTGGGAGTGATGACAGAGGAATAGCAGATGTCCAAGGTTGACAAGTTCTCTAGGGAAAAGTACATTGGAGTGTGCAGTTTGGAGTCCATTCTAATGATGAGGATCATGCAGACATTTCCTACAACTGTGACAGCATACATTGTTGAGAAGAGAACAGAGAGGAAGAGTTGTGATCCTGGATGAGATTTGAACCCAAACAAAGTGAATTTGGTTATCTTGGTGTGGTTTTCCATATTTTTTTTCAGATCATGTTCCAAAAGGAAATCAGTGGATTTCCAAAAGGAAAGCAGTGGATTTCAAATAGTTTGCCTGGAGAAGCAATTAGAAGAATAAGACAAACAGTGAGATATATGAAAAATAAGAAGTATGAAAAATAGACAGATGGAAAAGAATACAAAATTGATGAATCTATCATATCTGTAGATTTTGTAAACTACTTGTAAATTAATTTTTAAAAATTCATAAACTAATTACACTGTGATATTATCTTCAGTATAATGAAACACTCTGCATGCAGCTTATCTAAACTATTTTCATTTAATCAACTTTACAATCAACTAGAAACAGAAATTTCATTATACAGTTAAAGACCTATTTCAGGTTTAACTGGGCAGGAAAAAGTCTTATCCTAAGATTGCAACTACCCACAAAAGACTGCTGTCCCCTAAAGAAACAAACAAAAAGAATATGCTCCTTCAGATAATGCAAAACAATTAAAAATATATATAAAACAAGGAATGCATTTAAAGAATGTAGATTTTTTTTTAAAGCCTGTTATTAAAAAAAGGTAACACTTCTTTATGTGAGAAATTGAGGTTTTTCTTTTATTAAAAGTAGTTGAAACAAAACCCTCAAATGTTGAGATTTCTGAAATCAGTTTTCTCTATTCAAATATTAATTCACACACTAACTGACAGAACATTTCAAATAATTCCTTTTCAATTCTATTTAGTAATTTTATTTTCATAAACTGGGTGTCATCTCAACTAGGCTTGAATACTTTCAGTGAGTCGATGCCTACATTAGAACTCATAGTTTAGATTACCTTTAAATCCAGAACTAAGCACTCCCACTTTAGAATATTTACATAGAAGGTATGAATCATATTTGAAGATTTTCTGGTTTTCTCTACTGACCTAAAGGGAAGCCCAGTTCAGGCATAGCTAAATATGCTGCATGTATAAAGATGTACATAGGTGTATAAAGCTGAGTGATAGGTATCCCCATCCAGTTACTGGTATTTTGTTTGATTTGCTGTCATTTCCATTAGATAATTTTTCATAACCTACACATACCTAATCTTTTTAAAACACTGAATCAGTTTTAACACATTACTTCAGCCCTCCCTTTATAGTCCTTGAAATGTCCCCTCATCTCTGGGGGCCCTTGGAAGCTCTGTTTACTTCTTCGTTCTTATTTACACGTGTCTTAGAAAAGGGAAATAAATTTGGAGAAGGAACTTCTTGTCTGAGCTTGCTCTTCAAATATTTTGGTTAGTTTGGCTATTTGGCTTGGGATTTTTGTGTACAGAGAACTCAAGTTTGGACAGTAAAGGCCAAGCATCTAGTCAAAGCTTATTCAAGCCTGTTGTCTGTAGCTTCCACTATTGCTAAAGCTTCCCCTATTGTTAAAAGAGAGAAATAGAAGCATCCACTGTGTGATCCTTTTACCCCCACCATACCTGTTCAAAAAAGGAGAAAAACAGTCCCTTAGAGGTATCTGTCTTTCTTAAAGGAATCAAGCTAGCAAGAAAATAATAAGGAAAAAAGAGGTGTTTTTGCCCACAATAATGGAAAGGAAATTGCAATTTCAAAATTTCAAAATTCAAAATTTCAAGATTACGTGTTACTGTGGTCAGCCATGTGATGGATGTGTGATCTTGTCTGACCTAACTGACCTTATATTTGAATTATTATTTTTATTCTGGTTTTCTGTGTAACCATCAATGATTTAAATGTAACAGATGTAAACTTATGAAATAATTTCATAATAATCAAACATATTTTCAACTCAAAGGGATCCTATATACTATCAAAATTGTTAAGTTGAAATAACAATTATTACTGCTTAAAGTAGATGTCTTTTAAAAGAGATGTCTTTTAACAAAAGCCTAAGCTAAGAGTGAAGATGCTGGAAATACTTTTCTAGCCAGTGAGAGGGGAAGATTTCTGATTCACCTGAGATCTGAAGAATCTCCGGAACTGTCTCTTGGTTGATCAAAACCAGGAAGTTTAGGATGTAGACACATTAAATACTGGCTTCCTGTTAGCAGACTTACTTTCCAGAAGAGCTAACTGTATTCATAAGCCCTGATTACTACATGCTATGTAGTCAGAAAAAGAGGAAACCACTTTTAGTCCAGTTCTATCACTAAATTTAGCAAAGCAAAGCTCAGAGTTCACAAAGCACAATACACATACCTTGTAATGCTGTGATTAAAGCCAGGTTTGGTTTTTGAAATTCAGATTTCTTGAACACAGTCAAAATAATTGAACATGTTTTCTACTCAACTAATTTTTCAGTAGTCTCTTGGTAATCGATCCATCACTGGCCTTTCATCTCACTGGTTCTAAGGGGATTCTCCTTAGCATGTTGCTTATATATACTTAAATAGATGTGCATAAAACCACTAGGGATTTAGTTTCTAGAATCTTGGATCTTCACAGCAGACATCTGAACCTCAAATGAGATATTTTTCCCTTGTGCCATTTGTCTTTGCCTGCAGAAGAAGAAAAACCAAGAGTAAACCACAAACAATTATGTCTAATGCTGCTTCAGTATCTCTTTTACCCCTTATTTTTCATTGTTTCTTATGTAGAATTCTTCCTGCTCCTTGTAGGTCTCCTTCTGCTAAGCAAAACACTGTGGACCCTGTTAGGACCCTGTTAGGACCAAACCCTGTCAGCCATTGCAAACTGTCCTTCCAGATTATGAAAACAGAACTGACACCCTTGCCTTCTCCCCAAACAAAATTCTTCTCTTCTCTAACCAAAAACAACTTTCCACTAAATGTGCTCTCTTCTCTGACTGGGAGGGAAAGTGTACTCACCATCTAAAGCTTAGAAATGTGATTCACATTAGTATCGAACCTCTAATGGAAAACTGCTCTGGAATCCAGAGCCACTCCAGGAAGAAAAGCATCATCTCACAACTCCTGTGCGTGTACCTCAGACACCCTAGGACATGCTACTGTTTTTCAAGCAAATTTGCATTCTTCTCAGCACAGGAGAATCACATTTAGTTACAGCAGACTATATTAAATTTTCCTTGTTTTGGTCTGTAGTTTTAAATAAATCTACATGAAATAGATGTTCTTGATAAAAAAGCTTCTCAAATTTTGTGACTCATGATAGATCAATTTTTGCTAAAACCAGACTATTTTACATTTGCATACATTCCCATCAGCTCCCAGGGGCAGAAAGCAAGATTGAGAGAGATGGTAAGAGTCTTAAAAGCTAAAATTGGACTTCCAGTCTTACCTACATTACTTGTGGGAGGTGACTTATTTACATCTAACCTTGAATTTGTGAAAGCGTTTATTAGGAAAGCTTTCAGACATGAACTTTTAGATGCAAGAGATAGCTTGCATTCTCAAAAAGACTGTGTTTGTATAAGACTTTTCTGTGTTTTCTCTTTCCCTAAGAACACTTAGAAACCTCTGTTGAATAGGTAATCAATTATTTGTTTCAGGTTATCTAATGACATCATTATTAGTGTACCTAAACCCATAATAATTGGATGGTAATCGTCTACACAGTGTATTTGAAAGATTTTCTTGACATTAATTTCCAAACAATCACCTTCAGATCAGTGCTTTTAACCCAGTGTCAATGTGTGTAACCAAATCACCGGATTAAAGGAACTTCACACCGTGCAAAATTTAATACTTCAATGGAAAACTCACTATGGAGTACTGAAATGCTATCATTTGCACTTTGTAAATGAAAAACTGAAATGAGAGAAGAAATAGATTAGGTGATTATTGGTGTATAAATAATTTAACATACTGTAAGAAGAACAAAGTAACCTAACACTGTACTGATTTTGGCTTGGATAGAGTTAAATTACTTCATAGTAGCTTGTATGGGTCTAAATTCTGGATTTGTGATGAAAACAGTGTTGAGAACACAGGAATGTTTTAGTTATTGCTGAACAGCTCTGCCACAGTGTCAAGGCCTTTGCTGCTTCTTGTACAATTCTGCCAGTGAGGATGCTGGAGGTGGGCAAGAAGTTGTGAGGGAACACAACTGGGACAGCTGACCCCAGCTGACCATATAGGATCATGCTCAGCAATAAAAACTGGGGAAAGAAAGAGGATGCAGGGATGTTTGGAGTGATTGCATTTGTCTTTCCAAGTAACTGTAACTCATGATTCCTCTTTTCCTAGAGATGGCTGAACATAAAGGCATATGTTATAGATAAAGATAATAAATATCCTTTAGGGTGATAATCCATATGCATGAGAGGTAAAGGAGCCTAAGGTAGTTTGCCTAGATATCTAAATAGACATTAGACTTCAATGCCTAAACTTAAGGTATTTTTGGAGGAATCTCTATCTACCTGTATCTGTAGCTGTTGATCTCTAATGCAGATTTAAAGAACCACTGGATTTTTGGCTCCTTTCCAATGGTTCATACTGTAATGTATATTCATATTGTGTCAGTTACCTATTTTCTCATCACAGATTTTCTGCTAATGCCTGTAATACAGCGAGCGCCCCACATTTCTGGTCATAGCTCCCCATTATGGTTAACTTCAGGCTGTTCTTGACACCTCTCCTTAACCTTGTGCTCAAGTACTTACAAAGGTCTGATTTAAAACAGTTGTATCTGTGGCAATATGTGGCAACAATATGAATAGACAAGTTCTTCCAGCAAGCGTCTTACAGTTTCTTCCCTGGAAAACTGGATGATTCATAAAGTGCAAAATCTGAAAAGACCATATGCTAATAAAGAGCATAGAATACCAGAAACTACAGTCTCAGTCACAAACTCAAACCCATATTTAAAATGGTCATATGTATTTAGCTGACATGTTTATTTGTTGGCTTGTTTGTTACAGAATATTAAATGTTTTTAAGCACTTTGATATTCTGAATATGGAGTAGTTTTCTTAGAGGCACCATTTCACCAGAAGATCAGTGTTTAACTCAGTCTTTCCAGACTCGTGCACAAGATCATGACTACTGCTGGAATACTGCTGGATCCAAGGCTCATACGTTTCCAAAACTTCTCTTGAAAACTGGAGAAGTCATTCAACTGGAGACTTAAGAATGGGTGACAACATAGATTCTTTGGGGGAATACAAACAAAAAAAAAACCCCACTCATCTCAAACCAAAGGCATAGTATAAACATAGATCTAACTTAGATTTATTAAGCTCTAGTTCAGGAAATATGAGCACCGCATGCATGAATAGGAGAGTTTCACTTTGGCATGGATTAAGCTCTGGACCTCCTGACTTTAGCTCATCAGCACTGCCAGTTAATCTCCATGAGCTAAGCCCCTTCTCCAGGAGTCTGTATTTGATTTCTCAGATGTGTCTTGTGCAAGTAAAAACCTTTCCCAGAGCAAACCTGACTTCTTTGTTTCTAAGACAATATACAAGAGGATTCAGGAGTGGCACAACTACTGTGTACAGGACTGATACCAACTTGTTAGCACTATAGGTATACATGAGCTTAGGATGGGCATAAGTGAAAAGAGTGGTGGAGTAGAACAATAACACTACAATCAAATGGGAGCTGCAGGTAGAAAAGGCCTTTTGCCTCCCCTGAGAAGAGGGGATCTTCAACACAGTGAATATGATGCAAATATAGGAGGTCACCACAGTACAAAGAGGTACCATGATGACCATCAGGGCCAAGATGAAGTCCACTAGCTCAGCCAAAGAGGAATCACTGCAGGACATATTCAGTAAGGGTGAAATATCACAGAAATAATGATTGATTGCACCTACATCACAGAAAGAGAGCTGGCCTATAAAACTCAGCTTGATAGAAGAAGTGATCAAACCACACATCCAACAGCCTGCTATCAGCTGAGCACAAAACTGATGATTCATGATGAGTGAATATCTGAGAGGTTTGCATATGGCCAGGAGGCGGTCATAGGCCATAACAGCTAACAGGACATACTCAGTACAAATGAAAGTCACAAAGAAATACAACTGTGTCATGCACCCCTGGAATGAGATATGTTTGTCATGAGAGAGGACATCTCTAAGCATCTTTGGCTCAATGACAGAAACATACCCGATCTCTAAGAAAGACAGATTCCCTAGGAAGAAATACATGGGGTTTTGCAGAATGTGGTTATTTCGGATTACGAGAATGATAAGGAAGTTTTCCAACACAGTTGATAAATAAGCCAGAAGTAAAGCAGAGAAGATAAGCAGCTGCAGTTCAGCAGTGGTGGGAAAACCCAGAAGAATGAAATACATGACTTTGGTTTCATTCCTCCCACCCATTCTGTAGAAGAAAGATGAGCTTATCCACCTGTAATAAATTAATACAATGAAACCTAACTACACAGGCTTAAATTCATAGCAATATGTTACACCAGCACTTAAAGACATTGTAAAAGTTCAAACACTTTGTTGCTGCATTTTTGGAAATCAATTTTTTTAAATCTATCTGCTCAATTCAGAATTTTAATTTTAAAAATTAAGGCATGATTTTTACTTTATATTTCATGGAGATAAATATGCATTCCAAGTCCTGTCTCATCTAAGATGCAGGTCTAAAATAAGCCAGATGAATGATGCTACGATATTGTCCATCCGGTATAAAGAAATTATAGGTTATGAGCTTATAGATAGACATTCACACTGCCAGTGTTTTATTTTCTACATCTAAATATTTCTAAGGTTATATCATGTATACCCCATGAACTGTAATGGAATTGTGAAGTCCCACATGGATATATTCAATTTGATATTTAAAAAACCCTCCAAACATATCTGAAGGAGCCCATTAGAGGTTTCTGTGTCTAGCTCTGAGGAGACTTACGTCTCCATAAAGCTTATTGAAATAAAAAGTACATAAAGCATCTGAGATACAGCATAACTGCAAGCGAATTATAATTCTGGGTCTGGTTTGTTTGCAGCTAACTCAGATTAATCCTTCAGAAATAAAACGAACTCAGACTGTGCTATTAAAAAGAAAACTGTTCTCAACCTTCTGTAGTGGGAATTCAGAGCAGAATCCACTGCCTTAGTTCATCCTAGAGCATATGATCAATAGGCGACAGAGGAAGTGTAGACTGTTGTGTTGGTCGCATGATTTATACCAACACAGATAAAAAGGTCACTTTATTTACCTTTGGTGTCTCATGAGATTTTATTAAGAAATTGTAGATAGCCTCCCAGTGGAAGCAATCACAGAAGGAGGAGGGATTGTTTCCTCTGTGATTCCATGCAGAGTAGAAGTAAGAAACTCTGAAAATGTCTAACATTTTTTCTGAGACACTGAACAATGAAATAATACCAGGTAATGCCTATTGATTTTTGTAGGGCAGAGGAAAATAAAAACATACCCTGAGACAGAGGATATGGCAGTCATTTACCAAAAACTAATGTAGAAAAATATTTTAGTGTCCTAATCTAAATCCAGAGCCTTAACTGGTGATCACTTCAGAGTATTTTTAGCTACACTGGAGTTACTTGTACAACCTTCAGATCTATGAATAGACAAGATATGCATTTTCTGAATAGTACAATACAGTACAAATATTATGCTGAAATGATTCCTCCACTAGTCTCTCTATTAGAGTAGACAGACTCAGTTTCTCAGGTTGATCTGTCTCACTGACATATGGAAACTCACTTTAGTGCCTGAGTACCTGTTTAAGTATTCACAGTTATGTACAATAATTATCAACTAAAACCCCACCATCAAAATGGAGTTTTATAAATATATTTACATTTAATTATATGTTAGATATAGGATTAATTTGTACCAATTTAAACACCTAATACGCAAACATTTAAGACTGAGTTCAGCTGCCTAAGCACAGCAGTTTAGTGTCATTTGGGATGGTCTCAATTCTTACTCGTTTCCACTTAAAGGGACTCAAAAAAAGCATAGCCATAGGAATCCAGGAAGCAGTTTTGGTAGCGTGGTGGGTTTACCTTTAACTTAGCACCAGGTTCCCACCAAGACTTCTCTATCACTCCCTATCTTTGACTTGTCAGGAGAGAGAAAATATAATCAAAGGCTCCTGGGTTGAGATAAGGAAAGGGAGAGATCCCTCACCAATTGTCATTATGGGAAAATCAGACTCAACTTGGGGAAATTATCTAAATTTATTATCAATCAAATCAGCATAAGATAATGAGAATAATGGAGATAATGGACTCTCTCTGATCTACCACTATAGCCAACAGTTATTTACAGGACAGATGGTAAGAATATGGCTAGTCTTTTTTTATCTGATGAGGAGAATGCTGAGAGGGGACCTAATAGCAGCCTTCAGCAACTTCAGTTGTGGCAGAAAGACTAACATAGGGCAAAATGCAGAGTTGGGCAAGATCATATCCAGAAAATGACTCAATCTCTATGCTTGAAGGTTCTGGTTCTACTATCCCAAAGGGGTCTAGATCTACATCTACAACAGGCAAAAGAGTTGAAGGGAAATAAGCATTTAATCCAGGGGAAAGAATTACTTTCTATGAAGATAGACAGGCCAGTGGCCTGAAATCAGAAAAGCTGCAAAGCTATTGCCTCCTACAGTGAAAGGACCTGCTTATAAACACATTGTACTTCTATCCTGGAGCCCCTGGTGGTCTAGTGGTAAAGGCGTGGCGCTGTCACCGGCGAGGCCCGGGTTCGATTCCCGGTCAGGGTCACTCCCGGGCAGATGGAGCTCGTTAGCCCTTAAAAAGACAACCCATCTACGTCCTAAGGACCTCGCTGCCACTGTCCAAGCTTGCTTGGCCCCGGCAGATGAACCTTAGGATTAAAGGGTGGGCTCAGTTCCGCGCACACTGTGTCTCACCTAAAAAATCCAATGCGCAGGCTGGAAGGTGTAAAGACCTTCCCCGGATCTTCACTCGCGAAGACTGGCCATTACTTCTATCCTATTTAATGCAGATAATTTTGAGACTTTTTGTATTAGAAAAGTTCATAAACATTATATATTTTACAACAAGGTCTGTCATTTAAGTTTAAAAAGCCTGTTGGTTTTTGTGAGTACTTAGTAAGTCCAGGTAACAAAACAACATTGGGAGAAGAGACCTGATTCTCTGGCATTGAAAGGGGAGTATTGGGAACTTCTGTAGGGTGAAAGATATTAAAAGATACTGAGAAAGGGCTGCTGTCTTACAAGGTGTCACATACTAAGGATGTAGTTATCATGTAAGATTGCAAAATCAGCAAAACCAAAGCAAATGCTGAGAAAACCATAAGAATAACTTGTTTATTTGGAGGAAGGAAAAGGACAAAAAAGGAATATAGCAAACAATATAATTAGAGCTGTTCTGGGATCTATGTTCATCAGCCCTATACTTAGTACAGCCTGATGCAGGACAACAAATGTGTTATTCTGATCATATGATGTATTTGACTTGATTTCACTGTTAGAGATATGGAGTGATTTCTCTAGTGCTGGTCAGGGAAGAAGGGAATAACTCCTTCCCAGAGGGCAAACTAAGCTTTTTATCAGACTGCCTCTGATAGAGTTGGGCCACATGAGGCTGGAATTAGAACCACAAGCCTTCATACATACTGTGTCCTATGTCCTTCCCTAGTCCCAAGATAGGGAGAAGATGAGAATTTTAAGTGCAGGAACCTCTGTGACTGCCTGTATAGATAAGGCAAAACAGCTTCATCCTCTGTGGCTGGAGTAACCTTGAACGTTTAACTGGCATTTGAAAAGATGAATTGGAAGTGAACACTCATATATTCACAGTGAGCACTAACAAATGACAGGTGTGGAACAGACAAGTGATGTGCATGGCATGCATCTGTCTTTTGGGTAGTTAAAAGCTTGAGGATTAATTGATCTTTTGTGTGTAACTTCTGTAATGCAACTCAGGCACAGCCTGACCATTCTAAAAGGGATGGTTGATGAAGAGTGTGAAATCTAGACATTCTGGGCCACCTATCCTGGGGAACTGTATTGTTGTATATAATATTTAATACTCAAACAATTTCAAACATTGTCAAAATAAAGGTGAATGTCTTATTAAATGAATTTTAATGTAGTTGCATCAGAAGCGTTTTAACCAGAGTGTCATTCTAAATAAATTAACAAACAAGTAAAAACCAAATTAAATGGAAAAAAAGGATCCCTTAAAAGAAATGCATATTAAGATCCATGGGGGAAGCTGAGAAGTTGATATTGCTGTTGTGGAACAGAGAAGTGACAGTGAATAGCACACAACAGACTGATAGAAGACCTGGGTGAACAGATGCAAAAGGCTTTGAAGTAGGTCAAAATCAAGGAATTGCTCGTTAGCATGGCCACCTTCACCAAAAAGGGCCTGTCAGAATATATCTGACACTATGATATGTTTAGCAAAATGGCCACAGATCACTTCCTAGAGTAAAGGAATTTACTGGTAGAGATGTTGACAAAGGCAGCAGAGATGACGCCACTTAATCTAAAATACACAAAATTCCAAAACAACTGTATGTTGAGTCATATTCAAATTAAGACACAGTGTCTTCAGCAGAATATATACAGAAATTATTGAAAATGGCCTATATAAAAGGGAAAAAAGTTATTTTATTTGCAGTGTAGAGGATTTAAAGTCTTCAATTTATTTATTTATTTCAACCTCAAGTCGAGCTTCTTCCATTCCACAGTAAACACTTTCTTACCTTCTACTGTTACTATCTTCCAGTAGGATTGATCCAAATTCCTAAGCTTCTTGAAGAATATGAAACAGTGTGGAGTGCCCTGAGACCTCCCCTTTTGGACTGGCAGATATGATGCAGGAACTGCAGAAAAGGCTCTTCCCTTCTAAAATCACATTTGTAAATGTGTAAAGAAGAATACCCAAGGTCTTTAAAACATTAAGCAGGTGCCTGTAGTTAGGCATATGCATCCCACCTTATCTGTCAGATATTGCCTGGATTTGGATATAAGATATTAACAGAAGATGTAAATTCTGTTCTCAAAGCCACTGATGTATGATATCCCAGACATGTCTTTTTGTTCCCTGAAGTGCATGTCAGTCAAAGTAGATAAGGGGTCATATATATGCCTCAGTGTCTTGAGTTACCCAGCATTATTGTGATTGCAGATCCGACTAAGTACAACCTAAATATTAAAGCCTTTCCTTCTAACTCTCACATTCTGTCCATAGGAACAATCTTTATGGTGGACAGCTATGGTTTGAGAGACCTTGGGGACCATCTGCCTAACAATGAAGATTTTTTCATAGCCACTTTAACCTCCTGGTTCCTTTGACAGTAAATGAAGGGATTGAGCATGGGATATACAGTAGTGAACACAGTAGACACAAGCTTGTGGAAGTCAAAAAATGGATTCTTTTGGGTCAAGCATACATGAATAGAGAGCCTGAAAAGAAGATAATGACTACAGTGAGGTGAAAAACACAGGTGAAGAAGGCCTTCTTCCTGCTCTGGGATGTGGGGACATGCAAGATGGTGCTGATGATGCATATATAGGAAATAATTGTGACAGAGTGTGGAACCAGCAAGATAAGTAAGGCCAGGATGACATTCACTGTTCCAGCCACTGTCATATCCGCACATGATGTATTCAGCAAGGGGCTGATGTCACTCAAGAAGTGCTTGATGATATTGGAGCCACAAAAAGACATCTGAGAGATGAAAACTACTTTCAGCATGGAGGTAAAGAAGCCCTTGAGCCAAGAGCATGTGGCAAGTAACATGCAGAGCTGGTGGTTCATGATGACTGAATAGCTCAGGGGATTGCAGATGGTCACCTAACAATCATAAGTCATAACTGCAAGGAAGACACACTCAGTACAAATAAGGGAGCTGAAGAAGTAAAGCTGCATCATACAGCCTCAAAAGATATATTCTTGCTTTCAACAAGAAACTTCACCAACAGTGGCGGAGATGTACCAAGCCTCGTAGAAGGAGAGGTTGTTGAGAAAGGAATACATGGACTAATGGGGCAAGTAGTTCATATGTATGAATACAATTGAGAGTGTATTTTCCAGGAAGGTCAGCATATAGACCACCAGGAATATCACAAAGATCAACATCTGAAATTCCACAGTAATTGGAAATCCCAAGAGGACAAATTCCTGGAAATTGTTTTTGTCCTTCATGACAAAGGGAAGAGCATCAAGCTTCAGAGAAAAAATAAAGGCAATGAAAAGTAAAATGTATTAATATTTTAGAAATCAAAGAAACAATGAGAAGAAAAACTGCAGAGAAAGAAGAGAGAAAATGGCAAGATAGAAGAGAGAAAGAATGATAATAGTAAGAAAAGGAAAAACATGAGGGGAGGGAGAAAAGGAAGAGCATTATTACATTCAGATCATACACCATTTTGAAAATATAGGGACAAATGAGATTTTGATATCTGGTTCATAATTAGTGGACTAGATTATTAGTGAAATCCATGGCTGTTTAATGCCCATAGAACAGCTGGATGCACAATTGTCTTTAACTTGCAGGGGATGCTGAATATCCAGGATGCATCTATATGACTTAGACAGTTGGGCTTAGTTCTGGAAATCTAAGTCATTCCAGCACTGCCTGTGAAGTAGAGCTTTGTCCCTGCTACATTTTCACAGCATAGAAAGCCTCAAGATATTCACTAAGTGAACCAGCTATTTCCAGAGAGCATCGTGTGTTATACTAAATAAAGCTCTTCGGGAAGATGAATTATGTTTTGGAGAAATGCATTTCATTTCTATGTCTGTGTCCCTTCCACTCCATACCCTGGTTTGCCATTTCTCTGTCTGCTCACCTTTAATTTTTTTTTGTAATTCTCATTTTCATATAAAATTCCTAATTTCTACAGATCAAAATTGAAAAGACAAAAAACCCCTCAAACTGGAAAATGAACATTTCTCTCCTTTAAGCTTGCCATCCTGTAATCTAATATAAGATTTATTATAAGATTTAAAACACCTTGTTTTAAAGTTCTACTACTGTAATATTTTATTTCTTGTTAAAAGCAAAGAAACAAACCACCTCTTCTCCCTTTCCCGGATTTATTAGAGAAGAGCATATAATAAACTAGATTTTCAGTGATGAAAAAACATTCATCCTCATAAAATGACTCATTGACACTGAAATACCACTCCAGATTTTGTTAATTTAAAATATTTTATACCTGCAAAGTGGTTATATAAAACATAATTTAAGACTTGTAATGTGCAAACTCATATAACTTTGTAACCATATGATGGTTAGCTTTTATTACCATGAGAAATTCCAGAAGTCTAAAAAGAAGCTGAAAAATGTTGCCCTTTTTTCATAGCCTAAATTACATTATTAACCCATTTGTCTCCCTGGCACATATATTCAGTACTTCCTTACCCAGACAGTATTAACTCTACTTATAAAACCAGGGATATCTGAGTATTTCAAATTTCAAATTGTCCATCTTACGCATCAGTCAAATCTCTGAATAAGCAATTGCGAGAGACTGATAGTGAGTCTCCTAAGTCAAATATAATACTTATATTTCTCTGTCATTTGAACTGGAGAAAAGACCTGAGCTACATTAACGTAAGAAGACTATACTGAAAAGCTGGAATTCATCTCATGAAATTTAGATAGCTGTCAGTTTAATTATCCAGTATATAATAGAGTCAGCTTGTTTTATTTCTAGGGAATAAAAAAATACAGGCATTTCCAGGTAGTACTTCTCCCATTAAGAAGAAAACATGTCAGAGGAATTATTCCATAGCCACATCTATTCCTCTCTTCCTTGACTCTATAAGCACATATCAACAACCAGCTCAGAAGCTTACATATGTTGCTCACTGTAGTTCCTGTGTGTGCTGTACACAGTGAAATACCAGTGGATAAATTCCTCCTTGGAAGGCTGTGATTGCCCTACAAAGATTCCTGAAGAAGAACTGTGAAAAACTTTATTGTCTCTTCAGTTCAGTATAAGATTACATAAGTAATTACTCATGGAATTGCAGTGTTTACTTTTCTTGTGTATAAATAAGGGGTCCAGGAAGGAAAATCATGAAGGCTAATTCTGGCTTTCTGATGCTCTCTACATAGCACTTGCAGGAAACAAAACAATAACCTAACTTAACTGCTGTGAAATGTCTTCTAGAGGTGATAATTCCTCAATTACTGGCTAGTGATTCTCCCTATGAATAAATCACTGACAGAAATTCTTCAGGAACTACACAGAACTGTGTAATATGAATCTGTACCTGAGTAGTTATCTATTATTATGCCTACATGATCAACTGTTTTCACAAAGCATAATACCCCTGCAAGTGGAACTGATTTGTCTACATATTCATGTATTGTGACTATTTCATAAACAAGGGGTCTGATATATCACTCAAGACCTTTGGCAAGATCTTAACCTTTCTGGAGAGAAGGACATTTGAAATATGACTTGAAACGTGAACGTTACTTTAGGAAAGATCACGACTCCTACAGCTCCAGTGTCTGCATAGATACCAGATGGTATCAGAAATGCTGTTAGATGCCTGTGTTTAGACAACCAATTCTTCTTCAGCACTTATATCTCCTCATGCAGTATAGAAGGACCAGAGGAAAATAGCACTTGGAAATCAGGAGGCTCACTTCGCATTTACAATGGAAATCAAACTATGCAAATCAACCCTCTTCTATAAACTTAAAACTTTGTTTTGTGAGTCTCAACTACTTCCCAAAGTTATATTTGAAGTTAGTAACAAAGGAAGTTCTCAGTGTTGATTCATGTTCTCCTATGGCAGCTATCTAAAATGACCAATATTATCTGAATTACTGAAGTTCCCATCCTAATCGCTGTGAAAAAAAAGGTGACATAACTATTTATTTACTGCTTCAAGTTCTTTGAATCACAGTTTCATTTTAATTTGGATCAGGGTCAGAACGCAATATTGTTCTTTGATGCATACCAAAGATATACATTAAAGGAAGGTGATGTTTATTGTATTTTCTACTCCTCAGGAATGATGTGCAATATGTTCAGTAAAATACCTTCTTTTACATTCATGTAGTATTAGCATTCACTGATGTTAGCTGAACATGCAGACTGACTCAGGAGAAGGATTTCTTAACCACTGATGTTGAAAGAAAACCGTAATACCCATTTCTGTCAAAGTCTTATTAGACTTTCATAGGGTTCAGAAAAGTTCAGTCAGAAGACTTATCTTCCAAGCATTGCATTAGTGATCAGATGCTGAAACTCTGGGAGAGCAGCCACAACCTTCCATAAAATGTCTTTTACTTCCTGGTTCCTCAGACAGTAAATGAATGGATTTAGCACTGGAGTGACTATAGTGTAAATTATGGAAACCAGCTTGTTGAGATCCAAGGAGTGTATACTCCTGGGTCGGGCATACATGAAGAGGGTGGCTGAGAAGAAGATGATGACGATGGCCAGGTGAGAAACACAGGTGGAGAAGGCTTTCTTCCTGTTCTGGGCCTTGGGAATGGACACAATGGTGCTGATTATGCACATGTAAGAAATTACAATGACAGAGAGCGGAATCAACAAAATAAGCAAGGCCAAGACAAAGTCCACCATCTCTGCAACCAACTGCTTGGTGCAAGAAAGGTTGAGCAACGGGCTGATGTCACAGCAGAAGTGGTTGATGACACTGGGGCCACAGAAGGAGAGCTGGGAAATGAAGAAGACCTTTAGCAGAGACATCAGAAAGCCAACCAGCCAAGAGCCCATGGCCAGGTGAACACAGACGCTGTGGTTCATGATGACTGTGTAGTGTAGCGGGTTGCAGATGGCCACACAGCGGTCATAGGTCATGACAGCTAGAAGGACACATTCAGTACAGACCAGGACAATGAAAAAGTAGAGCTGGGCCATACATCCTGTGAAGGAGATGTTCTTATTCTTCACCAGAAAGTTAGGAACAGTAACTGAGATGTACCAGGCCTCTAGAAAAGCTAGATGACCCAAGAAAAAGTACATGGGCTTGTGGAGTTGGGGATGCCTTATGACTAAAGTGATGATAACTATGTTTTCAATGACAGTCAGCAAATATACAGCGAGGAAAATTACAAACAATAGAGCCTGTAACTCTGTGATGGTAGGGAATCCCAAGAGGATGAACTCATGGATGTGGGTATTATTTTCTTGTATCATGAAGACCTGGAATGTATAAGGAGGAAAAATAAAGCAATGTATTATCTCCCTCGACCATCCTTTTCATATTGGAGTTACAAATACCCAGTTTAAGTAGACATTCCACACGAGTTGCTTAGTTGACATTCTTTATTATTTAACCAATTCTGAGAATGTTTGAGGCCTACAGTAGAATTGGTGATTCAGATCCTCACTTCAAGAAAATGCTTAGTCTTCACTGATATCCTCACAGACCTTCTTACCCCTAATTTTACTTAAAAGGCAGTCAAAGGGAAGAGACAACATTATGAAATGTGCTTTTGACCTCAGTTCCAAGCTGGCCCCCAGATGGCTGCTAATGACAAGAGATCCAGATAAAAGCACAGCCTTTCTGAGTGACTGGACTCGTGTAAAGGAAACTTGTCCTGAGCTGTTTTATTCTCTTCCTTGCTCTTGAATATTTGCAGAAGAGAAAAGGTGCTTTTTCTCTCAAACACAGAACTTTAATTAAGTTTGCTAGGGTTATGGGATGTATGTATTTATTTTCCTTTCAAAATTGGAAAGGACCTGTGCACCTCAAAATTTCTCATTTTCAGTATATTGATGGATTGACTAAAATATTATGTCATTTCTCATCCCAAATAACAGCTTTCATATAGTTTTAGACTGCAGTAATTACAGTACACATTAAAAAAAATTTCTTCTACTTAATTTATAAAATTTGTCTTGATTTATCACAAAATACCTGAAGTTTGATGTTTATTCTTCTTCTTTTCCACTTCTTAGGGAAGGTTTCAAGTAACATTTTTTAAACTATTCATGAACATTCCTATCCAATAATAAACTGGTTTTCTAGAATGGTGTTCAGGATTTATGTTTCACAAAATATTTTTCATATAAAACATTAAGAAAAAGATCTATTAATATTATGAAACAAAGAAGGAGAACCACATATTTTTGTGATTTCATTATTTCTTTGTCTTTGAGTTTCAAAATATCTATTTCACTTTTGATTTTTCTCTTGCCTATAGATAATCTGTATAGAATAGGTCTAATTACATAACTTACATATTTCATTAGAAGAACATCTCTGCTGCCAAATAATAAAGTGACAGCAGATACAATACAACTTCATTTCTAAGGGGGTGGCTTTCACATTTTCCAGCTTATAATGTATGTGGGACTCTTCAACCCTATTTTAATAACTTGGTGTAGGTACCTTTCGTGAGATTTAAGCTGTGGTCAATGCTGACAGGTAAGGCAGGTAACTTGGTTTCCAGTATAACCATTGGAGATCTAAGCAGTACAAGGGAAAAATCTAGCTTAAATGACCTTAGCATGCTATTGAATACAAACCATAATTGAAAAGTACCTGAATGAAAAGGATGTCAAAAAGAGAAAATAATAATTATGGTCCCACATTCTAATACAGGCTTTAAAAATTCCAGATGTACCTCATAGTACCCTTGAATATTGCCTAGCAATAATTTAATAAAAAATGGTGATTAATTGGAGTATTTCAGGCACCTGTTCTCAAATACCAGATCACTCTCCATGTTTCAAGAATGAAGCTTCTCAGGGTGAATCTTTATTACATTTTAGTCCAGTGAAAGTGGAATACAAGTGCCAGATTTTACCACATAAATATCTTGCATATAATACAGAAAGAAATAGTGAAGGAATATATATATATATATAAATATATATATATATAAACATATATATATATTTAACTCCTACTCTCAACAGAGGTCATAGGATTTTTAAAAGTACATCAACTACAATAAGAAATTTCCATATTTCTACACTTTTAATCTTTTGTATCCACTTCTCTTTTCCTTCCCAAGCAACCCCCCTTTCTTGTCTCTCACACTTTGTTTCTCTTGGAAACTACTCATAGAATCATAGAATTGTAGAATGGTTTGCATTAGAAGGAATTAAGGCCCATTCAGTCCCACCCCCTGTCATCGGCAGGGACACCTTCCACTAGCCCAGGTTGCTCCAAACCCTGTCCAACCTGGCCTTGGACACCTCCAGGGATCCAGGGGCAGCCACAGCTTCTCTGGGCAACCTGTGCCTCCCCACCCTCACAGGGAAGACTTTCTTTCCAATACTTAGTCTAAATATAAATCTATTGATCTTTGGTGTGAAGACATTCTCCCTTGTCTTGTCACTACAGTTCCTGACAAGAACCTGTGTCGTGGTTTTGCCCTGGCTCAATTTACTTTTATACCCCCACATACAATTACTACCGGTTGAGAGAAGGTTTATGCAGACAAAAAGAGACTGAATTAAAAAAAAGTATGAGTATTTATTATTAACAAGCTAAAACTAAAGAATTATATTTACAATAATTCTACTTAAGTAAAAGGTATTATGTATTTACAAAAGATACTTCTCCCCCCACCTCCCTTTATATCAGTCCAAGGAGGAGAAGCAGTCTTTTTCTGTTCTCAGAATTCCAGCTCTCTCTCTCTCTCTAGTAACTCTGCAGCACTTTCGTCGCAGTTGGAACTTCTTTATCTCTCTCTCTTATTCTGTATTGGCCTCCAGGGCTGGGCTTACCCCCCTCCTGGGTTAAAACCGAAGGCTGAGGGTTACCCAGGTCCTGAAGGGTCTCCTTCCATAGACTTGCAAGGGGACACTTGCTTACTATGGATCTTCTTCCACAGGGTTACAGGGGATAATGGTTTAAGAGTTCACCCCTGTTTCCCTATGGAGGTCCCTCCCCATGGGAGAACAGTCCTTGATTGACTTCTCGGCATGGGTCTAGTCTGGATCCCTTACTCGGATCCCAATATCCCACCTGAGCCATTTTCTGCTCCAGCGTAGGTTCTCTCAGGATCACAAATTCTTAGCACCAGCAGCATGGATCCCACACATGGATCCCAATATCCCTACCTGAACCGTTTTCTGTTCCAGCGTAGGTCCTCTCAGGGTCACAAATCTTCAGTAACAGCATGGATCTCTCACTGAGATCCCAAGCTTATCTGAGCCGTCTAGCTCCAGCATAAGCATCGATCCCTTCGAGGGTCACAAAGTCTTTAACAGGACTCTGCCTCATCTGAGCCGCTTTTACTCCAGCACAAGGCTTTCTCTCTGTTAAAGTCACAAATCTCTGATGCATCCACAAGCTCCTCTGTGAGCCGCACGGGGGGGTCTCTTCACCCCAACAAACTTCTACAGGTGGCAGGGTTTTATTTTTCAGTCTTTACCCTGCTGAAGGGAGGGAGAGCGAAAAGGGAGGGAAAGGGAGAAAAAGCAGCTCTCCCCCCTTCGAACTTTTCTTCTCTCTCCTGTTGCAGCTTCAGCTGCCAGCTTTGACCTTGGAAGTTCTCTTATCTCATGGCTGGAATTCTTCTGCAGCGGTTTCTCGTCTAAGCAGTTCATCTTTTAAATTTTTTTTTTCTTCACTCTCTCACAAGAGAGAAGGGAGGCTTCAGTACTGCACCTGCCCCCCCCGGCCCAAGCCGGGGGAGGAGGGGGCCTTGGCCCTCCTCGGGCCCGCTACCCTTCTACATGGCTGCTGTTCTTAATTTCAACTGCGCAACCACCTTCTCTTCCGTTTTCTTAAAGATGTAATTAGCAAAGGCGTCACTGAACTTTTTGATTGGTTTTTTGTCCGGAAATCACCTGGACAAAACCATCCTCAGCCCCAGGGACGGGCTGGTGGGCAAAACCAGGACAACCTGGAATGCCCATTTCGAAGACATTCACAGCTTCTGTTGGTATTCTCAGAGTGCAGATGAGAAGAAAGACCTCTAACAAATCTAGAGAAAAAGAAATGAAATGGTCTTTGTGTGAACACAAGATCAGCATCTATGTTTCTTTCTCTTTAGCTAAAACCTTACCCCTTTGTTTCTCTGTTTTTCTCTGAATGGTTGAAAGCAGGCAGGTTTGTAAAAAGCACAGTGTGAGCATATGCAGTTCCTGCAAGCTTTTTGTAGCTTTGGTTGAGTGTAAGATTTCCCAGGATGGTAAAATATCATGCAGCATATTATCCTTCAAAGCTCAAGAGAATTAAGAACAAAATTAGAGGAAATAAATTTCCCTCCTTTTTCTAAACCTCACGGCAGATATAGATCACGTAATGGGTTTTTGTTTGCTTGTTTGCTTTTTATTTTTTTAATGTGCTAGGCAGCTACTGTAGCACTATTGATTTTTTTTTTCCTTTCTCCAAAGTCAATGCTGTCTTTATGACATCAGACTAGAATTCAGAACACTTCGACTCTGCTGTTGGCTCATGATGGGTAGCTTTGACCAATAAAACTCTTCACTTATCATTGCCTTAGTTTCTCCATTCATAAAACAGTGATTTTACTCATCTTGAAAATTGTTTGAGGTTCCACAGGGAAAGCAGTACCCAAGCTATGAATAAGATTGCAGGTGTGAAAGACACCATTCAGAGGGTAAATCCAGCTCCCTCATGTGCCTACAACTCAGAGTGAGATTCAGCCTGAAGACTAAAGCACAATACAAGTGACAATACCACAAGTGTCCATAAGTGAAATATGCCTAAACCCCTGTTGCAGTCAATGGGGAGAGTCAATAGAATAAAGTATGGACAGTGTTTCATATCATTAAAAGGAAGCCAAATTGTTTGGGATTTATTTTCCAGAATGTGTGTCTCTTCCAACACTGTTGAGGGATCTTCATAACCTTCAGCTCCGTTTTCTGAGTTGTATCTTCCAGACCTATGTAGATGTCTTGGATACCCAAAGAACTAACAATCTGTTCCCTTCTTCAATGGATAAAATAAAGCAGACACTTGTGTGTGACTATAGTCACTTCAACTTTGTGCTGCTGGAAAATCCACTGGTTTGAAAAGTTAAGTCTTCATCTCTGGAAATTTGGTTCATGTAAGAAGTAATGTGCAAAAAAAATGTAACCCAGGCAGACAGTCAGAATGTTCAGGCCTTATCTCAAAGTATTGGTAAATGAAAAAAAGAATAGTGAAGCACTCCAGAAAAGACCACAGTTTTTTGGCAGGCCTATATCTATTTTAGCAAGTAAATTCTATTTCTAACATAGTCCAAGGAAATCTTGCCATTAAACGCACCTGTTCCATGCAAAGTCACAGAACTCAGAACTTACACGCTCTGTTTCGTGGAACTGAAACTGCACTTTTTTGGGCTGTAATACAACTTGTAGTAACTTCAAAAAGAAATCTCAAAAAGTCACAAAACCACCAGATAGAGCACAGGGAAGACCTGAGTGAAATGTGTATAGACCTGATGTAATGTGGATACAGAAATCAACTTTATATGGTTCAATCCCAAGTGAATTTGAACAGGGGGGCCACAATCACTTGGGGTTGGGAGTTACTAATAGCTTACTTATAGACAGACTTTGTGTTTGTTGTATTTATCAATGCACTGATGGCATACATGTTAATACCTGGAACTATGGATAGACATTTAGAATTGTACCAAGCATAATTAAAGTCATATATAATCAATTTTGGACACATTACTTTTGGATGCCTGGAGAATAAACTAGGAGGATGAAATTAAGAAAAGTTGGGTATTTTCTAGTCTAATTATGACCTGCTAATTCTCATCCCCTCCTCCTGTTTCTCATCATTCTGATAAATTAATGCTCCTTCAGGGATCTAAACAGGAATAATGCTAGAACTCTGCAAAACATTTTGCATATGTGACCACTCCATTTTTATGTCTTATTTTCTTGTTACCTTTCCTCTACCTTTTCTTTAGCCTACATTTTTCATTATTTCTCATAAACTTTCTGTCTCCTAGGATTTTAAATTAGGGGTAAGCTTCATCTCAGTACATGCAGGACATAGCAAAATATACCTAACAGACTGGCACCAACCCAACAGAATCATCCTACGTAGGATTTGAATAATTCTTTATAAAAAACTGCATTTCCCACAAGTAAAATAAGAGAAAAACTCACTTGGCCAGGTGTCTTAAACATCCTTTAGTTCTGGTGAATCTAGGCTACTGACTCTGCAGGTCTCCTGTAAGATTAAAGTAATTATGTCCTGAAAAGGTTTATTTCTCTCCTGTGACTACAAGAAAGTACTTTCATTTCAGTGCAGTTGGAAATGTCTACAGTACAGATATTTACATCTAGCATAAATAACTCTTAGAAAAATACCCACATTCTGAAAAAAAATCTTGAGAAAAAGCTTGAGAAATGGGCCCATGGGAACCTCATGAGGTTATAAAAGGCCTGTGTCAGGGCAAACCTGGGTATCAGTTCAGGCTAGAGGATGAGCAGATCGAGAGCAGACTTGCTGAGAAGAACTTTGGGGTGCTGATGGATGAGAGACTGGACACACCCCGGCCATGTGCACTGGCAGCCCTGAAAGCACCAACTGTGTCCTGGTCTGCATCAAAAACAGTGTGGGCAGCAGGTAGGGGGGAATTCTGACCCTCTGCTCCTCTCTGGTGAGACCCTACCTGCAGTGCTGCCTCCAGCTCTGGGGTACCCAGCACAAGAAGAATATCGACCTGTTGGAGCGAGTTCAGAGGAGGCACCAAGATGATTACAGGGCTGGAACACCTCTGCTATGAGGGAAGGTTGAGGGAATGGGGATTGTTCATCCTGGAGAAGAGAAGGCTTCAGGGTGACCTATTTGTAGCCTTCCAGTACCTGAAGCAAGTGACAAGAGAGATGGAGAGAGACTACTTACAAGGGCCTGGAGTGACAGACAAGAGGGAATGGCTTCAAACTGGCAGAGAGTAGGTTTAGATTAGATATTAGGAAGAAATTCTTCCCTGTGAGGGTGGTGAGGCCCTGGCACAGGTTGCCCAGAGAAGCTGTGGCTGCCCCATCCCTGGAAGTGTCCAAGGCCAGGTTGAATGGGCCTCTGAGCATCATGATCTTGTGGAAGCTGTCCCAGCCAATTGCATGGGGGCTGGAACTAGATGATCTTTATGACCCCTTGCAACCCAGACCATTCTATAATTCTATAATTCTATAATCCTGTGGGAGGTACCTCTCTCCCACAGTAGTTCTATTGAACACGGAAGATCTGGCTTTTGTTGTATCATCAGAAAAACAGATTTGGTTTATTTATCCCATGTAGCTGTGATGAAACCCAGATCTACTCAGCTGGTACTATTAGTCAGTCTAAATTACATTATTTACCTTATTACCCTCAAGTGATCAAGCGAGCTATTATCTGAAACTGTAGTGGAAGGGAAGTTTTTCAAACAATAAGAAAGTCTCCCTACTGTCTTCTCACATGTATCTCCCAGAGAGAAATGCTGGCACACAGCAGGAGCTTGAGCATCTCCCTTTCCTGAGCAGGAGTTAGGAGTGTCTCACTTTCAGCTGATGGATCTCATGGTCTTCATCCTTAGATATATAGCCTCAATCAGTGGTGGTATTTAATCTACACCACATTCTTTACTGAACTGGTTCTGGCTGAGCTGGAGTTCATTTCCCCACAGCAGCCCTCACAGTGCTGTGCTTTGCATTGGCAGTTGGAAGGGTGTTGATAACACACCAGTGTTTTGGCTACTGCTGAGCAGGGCTTGGCACAGCATCAGCACTGTCCCATTCCATCCTCAGTTGAGGGCAAGATCCTGGGAGGAAACCCAAGTAGGCCAGTGGCCCAAGCTGACCACAGGGATATTCCAGAGCACATGAGGTCAGCTCAGATATAAAAGCTGGGGCACGGAGCAGGAAGGCAGGCACTCCTTGTCTCCAGGGGCTGCCTGCTGAGGAACTGCTTCCCGTGCTGAAGCCCTCCCTGCTTCTCGGGAGTGGCTGGGCAGCTGCTCGTGGGAAGGAGAGAACAAACTGTGTTGTCTTTCACTTTGCTTTTGCATGTGCAGGTGTCCACTTTGCTTTTGCTTTACATGAACTGCCTTATCCCAACCCACGAGGTGTCTTCCCCCTTACTCTCTCCCCTGTCTGGCTGGGAAGGGGAGTGATGGAATGGCTGGGTGGGCACCTGGCATCCAGCCAAGGTCAACCCACCACAATTATGCATTGGAACTTTTAAAGTAAAATAAAAGAAAGTTCCTACTGCTGTGACAAGCCTGATATATCTGGCTCTTTGGCAGGAGGAAGAGTCTGAATATGATCTCAGCCCCTTCCCCTGCACTGACTCTCTTCTTCCATGAAGAACAAGAGTGTGTGTCTCTCTTGCACTAAGGGCACAGCACTGAACACCGTACTTCAGGTGTGACCTCAACGGTGTTGAGCAGAGGGGAAGGATCACTGCCCTTGACCTCTTGGCATTACTTTGCCTAATGCATCCCAGGATACTCTTAGCTTTCTATGTGGCATTGGCTCCTGAATCAAATAGCAGCAAATTAAAAGAATATTGAATTATTGCATTCTTTATTCCATAGCCAAGAAGGACTGTAGTGTCACCAGTGGGATGGTTTTTTCCTCCTTTTTTATTTTTGTGTGAATACTCAGGGTTATTTTATGTTTCAAACAGCCTTTTTGCCAGCACTTATTTCTATTTGGCTAACTTAGTTATGCAATTGCTTCAGTCTAATAAACCTTCCCCATCATGGTTTTATTTCTTTTGGACTGAAAACATGCAAATGTGCAAAGGAAAACCTAAATAAATAAAATTTAATGAAAAATTCTTTCATTGATAGCTAGACAATTTGTTCTAAAAAACACACAAAACATTTGGCTTGTCATAAACACAAGATCATTAAGTGTTTCTGCTGTTGCAGCTGGGACAGCTCTGATCCCAAACCAAGTTAAAGGGTCAGTCAGTTTCTTAAATAACTTCACACATAAAACTAAAAATAACTAAAAATAAGTTCAGAGCAAGAGAAGACCCGGCAAGATCTGAAGCATGATACATATTATTCTTACAAGCCTGGGGATGTCACCAACAGCTACAAATCGGCTGGGCTGTTTGAGTGTCTCCACTCAAAGTGCTCTATAAAGTATTGTGTGAGGGCTGAGTGAAATCAGTGTGGGAGGATACTTGAAGCACTGTGATCTAAGTTAAGGTAGTGGACCAAGTCTGGACATAAACACAGAAGAGCAAGGGGGAGTCAGAGGGCTAACATGTATCTTGAATTTTCATCACCTTTCAGATCTCAGTCTGTTCACTCAAGGATTCATACCTAGCTGTGACAGAGGATGAAGACTAGGCTATTAAGATAAGAAGAAATTGGAATAACGTGTCACAATGGTTCCATCAATTTGGCACTGTGGTTAAATCTCCCAATTAAGAGAGAGCATGGGACATTGTGGCTGAACTAGACCAGGGCAAAGCTGAGCTACTGCTAGCACATTAAGCTTGAGGGATCAAAGTGAAATTGAGAGTTAGCACTGATGTGTAAAAGTGGATGTCAAAAACAGATTTGCCAAGGGAAGTAATTTAACAAAGGTGGATCAAGACAGGACCTGGAAATAGGGAGAATTCATTTGTCCTTGTCTATGGAAGTATTCGGTCTTTCTCTACTTATTGTGTCACTTTAAAACTCAATTATTTTAATGATCACTTTCAAACCCACCTGATGGGTGATGTATCAAACAGAGATGTCATAATTTCATAGCTAAGAATTACAGGAAACTTTAGTGCTGACAGAGAAAACCTAGACTGATCTTTTTCCAAAGGGTGTTTTAAGGGTAGTCCATCAAGCCTCCCCCCAGTATCTCACTTCATTTCTTCCAGGTGCCTGTTCTACAGTGAGTTGCGAGGCATGGAACAAGGGAAAGAGGTCTGCATAAAGAAGTCCCATTTGCCTCAGGAATAAACCTCCATGCTCTATAATCAGCTGAATAGCACAAATCAGAACATGGGATAGCATGGGTAAACCTGACCAATACTTAGGACACATGCATAGACCACACTATGCATAAGGCTGAAGTGAATGGGACTGTCTTTCATTTGTCTAGATTATATGTCTGTCATAATATCTGTCATGAATGCTGTTCTATGCTCCACAAATTTTGTTTGGTCTTCTAATGTTGTTATCTGTTTTATTGCAATTGTATTCCTTGAGAGTGGTTTCTGAGATCTGAAAATAGTGCAAGAAGATAACATCATAGTCAAACTTGGTTTGTCCAAGGACCGGGCAGTAAAAGGTACTGAAAAGGGGCCAGACAAGAGGAATCTGTGTGATATTTGGAGTTTTGTGAAAAAGATTAGTGTGAAAGTTCAGCTAAAGCATTCTGGTGAATTGAGTTATCATACACTGGCCAAAGTAATCAGATAATTTAAGATTAATGGAACAGGACACAGATTGAGTTCTAAGACTCAGAGAGAGTCAGTCGCAGTTGTTACACTCCGGATTAAGTTATAAAACTCCCAGAATGGTTACATTTTTATTTAAGACTTTTTAACAGACTTCTGGTTTGCTATAACCTCTAAATAGCATTCAGAGAAAGAGACATACACTCTTCTCTAAGAGAAATTCTTTTTAGTTTAGTGAGAAAAAGAAGATATTTTGGCAAAAGGTTTTTACAGGAGTAAAATACAATCATGAAAACAGTATTTCACTAAAACCTTCAGCATGAAGACCTGTTCCACAGCAAACACCCACTAAAAACAATCAGTATACTAGTTTTAGTAAAACATGATTCATTGGTTTTAAGTTACCAACAAGAGAAGGAAAAGAGAAGAAAACAGATTAAAAGGGGTAAAGGAAAGAGAGAAGGAGAGAAAGGAAAGGAAAAAATGGTTACCGACAAAATCTGATGATTCACATGGTGTCAGCTGGAGAGGGAGAAGAGAGAAAGAGAGACCACCTGGAGTCTCCTGTATGTAGAGTGTTCAGTTTTCTCTCCAAGGTAGGATATCACCATTTAGAGCTTTCCAGGACAGAGTGAGTTGTGCTGTAGCCACTCACAAGCTGCAGGGCTGTGGTGTGGGTGGGCTGCCTTCAGCTCTGTCCTGACTGGCAGCCCAGCTACAGGCCCTCAGCTCTGCCAGGTGCCTGCAGGTCCAGGCCCAGCCCTTCCCCACATGCACACACATAGTGAGTTGATTCTGACCCATATCAATAATCCAGTGAGATTCAGATCCAGGATCTCATACCAGTATGAACCAACCCTTCTGAATCATTTAAGAAAGCATAGATGAGGACTGTCCAGTGAAATAATAGTGTTGAACTAGTGAGGGGAGTAATTTAATATTCTTTTTGCAGAATTTCCCCTCTGCCAGGCTTAATCCTCTGTTGCAGTCCGATTTCTCAGCCATACTCTCTGGCACTGCCAAACAGGTTTTACAAGTGAAACTTAACACCATGGGAGACACCACACTGCAAGCGTCCCACTCCCACTTTTCAGTGAAGAACAAAGACCTCCACAGGCTCTACAGTTCCACTCCCTTGGAGCAGCCTGAAGATTGGAAGATCTCTCCTATCCATGCCTTCTCTCTCCATATAACTTCCTTGCCCAATGCCTCTGGAAACTGGAGACAAGTTTCCTACCCCCCTCACAGACAGGATTGAACACACAATGCACAGAGAAGAGCTGAGTTGGCAACTACGAGTAAGGACTACCAAATGCTTTGCTTCTAGCAGCCCTCATCTTAGTAAGGTAAGAACATTTGGCTAATCTTTAAAAATCATAGCACCATACAAATTAATACCGATTGCTGGGGTTAAACACGGCCAGGAAAGAGGGTTAATGGATGTGGGTCATGGCAAAATGTACTGCATCTGTATGAATAGAATAAATGTCAACAAATACACAGTCCTGTACCTGGGCCAGAGTAATGCCATGCAACAGGACAGGTTAGACTATGACTGACTAGAAAATTGCCCTTAGAAAAGCATCTAGAGGTCCTTGTGGACAGCAGGTTGAACAAATGTCAGTAGTTCTACCTCACAACAAAGGCAATCAACTTTATTATAGCTGTATCAGCAAGACTGTAGTTGGCAGGGTGATAGTAGCTCTTCTTCATGTCAGACAGTGGCATGTGTGGTGCTGCTCCCTAAAGGAAGACATGCACAAGTTGAGGGTGGCCTCAACACAAGGCCAGTGACAGGATACAGTCCTGTGGACCTAGACAGGGGTGAGCAGAGCAGAGTGGTGCCAAAACAAGCCAACAATCAGTGCTCCTCAGGAAAAGACAGACTACAAACCGTGTCAAAGGTCAGCTCAGGAAATGCAGAAAGCAATTTGGAAAGACAGCTTGACAGGCACAGAGAGACCCTCGTCAGAGTGTGGGCGTGGAAACCTGAAGCACAGCTTCTCAGAGCAATTAAAGACTATCAGTGCACTCAGTTTCTGGCACTAGCCCTCTGTCTGATACTTGTAGCATCATGGGTGATCATGTTCCCGTGGCTAACAGTTCTGAATTTACTAACCCAGTTGCAGCCATTGTGTCCAACTATCAATGTGATGTAGAGAAGTACAGTGTATAGAAGTGAATTAGTGATATCTGTGGGATACAGATGAAACAGTTTATAGCCATTAATGGATATGACTTAGACACTGCAAAATACTCTACACATCTGTGAAACTTTCTCCTCTTCTTTTCAAATCAGTTTGACTCTCTGAGTGAGCAAAGGCCATAATGTAATTTTCTATTATTTCCTTTCAGTCAAACATCTGACTGCAAGGAATGGTAAAACAGGGACTCTATGCTGAGTTGTAATTTAACTTTTAAGATTGTAGAAAGATTTCTCATGAGATTTACCTCACTAACTTCCAAAATCTAGTCCCATTAGTGATAAGAAGTCAGTCTTTAAATGCTAGCAAATGGTTTAGCCTCCTGGACAATCTGACACACAGATTGGTGTGTTGGCAAGGCCAAAGCCTTCCGTTATCGGAGATGGAATGGGTTATGGATATTGTAACTCACTCTTGTGGTCTTTTCTACCTCTTATACAGGAAGAGATATAAGGACCTGGTAATGAGGATGTTTAGAGATGAGATAGAGTAGTTTTGCTTCAGAAGTCAGGAAGAAACAAAAGAACTGGTGTAACCATGTCAGTCCAGACAGTGAATTGGGATATGCCAGTAGTTCCATCAAGTTAATGTGGGAGAAAGAGCCCAGGAGAGAAAGTTAACATGGATGGGTTAGAACCTATCCTAGTTAGTGCAGAAAGTCTTCATTGCTCCTAACCTAGGAAAAAGATTTGACCAAGATGCCTTTCAGAGCTTAAAAGAGAATTAAGGAAGGAAAATGAAATCAGTCATTTACTTACATTCCTTAGTAGGTCACACCACCTAGAACAAATATCTAAGATCTTTTTAGCTCCATGTACTTGTCTACACTGATTCTGCAAATGAAAAATTTGTATCCAGATTTTCACAAACTTGAATGTGTGTCAGGATATTATGACTTAGGCTGGAAGCTGGAGAAAATTGCTGTTGATCCCTTAGTGTCTTTGTGCTTAAGTGCTTCTGTGATATAAGCTAGGTGGACTAGATCTCTTGAAACACATTAGTGATATCTCTGAGGTGTATTGCTACTTCTTTGACATGAACGAGTTGTGATCTAACTGATGTAACCCAGCACGCTTCAATGTGTGGCAAAGTTGCTGGTCCCTGTAAAATGAAAATAGATGATTTCACTTGAGTGAATGAGAGCCAGACATCCACATTTATGTGTTAGGAGGTTCTTGTTAAATCTTAGGTTCAGATAGTACGGATAATTTACTGCTATCACAACATTCTTACTTTTTTCTCCATCCACACTAAATCTACTTGTTTTTCTTAAGTGTGGATAGAAATTGAACACGAATAAATCAGCCCAGAGGAGACTGTATTTTGTTTTGTGGGGGCTGACAGATGTCAGTGAAATAACAGGTTTGAATGAGATTGAGAAAATGGGTATAAAATGGACAGAACAAACTAAACTAATGATCTAAGAGTTCTGGATATGGGCAAGAAAACAGTAGGGTAGTTGACTGACACGTAAGGGTACTGGATTAGGCTCAGGTCTTCAGACTTGAAACAAAACCTGATGGATTAAAATTGAGCACAAATGGTAATAAGTAGGACCAGGCCAGAGCAGAAAACAAAAAACTATGGATAACACCAGGACACAGTTTTAAGATAATCTCCCAGTTCTTCCTCCCATCAGTACTCAAAAAAGCAAATAATTTTGATTCTAGGGCAGGGAATGTGCACAAGATATCTGGATCTTATTGTTTTTACTCTGATGAAGTAAAATGTCATGTCTATATAATCAAGACAGTCCATTGCTTTCTCTGCACTGATATCAATTACTATGATAGGAGGGCTATGATATTCACTCTGCCTTCTAATTAGGCTGAAATAGGGCTACAATATCCTTACTAAGAGTTTTTTCTCAGAAAACCTTTGTCCCAGGTCACCCATGATTACCTTGGAGTACTTTCAAACATGACTAGACAGGTTATTCCTTGTGAGTGGATCCAAGTTCATCTGTTTTAGGGCAAAGAATCTATTCTGAAAAGGCAAGGGTAAAATTTCAGAGCAAAGAAGTTCGAGATTATAATGGACATCAGAAACCTGTTTCATAACCTTTTCATTATCTAATCAATTAATCCTCTATCTAAACATAATCATCTTCCCTAGAGAGTAGTGTTGACCACAGACAGATAGGCTAGGCAATAGTGTGCCTCAGGTGAGCTAACTCAGATCATCACAGTAAGTTCCACGTCTCATGCCAAGTTACTATGTTACCAGGAGTGGACAAATCTATAATAGTAGTGTCTTTTGTTATGGTTTTGGTTTTGTTTTTTTTTTCCTTTTTTCTTTCATTTTGAATGAGGTCAGGCAATCGCTTGATTTTTGGAATCAAATTTGTATGTAATAGTAAGATTTGCCTAAGTCAGGAAGTGCATTAGGATTCAACACACCAAATCAAAGGGACACTGCAGGTCAGTTTTATCATTTTGTTAAACTGAATGAACTAGGGCAAGGCTGAAGTATAAACTATCATCCATGCTCTCAGTGGAAATCATGCTTGTTTCTCTCCTTCTTAAAAGCTATACTACCTTCAGAAATCTTTGACTTTTAACACCTGAGTGTTAGAGTGTTGGCCCTGTAAGACAAAGGCTTGTGAAGCCTCAGAACCTTTTGAAGGAGAACAAAGACTCCTATCACCATTCAGGTCACTGGGACCTCTCTTGTTTTCCTGGTAACATCTTATGGATGAATATGTTCACGGCCATTTTCCTGATCTGGGCCTACAGAGTTTGGTGAAAGTTTTTTCCACACAGCAAAACATCAGAAGGGTCACACTGAAGGTACACACTGAAAATCACGGATTAGGAACTCCAAAGGATTTTTTTGTATGTGATTATCAACAGAGTACAGCACAGATCATACGGCCTTTTATAGCTCCATTTGCTGAATGAGACCTTTATTTCAGTAAGTTTTAATCCAGTGTGATTTTCTAAGGTGTAAAGAGGAAAAGGAGGAACAAAGGCATGGAAGAGGTATCTCAGTCCACCATGGAACTATAACAGAGTCAGCTGGAGTAGTGGACAACAAAAATTCATGTGGCTTGTGGGGGAAAGGCTAATAGGATTATACAGCACATGTTTGAGATGACTTTGAAGGCTGAGGGTGTCAGTCACAAGGCCACGATGCTTGATGAAATAACAGCTGTCAGTGGTATGGCAATCGTAATTGGAGCAGGATACAGGCATACCTTAAAGTGGATAGGCCAAGTCAGAACAACAAAATATCATAGAGGGAATTTTGGAGCAGTGATTTCAGATCAAAGGCCAGGAATGACACCAGAATCAAATGTATTCACTAGACAAGAAGCTGTTTTGACAGGGTTGGAAAAGGCCACATCAATAGGTTGACTCAGATGTGCTGAACAGAAGTAGAGAAGGAATAAAAAACAGGTAAGGCCAGAATAGAGTTGGTGTGGACGGTGCAGAGAGCAAAGGAAGAGGAATATATCTGATGCCAATGGATAGAGCATAACGGTCGTGCTGGGGTAGCAGTGGATTAGGAGTGCATTAGTTCAGAATAAGTAATTGGCAATGGGGCAAGGGTTCTACATTAATTCAGACAACAGCTGGAGGGGGGACACCAAACTTTCTGGTTTAACCCCAGCTAGCAACCAAGCCACATGCAGCTGCTCACTCAGTTCCCTACCAATGGGATCAGGGAGAGAAAATTAGGGGGGTAAAAGCTGAAAAATTCATGGATTGAGACAAAGACAGTTTAATAGGGAAAGCAGTAGCCCCACACACAAGCAAAACAAAATAAGGAATTCACTCACCCTTTCCCCATGGGCAGGCAGGTGTTCAGCCACCTCCAAGAAAGCTGGTTCTCGTCCCATGAAACGGTGACTTAGGAAGGCAAACACCATCACTCCAAACATCCCTCTATTCCTCCTTCTTCCCCTCACTGTATATACTGAACATGGTGTCATATGGCATGGAATATTCCTTTGGTCAGCTGAGGTCAGCTGTCCCAGCTGTATTTCCTTCCAGCTTCCCTTGCCAGCAGGGTGGTACAAGGAGCAGAAAAGGCCTTTGTTCAGTGTAAGCACTGCCCAGCAGTAACAAAAACATCACTCTCCTAATGTTCACTTGTAGATTCTGGTTTAAAACAGAGAATCAGCACATTGATAGGAGAGGGATAATTTTTAATCTACCTCTTTATGCCCTGGTAATGGTGAGAAAGAGGAAGTTTAGTCAGAGAGTTTCTAGGACACTCATTGCTGTTTTACAGTGGACATACAGGAGGACATTCTCCCCTGCTTCCTCTAGTAGAGTTTACACTGGAGCATGTGTTTTTGAACTTTTGAGCCTGATTCAATAGGAGTGTGATAGCTTTGGTTACAGCAAGTTACACCAGCCAGTAATAATGCAGGTGCCTGTTGGCCCCATGAACCCAATCCAACATCATGACAGCACTTGGAGCTGTTCTGAAGTTTTTGAAAAATCCTAGCTCTCTCCGTCTCTGATGTTACAAGGGTGTAACATCAGAGAGAAGTGTTCTCAGTTTCATCTAGATTTGTATTGATGTCATCCTGCCATTCTCTCAGACAATGAAATATTTGTCTTTGGCATAAAGCTAAGAGCAATTACCTGGAGCTAACAAGGACTTCTGGGACTAGACTGACTCTTGAGATTAAGAACTCTCCTAGCTGCTCGTTGGTCCTCTCCTCAATCCTCTACAGCCCAGTGCCTCCCCTGAGAGGGACTCAGCTAAACACAAAGGCCTACTTAAAACTTGTTGAAACTCTAGTGCCTTGGGATGTATGCATTCAACATCTTAGAAAGAAACTTCATTGTCTTGAGAAGAGGGAAGCAAGGGATGTGAGCAAAGCCACAGGGGAGAACTGGAGAAACTGAAAGGCAGAGGCAAATTCAAGCTATTTTTAATCTCAGTGACTGAACACTGACATGGTGCAATTAGTTCCTGATCTGTCCCAATTAGAGGTCAAACTAATCTGCTTATTAGCACAACAATAATTGTCTTGTTTCAGAGCATATTTGCTGTAAGACCTTTTATTTCCAGGGCTGACGCAACATGTCTCTCTGATGACAAAGAAGGACAGTTCTGCGAGGACTTTGGCAAATAGGCTGTCTGAAAGGCAGTTGCAAAAGAGGGTCTTCAAGGTCATACAATCACAGAATATCCTGAGTTTGAAGGGATTCATGAGGATCATCAAGTCCAGCTCCTGGCCCTGCACAGGATAACCCCAAGAATCATACCATGTGTCTGAGAGTGTTGTTCAAACAACTCTTGAGCTCAGACAGCCTTGGGGCTGTGACCACTGCCCTGGGGAGCCTGTTCCAGCGCTCGACCACCCTCTGGGTGAAGAATCTTTTTCTAATATCCAACCTAAACCTCCCCTGATGCAGCTTTATGCCATTCCCTTGGTTCTATCACTGGTCACCAGAGGGGAGAATTTAGTGCTGCTTCTCCAGTGCCCCTCACAAAGAAGCTGCAGACCACAATGAGGTCTTCCCTGAGTCTCCTCCAGTCTGAAAAGACCAAGTGACCTCAGTCACTCCTTATATGGCTTCCCCTCTACACGTGTCACCATCCTCATGTCCCTCCTCTGCACATTCTCCAATAGCTTTAGATCCTTCTTATATTGTGGCACCCAAAACTGCCCCAACAGAAATGCTTGGCCTGATGTCCCCCGGACACAGTTGGCCCTCCTGGCTGCCAGGGCACTGCTGACTCGTATTCAATTTGCCATTAACCAGGACCTGCCTTTCCACTGTGCTGCTTTCCAACACCTTGTTCCCCAGCCTGTCTGTACATCCTGGGTTGCCCCATCCTGGGTGTAGAATTGGTGCCCTGTTGGAATCCACATGGTTGCTGATTGCCCATCTCTCTGATTTGTCCAGGTCTCTCTGCAGGGCCTCTCTGCCTCCTGGGGAGTTAACAGCTCCTCCCACTTTAGTATCATCTGCAAACCTGCTTACAATCCTTTTGAGTCCTGTGTCCAAGTTGTTCATGAAGATGTTGAAGAGCACTGGGCCTAAAATGGAACCCCATGGAACTCCACTTATGACCAGTCACCAACTTGGTATAAACCCATTTATTCTTTGTGCCTGACTTATGAGCCAATTGCCCACACATCACATGATGTGTTTATCCAGCTCTGGTCTGGACAGTTTGTCCAGAAGGATCCTGTGTGAGGCAATGTCAAAAGCTTTGGTAAATGCAGAAAGATTACATCAACCAGCTTCCCTTGGTCAACTTTGTTGTGAAGGAAAATTAAGTTTGACAAGCGGGACTTTCCCCTCATGAATCTTTGCTGACTGTGACTGATGACCTTCAGGTGTTTTTTAATAACTCCCATGTAATGAGTAGTAGTGGTTTAATTTACTCATCAAATTAGTAATAGTGGCTTACTCATTAAACTGTAGTGCATGTTATATTCTTATATATATATGTCATTATAATCACTGTTCTGTTACGAGTAAGAAACTGTAAGTTGTAGAATGGTTCATTAATCTATCAGCATTGTAAGCTGAAAAAAGCATGAAGTTTGCAGTTCTAAAGCTAGAAAGACAAACCATTGTGCCTTGTTAAGTGAATATTTTTGTATCTTATTTTTCTAAAAAGCTTATTGTCTCACAACACGCAAAAAGTAACAAAAGAAAGGACAAGGATTGAAGAGTCAGGGACTGGAACAATACAGAATATCCAAGATGGACATCTGGAGATGCCTGCACGCTAGGCCTCAAGGTCTAGGGACTGATTGGAACTATGGGAGGAGAAAGCACCTGGCAACTGAAGTGAGAATGCAGAGAGGCCAACCAGAATCAGCCCTGCAAAGCTCAGATCCAATAGAAAAACAACAAGTGACAATGGGAGGGAAACCCATAAGGAAATCAAAGTTACTGATTTTGTTCACTGCACTTGCGCGCCATGAGTGGAGCAGGAGACTCCCCGGCCGCCCAGCATGCTGTTTTGCTTATTTGCATTTTCTATAAATCTTCAATAAATTTTTATTACTATATTTCAACTCAGTTTCATTTTACTTATAACACCCAGAATAGCCTTCTCTATAATTTTTTCAACATCTTATGAAGCATTGAATTTCAAAGTCCTTAAAAATGTGTAAATTTCTTCATGGCACTGTGTTTCATGTCAGGACAGGTCCACTAAGAGTCAATGGGGCCTTGAAACATTAAAAATCTTGTTACGTGCAGTGACACTACAAATGTTTGTAGTAGTTTTACCAGCTAAAGATTGATCCCAGAATAATGCTTATAAGTTGTTTCTAAGTTAAACAAAGTTTTAGTTTTTATTATTAGTTGTGGGTTTTTCTATATGAAAGGAACCCTTTTCCTCCTGTTCAATACATACGTCTGTAGGAAGATTCATAGTTGAAAATTTATTTTGATTAAGCTGAAGTTGCATTATTACGTAAATGTACATGGTGCAAGAAAGAAATTTAATCATCTGGGATTTCTGTGGGGTACAGGATTCAGAGTATATGAATTAACATATTAGAGAAACTAGTGACACCTTTTCTGGCAACCAACTGTGACTGACTCATCAGAGGCCTTTACCCAGAATTCCTGAGGAAGAAGCATCCAGGTCCCTGGCTATAAAGTATGCCTGGTGTCTCTCACTGAGGCTGGGAATGATGTTAGCTTTATGTGGGGGATTTGTGTTTGAGTAACCAGGTGAAGGAGCTCTGGAAAGAGATGAACAGACTACACTGTGAGGCAGGAGGAACAGAAGAGGAACAGGACTAGTGTAGAAAGGGCCATCTGAACTACTCATGTTGGACTGCCTTTACAATTATTGGGGGGAAGAAGCACAACTGCTGTGTAATTCAACATCCTAAACAATCTAATCAGACTTAACATCTGAAACAATTCAATAAACATTGATCTAAAATGCCTATTGCTCTCCACTGATTGTTTAAGTCTAGGATGACTGGTTTGGTTGTCTAAATCTTGCATTTTGAAAGCTGCTTCCATGACTTTTTTTTTCTTCTGAAATCTCATATTTTAATAATAATTGGAGTACTGATACTAGGTAGCAAGTCAATGAATACCCTTCTATCTCTTTACCTTACCATAAAGTTTAAAAAATCTAAAAAAAAAATCAAAAAAACAAGTGTAAGGTTCACTGATATATGGACGTGAGTTCCATAAATTTTCTTTAGCAATTAAACTCTCAGAAGTCCAAGAGGTCTACAGTTTCAAACAAACTTCTTTATAGGAGTAGCATGCATGACACATGTGGTGACAAATCATGTCATTGTCTAGTGGAGTGCTTCAAAGATGATGAAGGGACTGGAGCATCTCTTTTACAGCTGAGGGAGTTGGGTCTGGTCAGCCTCAAGAAGACTGAGAGGGGATCTCATCAATGTATCTGCAGGGACGGTGTCAGAGGATGGACCAGGCTCTGCTCAGTGGTGCCCTGCAACAGGACAAGAAGTATCAGGCAGAAACTGATGCATCGAATCCACCTGAATGTGAATATTCCATCTGAATATGACAAAGAACTTCCTAGGATGCATATTAATAGAAGTGTGTCTTCAGGCTATCAAGTCAAGCCTGGAGAAGGAGATCCCAAGCTTTATGGATGTGGTTGGTCTTTATCACATGATGTTTTGGGCACATAGACACCAGTCATTTGGAATGTGATCTGACTTCAGATCCAGATGTGGGCATTTGCCTGCTGGATGTCTGAATTCCCAACACAGACAAAACAAATCAATCCATGAAGTAAATGGAACCTGGTGACCAAATCTACTACAAAAGTGTATCTGACATCTATAGTCCATAGTGACAGCTTAGACACCAACTTCAAGTGTAGGTATTTGGATATTCTAATGACTAAATAACAATGTTCAGCATAATTTTACATGCCCAGATATTGCATCTGTCCTACAAATGCCATTCCAAAACAATATGAACCTCTTATAGTGATTGTAGCTCCCAGCTGTATGTCAGAAATGTCGTACCTAATCTATTAGGAATCCATGCTTATAATCATTTGATAGATATTGAAACCATCGTTCATAGACTATGCATGATAAGTCCAAGATTAAACCAATTGTTCCCAAAGAACAGAATTTCTAAATTTATTTTAAAATCTCTATCCAACCTTTAATGACTACCACTAAATCACTCCTATTTACCTTTATAGTGAAAGTAAAGATAGAATTAAAACAACAACCCACTCTCTCACTTATAAAAAAAATTAGACACTGAGAAATCTGTCTATGATTGCAAATATCACACCCTTGGATGAACTGGATAGCTACAGAAGAATCTTTTTTAAGTGACACAACAGTATGGATGAAGAACTGCAAGTATCTCAAGGGCAACTTCAGCAGCTTCAAATACTTCATCACTTTTAAGATACTTCTATTTTTTTTTTTTTAATTTTACCTTTAATAAGCAATCTTCATAAAATATTCACAGAACAAAGGTTGAGGAGCACCAGATACACATCTTGAAAAAGGGTCCCAAAATCATTAAAAGCCTGGGTAGTAGAAGGGTATCCTTTAAAAGAAAGAAGCTGCTGGTGAAGCAAGCTGGTGGATTTATTGGTCTGTGGTAAGTTTTGCTTTCCTTTCATCTCAGGACTTTTGGCAACACAATAATGGACTATGTGGGGAAAAAATAATCGGGTGCCTGCAAATGACCTCCAGCAGCTATGGAAGCAGCTATGAGAGCTGTTTGGTGTTCTGGTGAGGCAACTAACTTGCCTTCTCTTCAAATATATGGAAGACAGTTTCCTTTCTTCTTGCTGTTATGAATGGTGCTAATTTGGCTTCTCTAATTTGTGGATTTTTGTATTCAGTGTGGAATTCATTTACCTTCACTAGGCATATTTGAACAGGACTCCAGGTTTGATTTATGATAAGAATCCATTGCTTATAAAAAACACCACCTGGGTACATTTTAAATAGTTTAAAATTTCCTTGCTTGTCTTCTGATCATCACTGCAGAATGGTTTGGGTCTCCTATAGATCCTGAGTCATATCTAATAAATGCCAGTGATTAGTTAAGGTATATAAGAAGAAATTAAAAGCTCATCCTTAAGCCAGTGACTCTCACCTCTATAGTCTCCAAATTCATAGCTGCAGAAGATGGTTCATCTTCTAAAAGAGATACTTACAAGATGTAGAAACCTTTCTTTCTGGAAGAAATTATTTACCTCCATTTCCAATGAAATATTAGACTTATTCTCCCAGACTTCAATGAGTGACCTTTATATCTTTAAATTAGGGAACGCAAATCCTACCTTGTCAGTCATGAAGTGCAAAACTTTATAGTTAGTAAATATATAATATATAATATTATGTCCTAATAACATAACAACCTGTAATAGAAATATTAAAGGCAAAACCCATGTATGAAATAACAGATTTTGATACAAATTCAATACAAAATAGTCTGTTCTTCATATAAAAAGATTTAGCCAAGACTTGGCATAAAACGTTTATAACAATGACTTTAAAATTAAAGAAAGCTCTTTGAGGCAGAAATGCAATTTTGCACACCTTTTTTTTTTTTTTTTCCAATAGCAATCTCAGAACTCATAATCAGTATTCAGTAATTTCCTAGGCTCTGTATTATAACTTGAATTATATCTTCTTCTTTCCCCAAAGAAATTTACTAAACATTTTCAGGAAATAAATGTAAATTGATGAAAATTTATTGTTCTCAGTTTTTCCGGTAAAATCATGATCTTGAACGTTACTCTTTTGTTCAAAATGTCAGAAACATGTAAAACACAATTTTCTGACAAATTAACAAGGAAAAGAAAAAGAAAAAAAGGTTTATTTATTTAAGAATTTCTTCAGTATGTGGAAGAAATTTTCTTTCAAAATCCTAGCGTAGCATCTAACACTCTTTCTTACAGTTCAACATCTCCTCTCTTTCTTTCCTCCCCAAAAGCTGAAGTGTTTTTGGGAATTATCTGGAAATTACTTCTACTGAATAAGAATTTACAGTAAAAAATACTACTACAACCACCTGAAACAATGCAAATATTCTATTTCATTTCCACAATAAATTAATATTTCTCAATTTTTTTTTTTCAGGACCCTTTCCACCTCCTCATTCCTTAAACTATAAATAATAGGATTCAACAAAGGAGTCACCATGGAATAAGGAAGTGAGAGAAATTTATCAACAGATGCAGAATAGGTATATTTTGGCCGCAAATACATGGAGCTTGCTGTACCATAAAAAAGAATCACAACTAAAAGATGTGAGGAGCAAGTGGAAAATGCTTTCTGTTGGCTTTCAGCTGATGACATCTGAAGAATTGTGGAAATTATGTGACTATATGAATAAATGATCAACAAGAAGGGACACAAAATAGCAAAGACAGCCACCACGATGACTTGAATTTCACTTGGGAAAGTGTTACCACAAAGCAGGTCCAAGAGGGGTTCAATCTCACAGAAAAAGACACAGAAGGGTAAGCGGAATGTTATGATGGTGTGCACCAAACCTACGGTAGTTCTGCAAGCGTAAGTCCCAGCAACCAGACTTTTGCAGACTCTACTGTTCATGACAAGAGTGTAATGCAAGGGGTAGCAAATTGCGAGAAAACGGTCAAGTGACATGGCAGCCAAGAGGAAACATTCGGCAACTCCAAAGAAAAGGAAGAAAAACATTTGCATTGCACATCTCGCCTTGGAGATACCTATTGTTCCCACCATCAGATTCTCAAGAATATTTAGAATTATGACTGACAAATAGCACATATCCAAACAGGACAGCTGAGTGAGGAAGAAATACATAGGGGAATGAAGGGTGTTATCACCATTTATTATCAGAGCTATCACTGTGTTAGCCATCAAGGTGAGAATATAAAGAGATAATAAAACTGCAAAGAGCAAAGGATGCAAATGAGAGATTTCAGAAAAACCCAAGAGTCTGAATTCACTCACTTCACTGAGATTCCCAAGAATCATCCCTCTTTGGTACCTAGTAGAACTATTCTCTTCGTTTTAGCACTCAGTAGTTGATGAAGTTGTAAATGAACAGGCAAATTGGCAATCCAAATACCATTGCCTGATTGAATAGGCAAAAAACTGAGGAGAATTTAGAAATTATCAAGATTTTGAAAAGGTCTTCTAAACAGATAAAGTGGTCTTATGCATATATTTTTGTCTCTATTTTTGACTGAGGTTTCTTTTCGTAGCACTGCCTTCAAAGTTTGCATATTCACTAGCATCTTCAATGCTCAGCTACAGTTTTTACCCTGCAGAACAAGAAAACAAAAAAAGACAAATATTTTTTATGGACTAATTAGTTCAAGTTCCAAGAGCATCAGTAGCAACATTTGAGTATAACAAAGATAATTTCTCTGTTAGTTAAGTGATCTACTTTGGAGATGATTGTTGCACGCAAGGTCAGTCAGTCCAAAGCATCTTGTGACTGTACTCATGGCTAGGCTATACAGCAAGAAAAGGGTTAAAGGGCCCTAGGAGACAGGCTTTGCATGCACAAGGATTTACTTGTGGAATACACAGCTTATGGCAGTCATGTATTCTGAAGTTACTTTGTGGGGAGTGTAGTGGAAAAGAGGAAGAAAAAAATCCTAAATCATGAGGTCTCCAGAAAAACATTCTACCCTGAGCATTCTGCAATGAATTGAGAGAGGTGTTTTTCCCCAGCACTAGATCCTATATATATATTTATAAAGTCCACTGAGACTTGCTAGTGCTGATTAGAGCAGGAAGTCATGGTTGTTACTCACAGGTTGGTTACTAAGTGTGGTATACATATATTAGTTGATTCACAGACACCCTTTTTGGTCTGTCCAGTTTTAGATAATTTGCAATACACTTCTATATAAACCTAGATGTTCTTGTGCAACATCAAGAGCTGTCTTTGACCCTGAAGCAATTACTATTACTTCATAATTATCATCAAATTTGTGAGAGAGTAGTCACATAGGCTTGTCATATTTACGCTTTCTCAACAAAATTTGAAGGCGAAACTGAGGAACAGTCCACATTCACATGGTACTATAAATCCTGCTGAGGAAGGCTGCAAGTTACAAGTCATAAGCAAATCACTTCAGTAAAACCGTCTGCCTTGTAAAGGTCTTGGCCAGAGTTAGTCATCTGGAGTACCTTTACAGTCTCTGGGCAGAGTTGGTCACTTCCACAATTTAGATCATCATCTTTACAGTACATCAGAATCAGCTGAAACAAACCATAAAAGTGTCTGTTTTTCTCCATTGATTATAAAAGATATTCAGACCCCTGCACCAAGAATGCAGACACAGAATTATCATCAACTTGGTCATTTAAACCTAGAGGACCTGCATCTTATGACAACCTTGTAGGTATCTGCAGGGAGATGGTAAATTGCACGGCAACATATGAAGACCATGAGTGCACAGAAAGGCCTTAAGGATCCTGCCCTATAGTCTCTAGCCATACATGCTGTCCACAAGCCCATGGTCTTCATTTAAGATCACTTCACCTTATATTGATCCTTAGCAGGAGACCATTGTGTGTTTATAGTAGTGATGCACGTAACAGTTCACCTGAAAAGGCCCAAGTCTTTGCTGTGCTGAACATCCAGGATGGCACTCAGGTCTGGGCTGTGCTCATCCCTTGGCCACAGGTTAAACTCAGCAGCTCATGGTAAGCAGGCAACTTCCACTCTTAGTGGTGACACCACCACCTGCATGGCCTGGCCTGAGTCTGGAAGTGAAACAAGTTCTCATGAGAACATCCTTTAAGAATAAAGTTGTTTTATTATAGGAGAATTATATAAAAGATTGAGTGACCAAAAGGGAGAGCTACCTCTATGGGCAGGATCTACGCAGCACACTGTGGGAAAATTCATCCCCTTCTGCATGAGAGCAGAGTTCCCAGCAGCGGAAGGGATGTAAGATTTTTTCGCTACTCATCTTGATTTTTATTATATCTTATTAAAAAAATCTTTTTTATTTAGCTATTTGTTGTGGTCTTATTATGTGGTTTCTTATTTAGATCCACTAGCAACCCTGCATCAGCTGTCTTAGCACAATGTCCCTTTAAATACCAAAGAGACAACTTCTATCTTCCATAGTCAGAGGTAAAGCAGCGTGACTAAGTCTGTTAACTGGCATGATGTCATTTCGATCAGACATTATCACTGAAGCAGTCCCCAGCTAAACTTGGATCAGAGTAAATCTGGATTGAGATTTGACTATCCCCAGGTCTGACTCTGACAGACACGTACTGTGGCTTTTCAGACAAATCGCATGATGGAGAACAGCTTCCCCTTCTCCTCCTGGCCCCTCCCCAGCCCCTCTGATCAGAAAAGGGCCCAGGTGATGGACTTAGATCTTTTTTTAATAGATACTGTTTATTTTAATGAGTACAGAAACCTTCCACTCTTAATGTTCAGAGATTTTTGACCAAAGTTCAGCCAATTCCAGAAATCTGGGGATATATTTGATTAAAAGGGGAATTACTCACTGATATCCACACTGGCAGTGTTGATCTCTCATTGAAACTGATCCTATTTCACCTGGCCTTAGAACTGTCTTTGTCCACTCTTATTTTCAGTCATTGACTGTAGACTGACCTCTGCATTACAGTCATCTTCTGTGAACAAGAAAGAGAAAGTGATTTTCCAGGGAAGAACCACCTAATGTGATGTAGGTGTCCTCTGGACATAATAAGATAAGTGACAACTACAAAGTGCTGTATCTTTGTTTCATTAAACAGAAGGATAGTATGATTCACCCAAATAAAGACAGAAATATCCATAGAGGAATAGAAATATCCAGAGAGGAAAAGTTCTGAGAAATCTGAAGGACCTATCTGACTTGGCATGATGTGTTCTCTCAGGGGACACCTCTCCCACACCATTAATTAAAGAGTATAAAGCCAGAGTTAGACATGAGCAATGCACATGTTCTTTCCTCCTGCAAAACCCTGAAAACTTTTTTCCTCTGCTTAGTCTATGCAGTTTGTTTCCATACCAAATTTTTATCCCTTAATTTAGACAGGATCAGGCCTAATGCCATGAATGGTCAAAATATAACAGATTAAAATAGATATGCAAGTGCTCCATAGGTCTTTCTTTAGTTTGTTCCAGGAGCTAACAGGAAAACCAGAGAGAGGGCTCTGTCATACCTAAACAATGAGAAAAAAACAACTGACTCCTACAATTGCAAGAAGTCAATACCCAAAAGATTGTTTTCCAGTGGGAACACAGACAAATAGAAATACTTAAGGTTTGTAGTGTGGCTTTTCCAAAATTATTAACCGCAGCCTTCTCCTACTGACAGGTGAGCTACCTTATTTTACTCCATTCTTCTGTCTCTTCTTCTACATGTTATTGTTCTCTGCCACCTACACAGGACTTGTCTTTAAGGGAGACTTACCTGCCTAAGAAGTGAATGGTTTATTGGAATAAAAGATCAATTACAAGAAATTTTTAATTCTTGAAAAAAGCTGCTCCTCCTGAAGAATGCCTGGAACAAATGCAATTTCCTGGGATGCAATCCACATTATTTAGTAGTTTTGTGTGGTACTGTGCAGGGTATACAGGATTATCTGTGTTCAGTAGGTAATTCTTTCCTGGAATGAACCCCACTCACAGAATGATAGCAAGAGGGGCTCATTGCCAAACGCCCATTCTATCAACAAATTAAAATTTCTGGGTTTTAATGACCAGCCTTCTTTGCTTGGCAGAGGGTTTATAGTTGCAAATCTCTACTGGATAATGGGACAAAAGTCCACTTCAAAAACCGGGGCAGTACAGTATAATCGTCATCCCAAAAGGAAGAGTAAAGTCATAACAAAGATGTATCTTTCTTTTTATTGACTAGAAGTGCAGGACACTCGGTTGGAAAAGCTGTTCTTATTTATCAAAACTGTGAAGGAACACACCTTGTCTTTCTCCACTAAACAATCCTTAGCACTAAAAACACCTAAACACAGCACTTCCTTTTCTGGGATCTTGTCCTATTAGAAAGTAATATATCTAAAGATTCAATTTACTATTTTGTATTTCTTTAGATTAACTAGAAAATGGACATGTAATGACTTCTGCAGTTGAAAGACACCTGAGGGACATGGACAGCAGTAATCACACTGTGGTGACCTATTTTCAATTTTTACCTTTCTCCAGCATTCCAGAGATCCAAGCCTCTCTCTTTTGTCTGCTACTGTTCATGTACCTCAGTACTTTGGCGGGAAACATCCTCATCATTACAATCACTATTGTAGATGCTGCCCTTCACTCTCCCATGTATTTTTTCCTCAAGAACTTTTCCTTCCTGGAGATTGGCTATACCACATCCACCATCCCCAAGATGCTGGTGAACTTTCTCACAAAAAGGAAGAACGTATCCTTTCTGGGCTGTGCCACACAGATGTATGCCTTCTCCCTGCTGGGGATCACAGAATGCTGTTTGTTGGCTGCCATGGCCTATGACCGCTATGTGGCCATATGCCGCCCACTGCACTACATGACCATGATGAGCTGGAACATGTGCTTCCTGCTTTCAACCATGTCTTGGCTTACTGCGGTCTTGGTGACCTTAGTGCAAACAACTTTCATCTTTACCCTTCCATACTGTGGTCCCAATGGGATCAATCACTTCTTTTGTGACCTGCTGCCTCTGCTTAAGTTGGCTTGTGTTCCCACCTACAAAAATGAAATCACTACCTACATAATAGCTGTCCTTTTCATCATGGTCCCCTTCTTATTCATAGTTGTGTCATATGTCCAGATTCTCCACACTGCCTTCAAGATACCATCAGCAAAGGGCAAGAGAAAAGCATTCTCTACCTGCTTTTCTCACCTGGTTGTGGTCACTCGGTTTTACGGATCTGGCACTGTGACCTACTTGAGACCCAAAGCTTCTTATTCAAGCAGCAGTAACAAATTGCTTTCTCTTTCTTACATGCTGATGTCTCCAATGTTGAACCCCTTGATTTACAGCTTGAGGAACAAAGAGGTGAAACAAGCCTTTAAAAGACTTTTAGTCAAAAATAGAAATATGTAATATGTTTATGAATTATATTAAATGTAGTAGTAGCTTTGATATTGTGTGTGTTACTGGAAGGACAACATGATTTGCCAGCACTTACCCAAAAATTCACCTCTGCCTTGCAGCTTTGAGTCAATCCTCCAGATAACTCAGCCTAAAAAAAAAAACCAAAAAAACAAAAACCACAAAACCACAGGTTGTTTCTTTTCAGATTCTTTCTCTTATCATTTTAAGATAGGTTTGGCTTCCAGCTCAAGTGAATCACGTGCTACTGTATCCTCTATGTCCCATCCATCCATACAGAAATAGTTCTTTGGTTTTTAGATTTGTTTACCTGTGATAAGATGAAATGGACTATATTCTCTGAATATTGTGGAAATATTTCTGTCTAGCTTTCTAAAAACACTTACACTATGACAAGTGCAAGAAGTTATCAGAGTAGGGGACAATGGACCTAATGAGAAGTACTACACAAATATTTAAGATATTAATCATCTGGTGAGTTCTGATGAAGAGATTTCCTAGATGAAGAAATTTCCTAGAACTCTTCAGCTCTATTTTGTGAAGAAAGTTTATCTGAAAGTTTGAACAGGTAAGGTTTCTCTTTACTTCAAATACACAGTTTATCTGTTCTAAACCAGATTTCTGCCATAGAAAGAGACAACGTATCACTTAGACATCTTCATTGCTGTATGTTTGTTTTTGAAGTCAAAATAATGAATTTATGCCAACATATGTATATCTTAGGCTTCTGATTTGAAAGCAGGAAACAGTGTCTCTTTTTGTGCAAATAAAAGGTTGGCTGTGGAATGACAGAAACTACTTGAGTGTTAAGGAAATGGGTGGTCATAGGAAAGCTGATTTGAGAAACAAAATTTTTAAAAGTGAGGCTAAAACTAATTATTTTTCCTTTTTTTTTTTTTTTCTGGTTTTAATATGTACTCACCTGGAGGATTCATGGGATCCTAATTTACCCTTTCACTCTTCACTTTTTCTTTGCTAAGCTAAGACAGTGGATGTGGAATTAGTCATTCAGATGGGAGAAGTGGACGAGAATGTTTTTCATCAGGAATTGCTAGTTCATTTTGATCCCAATAAGACAGACACAAAGGTTGTGTCAAGGATACAGATTGTGTCAAGGATCATTTCAAAAGCAATTTATTAGAGTTTACACTATTAAAAAGAGGATAATAAAATTGCATCACTTCAGATTCTGGGAACCTGTACACTGGGACACTAGGAGGTACTGAAAAACACCTGAAGGACAATGCAGTCATCAGTCACAAACAGCATGGAGTCATGCTTGACAAATCTTCTGACCTTTTAGGACAAGGTAACCCACCTATTTGACCGAGGGAAGCCAGTTGATGAAATCTTTTTGTATTTCACTAAAGCTTTTGATACTGTTTCTCACAGGATCTTTCTAGGTAAAATGTCCAACCAACAACTGGATAAACACATCATGTGATAAGTAAGCAATTGGCTCATGGGTGAAACACAGAGGGTAACAGTGAGTGGGGTGACATCAGACTGGTGACCTATTCATAGTGGGGTTCCACAGGGCTCCATCTTAGGCCCAGTGCTCTTGAACACCTTCATAAACTTGGAGGCAGGACTGGAAGGGATACTAAGTCTACAGATGATACAAAATTGGAAGGAGCTGTTGACTCTCTGGAAAGCAGAAAGGACTGCAGAGAGACCTTGACAAATTAGAGGGCTGGGACTTCACTTGAGGACTTCACAAACCGTATGATGTTTAACAGCAAGTGATCGATTCTGCACCAGGGTTGGAGCAACCTAGGATGTACAGAGAAAGCAGTGCTGCAGAAAGGGACCTGGGGGTCCTGGTTGATGGCAAGTTCAATATGAGTAAACAGTGTCCTGGTAGCCGGGAGGGCCAACTGTGTGATCTGGGGGGCATGAGGCCAAACATCACTGACTGGGCCAGGGAGGGGATTGTCCCACTCTGCTCTGATCTGGGGCAGCCTCACCTGGACTATTGGGGCAGTTTTGGGCACTACAATAAAAAAAAGGCATCAAACCATTTGAAAGCATCCAAAGGAGGGCAACAAGGATGGGGAAGGGCCTGGAGGGGAAGCTGTGTGAGGAGCGGCTGAGGGCACTTGGTCAGTTCAGCTGGAGAAGAAGAGACTGAGGGGAGATATCGTTGCAGTTACAGCTTCTTTGGGAAGGGAAAAGGAGGGGCAGGCACTGATCTCTGCTCTGTGGGGACCAGTAACAGGGAATACCTAGGGAATGACCTTGAAGTTGTGTCAGGGAGTGTTTAGATTGGGTACGAGAAAGAGGTTCTTTACCCAGAGGGTGCTTGGATGCTGGAACAGGCTCCCCAGAGCAGTGGTCACAACCCTAAGCTTGACAGAGCTCAAAAAGCATTTAGATGATATTCAGATGATATTTAGATGATATCTCAGTTCCAACTGTTGGGGATGGTCCTGTGCATGGCCAGGAGCTGGACTCAATAATCCTTGTGGGTCCCTTCCAACTCAGCATATTCTGTGATTCTGTGATAAGATCTCCCTTACCCTTTTCCTTTCAAACCTGCAAAACACACCTTTCTCAGTCTTCCCTTGTGCATTTTGTGTACCAGCTCCCTCACCATCTTTATGGCCTTCCTCTGGACTCACTCAAGTATGGGAGTATCTTCCTTGCTCTAGGGAGCAGAAAAATGGGACACCATGCTCTAGATGGGATCTCAGAAGTGTTGAATAAAAGGGGAGAATCCCTTCACTTGTCACAGTGGCATCACTGCTGCTAGCACAGCCCAGGTTATAGCTACCCTTTTCTGCAAAGGCATTTTGCTCATTCATATTCACTTTGTCTACTTGGATGCCCCCAGATGTTTTTCTGCAAAGTTCCCTCCTAACCAGTGAGACCTCAGCCTGTTCCATTGTTTGAGAATTTTGATCCAAGATACAAGGTTTTATATTTGCTTTTCTTGAACTTCATGAAGTTTCAGTCTTTTCTCATGGATTCAAAACTTCCCTGAATAGCACCTCTGCCTTTCTTTGTAGCAGATGTCATTTTCAAACTATTCACTGTTTCACCATGGTTTCTGGGCATTATGCCTTCCTTTCTCTCTGTGCTTCAACCTCTTGTCTGAAAAGATCCTGCTGATTTCCCTTGCATTTTCCCTGATGATGCATGGTCTTTTCACCCACCCCTCATGTTCCTTCACCTCACTACATTGCCTTGTCTGAAGTACTTTTCACATAAGAGAGGCCACGCCAGCCCCAGCCCAATACCTCTACAGCAGTCTCAACACCCTGGAACTTTGCCTGGCTTAAGGTTTCCAGTATTCTGAAGCATCAGTAGAAGTCAGTGGCAGAGGTTCTCTGCAGCATGTTGCTCAATCTTCAAGTAGGTCCACACAATTTGGAGCAGTTACAGGGTGCTTCTGCATTCCTGCTTCCCTAACTGTTGCAATTTCTCCTCTGATATTTTTTCCTTATAGGGAAAATTCAGGTAAAAACTACAGAGACACCCAAGATCAGATTTCCATGAAGGCAATTTCCTTCAGCATTTTGGATGCTCTCAATGAAGCAGAGAAATAGCCAATCTCTTTCTCCTGTTCACGTCTCCAGTAGGTCTGTGATACAATATGTTACAGAACAGTAGCCAGAACCTTTCTGCACCATGCCTCCATGGCATAGTATGATTTGGGGCATATTCCTTCCTGATTTTGTTTCTTTGAAGATAAGAAATGTTTTGGAGACATTACTAACTGAATTCCAAATCTAATGCTCAGCTAGTGTATGTGGCAGAGTCTGTAATTATTTTTCCCTTGATGACCTGATGGCCTTGTGCAGCTGTGCCTCTCTGGGAAGTCCTAGATTTGTCAAAAAATTTCTGCTGATTTGTCAACAAATTTCACTCAACAGTCAAGATGTGTCTACATTTCTCTGCGGTCTAGCTGTCTGTGCCTCCTAACTTCGGAGTGAAAAAAATATATGAAAGAAAGTCTGCATATCCAGAAGACAACATGTTCTTGTGGAGTTTTACTACATTCCAGATAGAGAGTGAGTCTGTCCCCTTTCCCTTTTCTTTTCCCTTTTCCCCTTCCTTTTTCCCCTTCCCTTTCCCCTTCCCTTCCTTTTCCTTCCATTTTCCTCCTATGCGCTTATTAGTAAGGACAAGATAAGAGTCTATGTTATTTATGTTCAGTAGCAGAGGTGTTAGAAATTAAATTATTTTTAGAGATAAAGTATTTTTCATTATGTTTGTAAGACCCTACGAGGGAAATGTCATTGTGGTTCTTATTTTCAAAGAATGAGGGACAATTTCAGGAAAGTATGGTCAGGCATTTATGAGAGGAACCACAAAGGTTTTTTTAGGTCACTAACGGTGTATAAAGATGACTCTTGCAATTTGTAATAAAAGGGAATATGAGGTTAGAAATATTCTACAGATATTCTACAGAAATCCAACTCAAAATAAGGCTTTCCTTTTCTTGGTATTAATTGTATTGAAGCCTGCATGTGTCCCAACTAAGTTGGCTTTGACAGAATTCAAGTCAGTAAGTCATTAAATCTTATTAGCTATGCCACAGACCAAACCTCACTGTCTGTAGATGAGCAGAATATTTCCCCAGATTCCATTAATGAGAAAGGGAATATGACTTAAATGAATTCCTATTAATATATATTAAACATATTTGTTTATAAATTGGAATTACTTAAAAATATATAATGAATCATTTGGTTTGGCTTTGTGAGAATGTTCAGCATAGTAGGGGATTCACCCCATTTCATTAAGAAATTCCTATCTAAGTGCAAATTAGATAACAATAGATGAGATGTCTGATTTCTTACTTCCATGTCTGGTCTCAGTTCTACCTGAAAACTATCAATACATACAGGCTTGGAGAATCTGTAGAACATTCAACCTAACCTTCTTCACAAACACAACCCAAGTACATATCTGAGGAATAAAATTCATCTGAAGATTATAACACCATAACACTAAACTGTGTATGAAGCATTATTTTAGTAATGACAAGGGCAGGATTCATCTTGAGGTTTTACACACAAGTATGACAGTATAGACCTGAGCTTATTTTGGTTTGGTTTTTTACACAGTTTGTTTCATTTGAAATGCTATAGGGTAACTAAGGCTTTGTGTTGGGTGTGCAGATAAGAAGAAAGTCAAGTGAAAACTTGTGATTTTTTTCAGTGATGACTGGAAACCTGTGAAGAAATATTAAGAAGTTCAAGTGAGATGAGATTCCTTTTGAGTCATATGCAAATGACTCAAGCACTTAGTTCAAATTAATTAGTCTATCTTTCCTTTATTGTCCCCTTACTGTTGTTATTGCAAAATAAATAATTTTAAAAACTCATTCTTCTTCTCCAAAGAAAAGTGTATAAATTAACTGGGTGTCATGGGTTCAAGTGGCTGAATTTTGGTAATAGGAGGCCACAGAGATGTTTTCGGTCAGAAGTTACTAGAAGCTTTTGCTGTTCTATAAAAAGCCAATGATAGCCAGTTCCAGGATGGACTTCCTACTACTAGCCAATGGTATGCAATTCTGTGATAACATATTTAAGAATATAGAGGAAGAGAAGGTTTGTGTTGCAGAAGAAATTCCAGCCAGAGAGGAGAGCATGAGATAGCAATGCATTCTCCAAGGTCAGTGTAGCAGGAGGGGGGAGGAGAGGCCCGGGGGGGCCCCCCTCTCCCCCTCCAGCAGCGGAAAGACTTAAAGCTGCGACCCCTGCCACCTGTGGAAGATTATTGGGGTGAGGAGACCCCCTACAGCTCATGGAGAAGCCTACACTGGAGCAAGTGGATGCATGAGGAGGGTGAGATCCCATGGGAGGCCCAAGATAAAACAGAGTCCCGCTGGAGACCTGTGGCCCACGGAGAGAGAAACCTACGCTAGAGCAAGTTGTCCTGGGTAGGACTTGTGGCCCTGTGGGGAATCCTCGCTGGTGCAGCTCATTCGTGACCCGAGGGAAAGCAGATTATGGAAGAATTGCTGCCTGAGGGATGGATTCACGCCAGAGAGGTCTATTCAGGACTGTCTCCCATCAGAAGGGACCCCATAAGAAACAGGGGAAGGACTCAAAGCCATTACCCTGTAACCATGGTGATGACCAATGGTGAAGCAAGCTGTCCCCTTGCAGCTAATGGAGACCATCAGTGCAGAGACCCTCACACACATCTTGCACTTGATGGAAGAGTGACCCCCCAGGACAGTGAACTGGGAAGAGTTCCTGTCTAAGAGATGGATTTTAACAGCAGCAGAAGCAGCTGCTGGCTGTGACTTCCTCCTCTTTCCCGTCTCCCTGCATTGCTGGGGGGACGAGGGAGAACATGGAGGAACGAGAGATGGGGGGAAGGTGCTGTGTTTTAAGACTGTTTTATTCTTTTACTCTTTAGTTCTTATTCTCTTAGCAATAAATTCAGCTTTTAGTTTGTTAGCATTAAATTTAAGTTCTATTCCCTTTGAATCTGTTTTGCCCGTGATCAGTAAGTGACTTCTCCCAGCTCTCATCTCTACTCAGGAATTCTCTGACTGTTTCTTTCTGTCCTCTGATGAGAGCAGATGAGGGAGGAAAGGGAAAGGCGGCTTTCAGTGGGTATTTGAAATCCGGCCAGGGTCAAAACCATGACACTGGGTAATCCCTATTTCCACTGATTTTACCTGTCATAAATTACTACATTAGAGAAAAAAAGTCAGATTTAAAATATTTGAAATTATTATGCATAAATCCTTAATCAGAATTATTTGATCCATTATTCACTAAGTATGGTAATTATATTATGCATAATATTATCATATGGTAAGGTTTGAAGTGGGAATGTGGGATGCATCAGACATTTCTAGGGAAAAGCATTGCTAAACTATATCAGATGTCTGTCTACCAGATAAATAAGAACTCAGACACTGGTCTTTAAGGAAGCCATTTGGGAATTTCTCAGGTTTTGGTTTTGGTAGAGATTTTTTTCTTTTTTCTTAATGTCCCACAAGATTCAATTCTGCATTTTAGATGTCCAGTCTTATATCTCATTTATATTTATTCTATTTTAGGGATGTTCAGGTATATGATAGAAAACATGACAAAAGGGACAGAATTTGTACTGTTAGGATTGTCTCAGGCACATAAAATGCAACTCTTCATCTTTTTTCTCTTCCTCCTTTTCTATGTCATTTTTCCTCCATCCTCCTTACAGTCCAGGGAGATTCTCAGTGGGATTCCCCAAGGTACTTTTCCTAACTCATCTGGATTTCCTGGATATCTGTTACTCTTCTATTATTCTACCTAAGATGCTGGCTGATTTCTTCTAACAACAGAAAACCATCTCTTCTAAAAGCTGCATAGCACAGCTCTTCTTCCTTCACTTTCTTGGTGGAACTGTGGTCTTCCTACCCACAGCAATGACCTTTGACAGATTTGTGGCTATCTTCATTATGCAGCCTTAATGAGGACAACACTCTGTTGGATCTTGGTGGGGATAGCACAGGCTGCTGGATTCACAAATTCATTCAGGTTGTATTTGTTGTTCATCTTCCCTTCTGTGGCCCAAATGGACTTGACAACTTCTTTGGTGATGTTACACAAGTGATTAAGTTAGAACGTACCAACACTTACATACTGGAGTTTATCGTGTTTATCAACAGTGACCTAGCCATCTTTATATGTTTCATTTTTCTGCTGATTACTATAATGTCCTACTAATCCGTCTGAAAACACTTAGTGTCCAGAGGGGAGAGCAAAGCAGCAAGTACCAGTGCTACCCACATCATTATCGTCTTTGTTATGTTTGTACTAGCTACATATATCTACTGCCGGTCTTTCTACACGTTACCTCTGGGAATGGTGTTCCACACCACGGTTTTTCCCCTCAGCAACCCCATGATCTACACGCTGAGGAAGAAGGAGATCTTCAGTGCCATGAAATGACTATTGGTGCAGTACTTTCTGGAGAGAAGGAAACAGAAAGGAAATTAATTCATAAAGCACAGAATGATAGTATTCTCCTTTTGGAAGAGTTTACAGGAGAGAGTAATAGGTCTATTTTTTTGGGTCTAAATATTCCCAACACAGTGAGTGAGAAGCATCAGATTTTTATAAATTACTGTGTTGGGAGGCGGATTTCTGAGAAAATATGTTTATAGTTTTGTGTTATGTTATTGCATTATGTATTGTATTATTTCCCTTCATTGCACCCCCTTTTGCCCTTGTTTTCCCTACACCTTCAAATCCTGTGTCTCTATTGGCCAGTGGTGCTGCATGGCAGTACCAGACTAAGATGGTAATTTCTTCCTTATATAGTTAAGTTCTACCACTTGTTCCAGAGCCTTCCCTTCCCTACCCTATAAAAGACAGGAGCGATTTTGATTGTGCAGTTTAGTTTCTCCTTCTGCTCCCCTAAGTTGGCTGATCAGCCCAAGTCTTTTCTGTTACATTCCTAAAAGTTCTTTCAGTTCATCGCCCCAGAAGTGTTGCGGCTTCATTTCTTCGAACCCGTGCGCCGCATCAATGGCTATAAAGACCTGGGGTGTAAAACAAGTTACTGCAGTAGGGGAGGGAGAGAGCCTGTTCATGCCTTTTTCCCAGTGGATGACCAAAGCAACATCGGAGCAAATAAGAACCAGGAAACCACCTTCTTCCAAGTACTGGGCCTTAGCATAAAATGGGAAATCTCCTTCTTGTCCCACGTAGTGAGAAATTTAGGTGTGATTCTTCCGTAGAAAAGACAGGCGGGAGCTTTGAAAGATCTTTGAAAATCATATCTTGACTAATACCTGAATTGCATTCTTGGGACATGAGTGGAAATAGAGACAAGGAAAGGCCAGTGGATCTGCCTGAGGCCAGACACAGTCCCATGGAGAGCTCAGCCTTGCACTTGGCCACTGGAGCTGTTGCACAGCTCATGGGCACCCCCAGGGTGGCAGCAGAGCCCCTCTGCTCTCTATAGCAGGGCCTGCCCTGGGCACAAGGATGTGAGGCCAGGGATGGGGGAGCCCAGGACAGGGGGCCATGGGCATCCTGTCGCTACGATGAAGGGGGCCTTCCAGGAGGGCAGCGAGCACCACAGTTGGTGCTTGAGCTGAGCACAGTGCTGGGCTGCATTATCTGAGAGAAATAAGGAAAACATCTAAACCATGGACTAATTAGCATGAGAAGCGAGAAATCAATAACCAAGATAGAATATTAATTAATGAAGGGAATGATGCAATTTACAGCCCATGAACATTGATTCCTTTGTTTGATAAAATGTATAAATAGTGAAAATTTGGAACACTGTGTGCGCCCTTAGAGGAGTGATCCCACGTGAAATAAAGTATTGCCTGCTTCCTAGTCCTAAAACTAGTATTTGAGGGTTTGATTTCTCCTGAGATTTTGGGCTCCAGCGGTGGGTCTGATAGTTTGTCCAAGCTGGTCTCAGCGTTCCTCAACACTAAAAACAGCAGAGCCTCCTTGCTCCCTCCTATCAGTGATCATCAGACTGTCCTGGCTCAAGCCCTCACTGACAAGTCACACCCTGAGACACAGTTGGAGCTGCTATATCCCTGCTCAGGCAGAGCATCCAGCTCCAGCTGGCACAGCTCCCCGAGCAGCACCTGATGGGCACTCTGTCACTTTAGTCTAGAAAGGCCCTGTCATCAAGGTTACTCCTCCAGCCTGAGAGAAAGCGATTTGCCCATGGCCCTTGGCAGAGGGAACATCAATCTCTGCTTAACACTTGTTCTGCTCACTTGAATAGAAGTGCTTCCATACTGTTTCCAAACACTGCACTACGTTAATAGCTATAATTATCTACACTGTGGAATAAACGATTCTGAATAAAGAATTTCCATATTTTTTCTTTTATTGTTTTTCTAATATTTATTATAATACTATCTACTGAATATATAGAATATGTCATAATGTATTCTAAACTATTCTAATATTTCTCTATCACTATCACTATTATCATTATCCCACTAATATTTCTATATTCTTATCCCTATCATCTACTTGGATAAATCATTCACTGATGTCTGAAAAGGCGTGTCGAAAACGAGGATGCCTTGGCTAAGAAACGCAGTGCTAGTCTTGCATTCTGCTTGAGCCAGGGCCATAATCCAAGGCCATCATTCCCAGAGTGCCCTGAATGGTTGTCTGACATGCATCTCTGGGTCAGGGAAAGCCTCCTCTTCTTCTCTGCAGGGCGGTAGTCTGTGCACTGCACAGACTGGCTGTGGTGATCATCGCTCCGCCACGCGGATCTTCTCTGTTCTCTCTGCCTCTGTGGGGTTCGCTCCCGAGCAGCTCTGAGCGTGACAGCCTGCTTGGAGCTGGCGTTGGAGGGCCCTGGAACTGCAGCGTCCACTGGGGCTTGGTCACAACGTGGAGGACTTGTCCTCTCCCTCTTTCTCTTCCTCAGGGAGCGGTCGTAGTCTGTGTAGTGCACAAAGCGGCGGCGAAGGTTGTAGGTGCCCCATGCAGATCTGCTCAGCTCCCTCTGCCTCAGCAGGGCTTGCTCCTGAGCAGCCCTGGGAGCAGGAGCCCACTGGTCACTCCTGTGGGAAGGCCCTGTAGCTGTGTTATCCCTCGGAGCACGGGCTCGACTTGGAGGACCAGTCCTCCCTGAAGAGTGGTCATAGTCCGTGGTGTCCACAGAGCGGCTGCAGAGATTCCTGCCCCACAGAGGGGATCTGCTGCGGGCCCTCTCCCTGCCGGTGTCCTTCAGGCCCTGCAAAGAGAGCAGTGGAGAATTTCTGCCCTTTTCTCCTGAAAGGATCAGAGCAGTGGGGAAGCCCTATAAGTTCTGGGACGGGACAGTTTGGGGCCTCCCGAAGGCTCTGTTGGAGGGCTGCTAAGACCAAAGGGCCAGAGGTGCACAAAGGAGATGCATCCAGGTGGGATGCTTTGAGAGGGAGCAGCGCTGTGGCTGTGAAGAGAGGTGCAATGTGTGAGGGACAAAGGAGAAATGCTGAGATCCCAGGAAGAAATCCCCTGTTCCTCTGATGCCCTGACCCACGTCCCCAAAGTTACCTTAGTCCTGCGAGGCTGACCCCGTGGTCCAGCAGAACCTGCCTGCTTGCTGCTGGCCTCACACTGACTGAGGGGAGAAGGGGCATGTGATGGTGCCAGTGAGGAAGAAGCCCTTTCTGTAGTTCTCAGATTAGAGCATCTGGACCAAAAAAAAGAGTGATCTCATTTTCGGGCTGTTGTTGCAACCTCCTCTGGGGTTCATTCATTTTCTCAGAGGGGCTTCTAAGACAGAAACAAGGCTTAACCAAGGCCACTAATGGGAAACTCAGCTACGGTCTTCCCACCAGGTTTACCTCTGTCCCAAAAAACTCTCCTCTCTAGACCTCCTACAGCCTCCATTTCACAAATTCACAGATTTGTTGGAGTTGCGAGGGACCTTAAACTCTGTCTTGTTCCACCCTACTCTCATGGGCAGGAAGACCCTCCACTATGCCAGGTTTCTCCAAGCCCCGTCCGATGGGGCCTTGAACACTTCCAGGGATGGGGCACCTACAGATGCTGTGGCAACCTGTGCCAGTGTCTCAGCACCCTTATGGCAAGGAATTCCTTCCTAATATAGAATCTCTGTCAGCTGAAAACTGACAGCCTTCATCCTCTCACTATACTCCCTGATAAAGGGTCCCTCCCCATCTTTCCTGGAGGCGCTTTTTAAGTGCTCTTATCTACATGAGTCCGCATCAGAGACCAGACAAGTAGCAGATTGCATCCGGGCCGCAGGCTGAAGCCCAGGAAAGGACAGACATGGAGTAGGTTGGCTTTGACAGCACTGAATGATGCACGTAGCAGTTGCATTGCATGAGAACAGCACTCAGGAAGGTGAGAAGCAAAAGTTCAAATGAGGAAAAGGAACTGTATTTGGAGCATATTTGAATCCTGGTTATTACCTAGCATAGAACAGCAGGTAGGCTTGCTGCCTGAGAGCTGTGTCAATGGAACGCAGCTCCACAGACTCATCGTCCATCCGGTACCACAGTCCATTGCTGGCCTGTACAGAAAAGGTAAGCGTCTCTGCGTGGTTTCTCTCCAAAAACACAGGCAGAAAACTGCCAAACCAAGAGCATGTCAGAACACATGCAGTCCAGCCGCTAAGGAGGCCTCCGGCCCTCAAACCTTGGCTGTCAGTAACACTGAGAGGAACGTTGATCTTCCTCAGCACCCATTTTTCCCCATGGGGAAGGAAGTTGCTCTCGTTACCTTTGTGTAGCAGAAATAGTGCCCTCCGAGACAGTTGACACCACTGTGCACCAGCACAGCATATAAGGAGTAGAGGAGTGGATCTCCATTGTCCTGAGACATGTACGGGCGAAGATCCAAGTGCTCCGGATACTCTACAATCTATGGAGAGACCGAGAGGGCTCAGAAATGATCCTGGTCTGGGACATGAAATCGCCTACCAAGTGCAGGGGCCAGGCCAGGGCTATCAGTACATCTCTGGGGCTCATAAACACTTGGTTTGCCATAAAGCAACATGTCACGGTTTGGGCAGCAGGAAACTGTTTGGGGTCAAAGCAGCTCTGTCAGAGCACAGTGCTTGCCTGTCTTCCCACAGCAACTCTGCACTCCTCAGAAGGGGAACATGACAAACCCACCACAAACAGCTTGTGACAAGCGCGATGCTTTAGGAAATCGGCTCCTTGAAGAGAAAGCTGCCCACCAAGAGAGTACAAACCTTGCTGATCTTGCTGCCAGTGAAGCAGTCAAACCTTTTCAGACACACTGTGAGAACCTTGGGTGCACAGTGGACCGTGAACCTCTTGGAGGCAGCAACCTTCTTCTCACACCTTGAAACCAAGCACAGAGCACAGTGCTGAAATGCACCCCATCTTCCCCCCAGGCAGCCAGACAACCTTTCTTGTCTCACACATCCTTATGCTATTTTAAAACAATTCAGTGCCATATTAAAAACAGGAAAAGAAAATACCAACCAAAACTGTGTCTCATTAGCGTGCAGTAAACTTCCCTGGGAAGATGACTTCTGCTCGATCACTTACAGCCCCCTCACACAGGCTCTGGTGTTCCTGTGTTGTTAGTAATTGTCTTACTTGCTACACGTAAAGCAGTTTTCACCATCCAGCTGCTCAGGTGTCACAAAGTCCTCCAGAGCTGCAGTGAGGGATGAGGCTGCCTGGAGAATTGAGAAATGAGTGCCCTGAGCTGCAGCCAATGCCCTCGCCCAAACATTTTCCAGGAGCTGACAAGAAAACCCCTGGAGCTGATGTTGAGGAGACCCACAAAGCAGTGTCCAGAAGGAGGCAGAAAGAGAGTGTGGTGCCGAACATTTCCCCTGTCCCAGAGGTTTTCAGGGGCCATCAAGAGCTCCCTCTCTGCTACTGATGTCGTGTAGGGTCATCAGGAGTGAAAACAATCCAAGCCATCAGCCTGGGAGCCAGATGGGTGTTGAAGGAGGGCAAAAGGAAGAAGGATGAGGATATGTCAAGGGTGCAGAGAGCGTAATGGGTGCTTGTCCAGCTTAAAGCCAGCACCTACAGAGAGACCAGAGCCATGGCCTCTGCAGGAGGACAACGTCCATTCCCCTTCCCACCCACCACCGAGACCTCTTGTGTACCCAGGAAACACTTTTAGGACCACTGCGTTGACTCTGACAAGCCTTGCAAAGTCTTGAAGCACAGCTGCCAAACCTCTTACTTTGATATCCAAAGGCACATCCAGGAAGGCCTCATAGGAGTCAGAAATGGCTTTGCAGCTGAAGCAGATGACTGGAAGGCAAAATCAAAATGCCAAGCAATGGTGAGTTGAGTTCTGCTCTGCGCTCGTTGTCCCTGTCCTGCCAGTCCCGGGACCAGCTGTTGGGCACAGGCAGACAGAAGGGCACGGGCAATGCCCAGGAGAGCAATAGTTGTGGAAACATACCTCTGGATCTCAGAAGGCCTCCAAATATTTGATGGACAATGGTAGTAGATTGAGAAGAGAGGTCCAAGCTGGAAAGAAGTGGTAAGACAGAGCATTATTTCCTCCAAGAGTTTTGCTTTGCCTGGCTGTAGGTTTTCCTTGATGGCACCACATCAAGGAGGTCAAAGGGCTGAGAACTTTGTAAAGGGAACGTGCTTGTGCTTACTCGTTGCTTGCACTCAGACAAGCTCTCTGCATGGCATTGACAGTACAGCATAAGAAGTCATGGGCATCTTCCTCCCTGCCAAGCTGAAAGTGTTCTCCTATGACTAAGAAACAGGATGTCAGTAGTTGTCTCGTACAGGAAGGCAAGAAAACCTGTCAAAGAACCTGACATGACATACATCTGAACCCCCTGAGAACAGCCAAGGGCAGGATGGCACTGACGGAGGAATGCAGGACCTTGTTAACGTGCACTTCCATGATGCACATCATGCAGAAGCCTCGTTGGCGACCTGAGGAGGGAGGGACAGAAGGTCCTCTGGTTAGCAAAATATGCTTAGGGGTCTCTTCTTCCACTCCCACTGCAGTGCAATACGCCACTGCTGCCAATGTGTCAACAAGCACAGGAAGGACATTTTAGTGCACTGAAGACGTTCTTCAAAGGAATGCTAAACTGACAGTTTCCTGGGCAATAAGCCAAGAGGTTTTAACTTGCAGGAATAGACACCCAGAGCTAGAAAGATGTGCCTTCGTGAATCATAAGACAGCTGGATAGGACAGGTGGCTCCTGAGTGTACAAAGAACACAAGTTGATGGGGCTGACAAAGGGCTGCTCTTGTCCAAAATCAGATTCCAGGTTCTGGGAATCCTTGGGATTTGGTGAACAGATTTGCAAGGAGATGTTCCTGAAAGGACTCACAGGTCTGGCTGTGCTCCCGGGAGAGCAGGTAGTTGGCCAGCGGCGGGGTGTATGTCAGGCACTGCAGGACAGCGTTGAGGAAGCACGTGTTGCCCACATTGCGGAGTCCTGCTCCCGCACTCTGTCTTTGCTTCCAAGCCATGCAGATCTTCTCTGGGGGAAAGAGGAGCCTTTGTGGCGGAGTCATTCCCTCCACAATGCCTGCAGGGAAATTCCATTTGAAAAGAGATTAAATGAGGCACAAAGGCATATTTAAACCCTGAGGTCTCTGTGGGAGCACTCAGGACCACCTGTTCCAACTTCCAACCCAGCAACATCAGGGGAAGCCTAAACACTGCCATTTAAATGTGCTGTTTTGGAAAAATCCGTTCCCCTGCTTACTTAACCCAGAGTCCAACAAGCCCACAGTCTGATTTCTGGGCCTCAGGCTCCCTTCCTTTCTCAGTGGAGCTGTAGACTGGATTATCAGCTCAAGCCATTGCTTTTCCTGATTGTAACTTGTTGAAAACCAGGAAGTACAGAGCACAGAAGGTAAGCCAAGGAATGTCAGACGTCTTTATGAGCAATGGCATCTTTCAAAGCCTCGCACCTAGTGGCGGAGGAGTGACAGAAGGTGTTTTCCTGGGTCTAACTGTAAACACTGAGGTCCCTTTGGCTGCTCTCTGAAAACGTCCCAGCGATCACTCCAGGTTGTGAGCACATCATTCTGGCATTTGACCAGCAGCCGTGTCAGTTGTCTGTGGCAGTTCCCAAAGTCCAAACCTGCTGGTGAAGCTATTACTCACAGGAGTCGTTCCCTGTTGTGGCCATTGCCTCTCTCAGAAGGAGAGCGCAGTGCTTTAGATGACCAAGGGTGTCAGGACTTGCTCCAGAAAGAGGACAGCACCAACCCCGTCACCTAATTGCAAAGAAATTACTGTCGCTCATGAAGGTATAAACCCTCCCAATAAACGCAGAATGGCATCCCCCACCAAGTCTTTCAGTGGTGCTTGTGCCTGCTGCTGAGCCTCAGCTCCTGCCCTTATGATCAGTCACAGGGCCCCAAGTCACAGCAGGTTCAAAGGCCCTTTTGATGTGCTCCAATGGATGTTACCTTCTCTGAAGAGGCCTTGCAACTCTCCTGTCGCTGCTTCAGCAGCAGAGCCCTCTGGCTTTCCCACCTCCTAGGAGTGACCATCCTTCACACACTCCTTTAACTGCTGCCTTTGCTGCTCTCCTTTTTCTGTCTCCCTCTCTCCCATGGCAGTCAGGATTCGTTGAGCCCATCCCCTCAGACTACCGCAGTCACCTCCCTGCTTACCTATCCCAGGCTATGGAAAAAAAACAAGAATCAGCAAACAGGAACTCTAGCCTAGGCCATACATGGCCAGCCTGTAAGAGTTGTAATGTAACAGCTCAGCCTACCTAGGAAGGTATAAATCAGCCTATACTTTTATCCCATATATCCTTCCTTATGATCTGTGCCAAAAGTGAAACCATGATTACCCTTGAAAGAGGATGAAAGTTGAGGAGAAGTGGTCAGTAAACAATAAACTATCCGAAAAAGGCAGGCACGCCTGTAGCAAAGGAAGGAGCTGAGTTATCCCGAAGACCAACTCTTTCCAACTACTTTTTGGTGGTCCACTCCTCAGGATAGCAGGTGTTGGGCAGGTGAGGTCACAATCACCGGCTGACATGGGGTCACAGAGGCCTCTCTTCCCTTGTCTACCAGTTCATTAGGATGCATGCCCGGAACAAAGACAAGTAGGACAGTCATTCAAACACTACAAAACATCTTTTATTGCAGTGAGAGCAAAAAATAAAGTATTAGCAAAGAGAATCAAAAGCTAAAAAAGCATACAAAAATACTACTTTATCTATTGGCGTTCATACTATACTCCAGACAGCCTCTATTACAGTATTAGCTAGTAGAAGAGAAGGGAATGAAAGGGATAGAAAAGGGCTATAAAATGTTTGCTTTCTCAATTGCTTCCTATCAATAAACTGTGCTTACCTGCACAGACAGGCCCGGGCTGCGAGGATCTGCAGCGACTGGTTGGTGCCCATGCTTAGTCGGTGTCCCCGCAGAGCAACACAGTGTGGATGGAAGGATGAGCATCGCTCCATCCAGCAGTGCTGACACCCCATTCCATCAGCTCTACATTACACTACGTAGGGCCAGGACGCAGCATAAGGTGATGCTTGAGTGGCAGCCAAACAGCGCCCGTTCATCACCTCATGGCAACAGTCTGTGCATGCCCCACTGCAGGGAAAGGGGGCAAACGACCCCTGCCCACATCATCTTCCTCTTCCATCACCTTCCTCATGACTATTGTCAACCTCTACCATTGTGTTTCTAAGGTATTTGTATCTATCTTGCAAGACGCAACCAAGCAAAAGAGAAACTCAGCTATGATAGTAAGGGATATCCAGTTAACTTTGCTAAAGGCACAATAGACCTTACAGTCAACTAGTGCAATAAAGTTACATTGTACAATACTCTGGCTGGTTTCACCTGCTAATACAACCACTTTCTCATCCCTCTATGCTCCATTGATCATCTAAATCAAAAGTACCAGGCCAAGGAAACCACCTGGAGCCACATGGCTCTTGGGCACAGGAACCCCCATGGCATCTCCGTCAGGTGGGAGCCACTGGACCTTCCCCTGTGCTGGTGGGAAAGGGCAATTCATCCTCTGGCAGAGCTGCCACACCTTCCCTGGGGTCCAAAGCCTGAGGAGGAAAAGCCTGCCCAGGGCTGTAAGGGAGCCAGGTCACAGCTTTTCTGGCGCACAAGGTGCTGAGGGGTTCACTCCCACTCCTGTCAGGTACAGGAATGTGCCTGTGAGGCTCATGTGGCAAAGCACCTGGGCTCTTACAGATTCATTTCCAGTTAATTTCATCTGCCCCCAAGGTACAGCCATGGGCTGACCCTGAACTGGGACTACCAAAGGAACCCTTCAGAGGCTGCGCTGGGAGGACCTTGGCTGGCTGGTGGCCCCCAGCCAGCTGCTGTCTTGTCCTCAGGCTCTGAAAGCATTCCTCAGTGGCTTTTTAGCAGCTTCACATTTACTCCTGCCTCCAGGGTTGGTTAGGCTTTGATGAGCCACAGCTTTAGCCAGATTCCCACTCTGGATGACCAGAGACAGTTTTGTTCCCACTGCACTTGGCCCATGTCGTTTTGGGCTTGTTGGAAATGATAAAACTTTTTTAATTTTTGTAATGTTCCTCATGAACTTTTTTGATTAGTTGTTTTGAGTAATCATAGGTGGTGTGTTAGGCCTTAAATCAGTTTCAGCCAACATGGAGTAAAAATTGTCATCAGCTCCTTTGTGAAAGAATAGCTTGGGAAAAGTGCTAAAAGTGTAAGTTTTGTTGAAGATAACCCTGTTATGCTTCAGTGGAGAAAGCCTGTCAGAGGAAGCTGTCTTGTTGAAGGAGGAGATCTGGAAGACGAGATCTATGGCCTACGAGGACCTTCTGCAGAAACTAGGAGATTAAGAAGACTAGCAAAGGCTCAGTATTTGTGTCAGAAATTCCGAGGGGAGGAAAAATAGGCAGAAAGGATTAAAGATTATGAAGTTGTTCTAGTAGAAAGTAGAAAGAGAAATTAATAACCACGAGCAGGTAGAATACTAATTAATGAAAGGGAGCGATGTAATTTGGAACCAAGGAACATTAATTTCTTTGTTTGCCAAAAGTGTATAAATAGGTGAAAAGCGATGTCTTGCTGTCAGTATGGAGGCAGGATTTGGTCAGCCACTGTAGGAAATATTAATATAATACACCCCAGGTCAGGGCACAGCCCCAGACAGCGGGTTAATTACTCAGTGCATCCCTCATTAACTGAGACAAGGGCTCATCTGTGAGGTTCAAACAGTGACACGTCCCACCTGTGACCTTAACAACCAATCCCGACAAGACACCTCCCTGTGCATGTGCAGCAGAGCCCTGGAGACTTCGTTTCCCAGAATGCTCTTCTGGCAATCCTCCTGAAAGGCTGCAGACCACACGCACAGCCAGTGCTGCAAAGAAAAGCAATGAGTTGTTCGCTAACACTAAAACACCAGTTAGTTAGAGGGTCCTATTTATTCCGACAATTTCACAGGTATTTGGCAGCAATGGGGTGGAGAAGACTAACACATCAAAGCTAGGGAGAGGTTAGGGAAAAACAGTGCCACGTGCCAAACGCTTGGGGAGAGGTGGTGGGGGGAAGATGCATTAGGGCCCTCAAGCTGCTGATTAGGGCCTGGGATAAACCTTAGGTCTGTGCCCCCCCGGGGAGAGAGGGAAGCTGCGTGTTGTGGGGTGGGCATGGGTGTCCCGTTGCTTTGGGATGGCAGCACGGCTGCCGCTGTCGGTGTTGGGCGTGTACCCGCAGATGAGCTGCCCCTCCGTGCCCGTTGTGTGTCTGCGGACGAGCCGCTATTCTGCGTTCGTCCCGGGACGGGAGAGGGGCCACCGTCTTTCATGGTTTTGCCCTGGCTCAATTTACTTTTACACTCCCCATACAATTACTATATGTTGAGAGAAGGTTTATGCAGACAAAAAGAGACTGAATTGAAAAAAAAGTATGAGTATTTATTATTAACAAGCTAAAATTAAAGAATTATATCTACAGCAATTCTACTTAAGTAAAAGGTGCCATGTATTTACAGAAGATATTTCTCCCCCCACCTCCTTTTATATCAGTCCAAGGAGGAGAAGCAGTCCTTTTCTATTCTCGGAATTCCATCTCTCTGTCTCTCTCTCCAGTAATTTTGCAGCACTCTCGTCGTAGCTGGAACTTTTTCTCCTTCTCTGTGTAGGCCTCCAGGGCTGGGTCTACCCCCCTCTTGGGCTAAAACCGAAGGCTGGGGTTTACTCAGGTCCTGAAGGTTTTTCTTCTATTGGCTTGCAAGGGGACACTTGCTTACTATGGATCTTCTTCCACAGGGTTACAGGGAATAATGGTTTAAGAGTTCACCCCTGTTTCCCTATGGAGGTCCCTCCCCATGGGAGAACAGTCCCTGATAGACTTCTCGGCATGGGTCTAGTCTGGATCCCTTACTCGGGTCCCAGTATCCCACCTAAGCCGTCTTCTGCTCCAGCGTAGGTCCTCATCCCCCTCAGGGTCATCAATCTTCAACATCCCTACCTGAGCCGTTTTTCTGTTCCAGCGTAGGTTCTCTCAGGGTCACAAATCTCCAGCACCAGCAGCATGGATCTCTCACTGAGATCCCAAGCTTATCCGATCCGTCTCGCTCCGGCATAAGCATCGTCCCCTTCGAGGGTCACAAAGTCTTTAACAGGACTCTGCCTCATCTGAGCCACTCCTGCTCCAGCATAAGGCTTTTTCTTTTTCTGTCAAAGTCACAAATTTCTGGTACATCTACAAGCTCCTCTGTGAGCCGCATGGGGGGTCTCTTTACCCCAACAAACTTTTACAAGTGGCAGGGTTTTATTTTTCAGTCTTTACCCTGCTGAAGGGAGGGAAAGGGAGAAAAAAGCAGCTCTCCCCCCTTCGAACTTTTCTTCTCTCTCTTACAGCTGCCAACTTTGACCTTGGAAGTCCTGTTACCTCATGGCTGGAATTCTTCTGCAGCGGTTTCTCGTCTAAGCAGTTTGTCTTTTAAACTTTTTCTTTCTTCACTCTTTTACAGAAGAGAAGGGAGGCTTCAGTGTTGCACCTGCCTCCCCCAGCCCAAGGCCTGGGGAGAAGGAGACCATGGCCCTCCTCGGGCCTGCTACTCTTCTACATGGCTGCTGCCCCTAATTTCAACTGCGCAACCAACCTTCTCTTCCATTTTCTTAAAGATGTAATTAGCAAAGGCGTCACTGAACTTTCTGATTGGTTTTTTTTGTCCGGAAATCACTTGGACAAAACCATCCTCAGCCCCAGGGATGGGCTGTTGGGCAAAACCACGACACCGTCACCTTGTGCACGCCGTCATGGGGGAGACAGGGAGGCGAGCTGACCATCTCGTCCAGCAGCGGTTGCGGAAGCTCGGCTTCTGCCACCATGCCGCTCTGTGCCCCAGTCTGAGCATTGTGGGGATTGCGAGCAGTTGATAGATGAGGATTACACCGAGAGGAATGAACAAGATTTGGATGCTTCTAGTCCCGCAGACTAGCAGTGGTCACATGGGGATATGGGGACAATAGAGTGGGTGAAATGCTGGGAGCAGGCCTTGGTGCAGGCGATGGAAGGTGATTAACGCCTGCCCAGTAATCTGTCGTCCCCAGCAGTGCCCTCAATATCAGAATTTGCCATATCAAGTAATTAAAGACATTTGGCAAATAGTTAAGGAAAGCGGAATTTCATCTCCCTGTGATCTTACGTTTGTGGAGAATCTGAACGTTTCTTGCGCTTTTACACCTTATGACTGGCGTGCAGTGTTCAGGATGGTTTTATGAAGAACTCAGATTAGGGTGCGGCCCACGGAATTTAAGGAAAACTGTAAGGCTTACGTGGTTAACAATCCACAAGGGGGAGAGACTTACGAGCGGTGAGCAGGGGAGGAAGCTTACGCAACCCCGGGGACCCAAGGAGATTACCCTTGGGAGATTGATGAGCTGATTCCAAAGCTTGTAGTGCGAGTGCTTAGAAAACTTCCTAGTGCTGAGAGGGACATGAATATGTCGTTTACTAAGGTGTTGCAGGAGCCTGATGAGACATACACACAAGTTTTACATCGATTGCAAACCCTACTCTGCCCAGGTAGGTAGAAAAGGTGCAGACGAGGGAATTGCTTCCTAAGCACCTAGCTTTTGCGAATGCAAGTGGGGATTGTAAAGGAGTGTTGCAGGCAACTCCCAAGCGGGAGAGCAGTACTATGGGTGAGAGGGTCCGAGTACGTCAAAATGTAGGTACTAACGGCCATCGTGCTGCCTCCTTGGCTACACCATTAGCAGCACAGCTACATGCACCGGCAAGAGCAGGAACTCAGGATATGGCTCTGCCTCTTGTTCCAGGATCTTCCCTTCCCTACCCTATAAAAGACAGGAGCCATGTTGATTGTGCAGTTTAGTTTCTCCTTCTGCTCCCCTAAGTTGGCTGATCAGCCCAAGTCTTTTCTGTTACATTCCTAAAAGTTCTTTCAGTTCATCGCCCCAGAAGTGTTGCGGCTTCATTTCTTCGAACCCGTGCGCCGCATCAATGGCTATAAAGACCTGGGGTGTAAAACAAGTTATTGCAGTAGGGGAGGGAGAGAGCCTGTTCATGCCTTTTTCCCAGTGGATGACCAAAGCAACATCGGAGCAAATAAGAACCAGGAAACCACCTTCTTCCAAGTACTGGGCCTTAGCATAAAATGGGAAATCTCCTTCTTGTCCCACGTAGTGAGAAAGTTAGGTGTGATTCTTCCGCAGAAATTTCCTTATAACGACCTTACTAATGACGAAGTCAGGAAAGGCAGGAGCTTTGAAAGATCTTTGAAAATCATATCTTGACTAATACCTGAATTGCATTCTTGGGACATGAGTGGAAATAGAGACAAGGAAAGGCCAGTGGATCTGCCTGAGGCCAGACACAGTCCCATGGAGAGCTCAGCCTTGCACTTGGCCACTGGAGCTGTTGCACAGCTCATGGGCACCCCCAGGGTGGCAGCAGAGCCCCTCTGCTCTCTATAGCAGGGCCTGTCCTGGGCACAAGGATGTGAGGCCAGGGATGGGGGAGCCCAGGACAGGGGGCCATGGGCATCCTGTTGCTACGATGAAGGGGGCCTTCCATGAGGGCAGCGAGCACCACAGTTGGTGCTTGAGCTGAGCACAGTGCTGGGCTGCATTATCTGGGAGAAATAAGGAAAGCACCTAAACTATGGACTAATTAGCATGAGAAGCGAGATATGAATAACCAAGATAGAATATTAATTAATGAAGTTTGAGCATGTCAAAATGTAGGTACTACTGGCTATCGTGCTACCTCCTTGGCTACAGCATTAGCAGCAAAGCTACGTGCACCGAGAAGAGCTGGAGCTTGTGATGGGTTGTTACAGATGTCAAGAGTCTGATGATTTTAAGAAAAACTGTCCAAAGAACCCCATTCCAGGGAATTGCCCTATATGTGAGCGGGGCCAGCATTGGGCGAGTGATTGTGGATTTTGAGCTACCAGCAGAGGGAAACTCCTGAGGGCGGGCGATACACAGTGTTAGAAGACCCACCATCTGAATACTTTCATCTGAATGAGTGGAAAGTTGAGAATAAACAACACAACACAAAGATAAACCATTTAACATCTCTCAATTTAGAGTCTCTGGTTCCATTGCAACTTCATCTGCAGCGGATTTGCTGTTTGCTGCACTTTTCAGTGTGGTCCTTCTGGGTCCAGAGTTGGCGTGATTCACGTGTAGTGAATCCAGAAGTCTTCACCCATCATTTTCACGGCTGTATGAGTAGTCAGGAGAACTTGAAGTGGTGCTTTCCACTTCTGATTGAGTGGTTCCTTACTTCATGTCCAGTCTCCTGGCTGGTGAGGTTGTGCATGAATATCCAAGGTTTCCAGTGAGGCTAAAACAACAAATTTATGCAGTGATAAAAGTATTTTTCCCAAAGAGATTACATATTCTCTTAAACTGTGACTACCTATCACATGCCTCTCTCCAGGAACAGTTACAGTTTGATATGGCCTCCCATAAAAGATTTCCCATGGGCTTACCTTTTCCTTGGAGCTTGGCTGGATTCTAGTTTTTAACAATGCCAGAGGAAGAGCATGTGCCATTTAAGTGAGGTTTCTTGACAGATTTTGTTTATTTGCCTTTTTAGGCTTTGGTTCATTCTCTTAACCTCCCAACTAAATTGTAGTCTCCTAAGAGTATGTAAATCCCATTTGATTCCTAATATTTTAGACAATTTTTGCACAAATTCTGCTATAAACTGAGGTCCTTTTCCTGAGGAAATTCACAGTGGAATTCCAAGTCAAGGCATTATTTCTTCTAACAATACCTTTGTAATTTCCCTTGCTTTGTTGCTGTGACAAGGAAAAGCTTCAGTTTGGCACTTTTCCATTCTTTAAAATTCAACATAGGTAAATAGTGGTTAACACATCAATTCCTATATATGCCTGCATGGTCAATGCCTTTGTTAGGAAAGAAATAATATTTGAAAATAAACAAATTCAACTATGTAATTTTTGACAGTGAGATCTTGGAGGCCCAGGATTTTATGTTGTTACAGCAACCCAGTATTACAGAGGAAATCCCAGAGGAGGTGGAAAAAGCTGTTACTCTGTTGGTGGAATTCCTGGGGAATCAAGGGCAGCAAAAGCAGTAAGAATACAGTTGAAACCAGACTCCAAACTGGTAAGGCAAAATCAATATCCTTTGGAATTAATAATAATAATAACGGCCACTCTTCGCGAGCGAAGATCCAGGGAAGGTCTTTACACCTTCCAGCCTGCACATTGGATTTTTTTTTTTTTTTTTTTTTTTTTAGGTGAGACAGAGTGTGCGCGGAACTGAGCCCACCCTTTAATCCTAAGGTTCATCTGCCGGGGCCAAGCGAGCTTGGACGGTGGCAGCGAGGTCCTTAGGACGTAGATGGATTGCCTATTAAGGGTTAACGAGCTCCACCAGCCCGGGAGTGGCCCTGACCGGGAATCGAACCTGGGTCTCGGCGGTGACAGCGCCGCGCCTTTACCACTAGACCACCAGGGGCTCCCCTTTGGAATTAAAAGCTAAGCAATGGTTAGAGGAATTAATTACTAAACTTGTGCAACATGGATTACTAAATGAATGTGAATCAGAATATAATACTCCTATTCTACTGATAAAGAACACACCCAGTGGTAGAAAATAATTATACACTTTTAACTACAATTAAGGAATCTGATTAGTGGTTTACTGTTTTGGACCTTAAGGATGCTTTCTTCTGCATATTCCTTGAAACTGAAAGTCAACCCTTGTTTGCTTCTGAATGGGAAGGTCCCCCAACAGGCTGTAAAAACCAATTAACATGAACTATTCTTCCACAAGGCTTCAAAAATAGCCCCACTTTGGGAACCAACAGCCAAAAGAATTGGAAATATGGAAAAAGGAAAATGAAGAAATCACATTGCTGCAATATGTAGACGATATACTGATAGCTACAGAAACTCAAACTGGATGCATCGAAATGACTATTAGTTTACTAAATTTTTTGGGACAAACGGGTTACAGGGTGTCCAGTAAAAAGGCCCATATTGACAGAAAGGAGGTTACATATCTGAGATTCACCATTTTTAAGGGACTTCAAAGCCTCGGAATCGAAACAGAGGAGGCAATTTGTGAAACTCCAGAGCCAAGGTTTGTATGTGAATTAGGGACATTTTTAGGAATAGCTGATTGATATCAGCTATGGATTCCTAATTATGGACTGTTGGTAAGACCTTTATATGAGGCCCTGAGAAACCCTGAAATACTACAGTGGACTCCAGAATACCAGACAGCTTTAAGAGACTTAGAGCTCTAATGCCAGCCCTGCTTTGGGATTACCTGACCTGACAAAACCTTACATACTGTTTGTGCATCAATGCTCACACCTTGCATTAGGTGTACTTGCTCAGAGGTTGGGAGCATGGAGAAGGGCTGTGGGGTATTTTTCCAAACAACTGGTCATTGGTTATTCACAAATCAAATTCATAAATATCAAGTTGTACTGTTGGAACAGGATGATGCAAAACTGAAAACAACTACCACCTAGAACTCAGATATGTTCCTTGAATCTGTGCTAGAATGCCAAGAGGCTCACAACATGACTGTCTTATAACTGTTGAGCAGGTTTACTCCTACAAGGAAGATTTAAGAGGCACTCCAGTAGAAGATCCAGGCTGGGAACTGTTCACAGATGGGAGCAGTTTTGTGTGCAGAGCAGAGCGGAAATCTGGGTGTGCAGTAGTGACCCAAATCAAGGCAATGAAAGTTGACCCATTAGCTGTTCACACCTCTGCACAAAAGGCTGAATTCATCGTTCTGCAGCAAGCCCTAGAATTGTCTGCAGGTAAGAAGGTCAACATATGGACTGATTCCAACTATGTTTTTGGACTAGTACATGTCCATGGAGCTATCTTTAAAGAAAGAGGGCTCCTTTCAGCACAAGGATCTCCTGTCAAGTGTGAAGATGTCATTAAACTATTACTGGAAAGTGTTCAGAAGTTACCAACCGGAGTGGCTCTCATGCATTGTAAAGCTCATCAATTTGGAAACACACCAACTAATGTTGGAAATCAATTAGCAGATATGACTGCTAGAGAGGTGGCAGAGGAAAGCATTCTGGTAGTCACTCTGTCACTATGAGTATCCTACTCTCTGACTAAGCACTCTCTTTGGAGTGACTCTTTCCCATTGTGCCCAAATTGATGGCCCACAGTAGACCCGTTTTGCAGGTGCTGGGTATGGGACCACTTTTTCCTTACGGGATCTTTAAGGTCCCTTCCAACCCAAACCATTCTATGGTTCTATGAGGTTGTGTTGCCCCTCCCCCATCCCCTGAGGGCTCCATTCCCGGAACCTGGAACAACACTTTGTGACATCAGCCCTAGGGCTGACGGTGCCATGGGCAGCATGAGTGCTGTGGGCACTTGGGTCAGCAGTGGCACTGGAAGAGACAACCTTTTGTTTCTTTCGGTTGACATATGCTGCTGGCAGTGATGAATTTGCTGTACTTCCTCATCCTGTTGACCATATTCAGGCCTGCACATGGCACCTGGGACACCTGCGGGTAAGTGGTCCCAGACTCCGGGAGGGAGCTTGGGCAACACTTAGGTGGTTCCCTGGAGGGGGCCCACTTTTCCCACTTCACCACACCACAGCTTCCCAAACCCCATGTGGGAGCCTCAGTTTTTTGCCAGCACCCAGGTCCTAGGGCAGAAAGACATAGCCTGAGCAGTAGCAGCAGTCAGGCAGGGCAGTAATGACTTTCTGCTTACAGAGACACGTGCGGGCTCCGGCCCATGGCTTCTGACTACGGCATGCAACATACTGTGGGTGGCACAGGTGCCCAGCCAGGGGCCTGGCCCTGGATTGTCAGCATCCAGGATCCCAGGAAAATAGGCACTGGTCATACATGCGGAGGGTCCCTCATCAGCCCACAGTGGGTCCTCACAGCAGCCCACTGCTTCAACAAGGCCAGGTAAGGAGGAGCAGAGAATATGGATATCCCTACAATACAGGCAGGTGCTTAGTCCACAGCTCCACGTACTACTCCCATCCTTTTTCCTTGCAATGAACCCAGTGCCTGGGCAGTAGAAAGCCCAGCTGAGAGACTGCTCAGGAGAGGGCTGGGCTCCTGCCACTGCTGCCTAGCAGCCTCCAGCTTGACATTCCTGGAGGCTAAGGCATGCTAAGGCAGTTGCACCCGCAGTTGCACTGCTTTCCTCTCTGTGTTGAGAAGCAGAAGGCAGGCAAGTGCTGAGTTGATGCAGCACATGGCTCTGCTTCGTCTCACCCCTCTCTCTCTGCCTTCCAGGAACATCACCATGTGGCGCGTGCTGATCGGGGCCACCCAGTTGACTCAGCTGGGCCCTGAGGCCCAGCTGCGCCATATCAAGCGGCTCCTGGTTCACCAACACTACGCTGCTTCTTCGCAGCAGAATGATATTGCCTTGGTGGAATTGGACCAACCCGTGGAGTGCAGTGACTACATCCAGCTTGCCTGTGTTCCCAACACCTCTCTTACAGTGTCAGAGCTGAAAACCTGCTACATTGCTGGTTGGGGTTCCACTAGTACAAAAGGTGAGTTCCCAAAAAGAACTCATGCCCTGAAGGCAAGCTGGGGACGCTGGGGACACAAGTTGTGGTTCAACAACAGAGGCCAAAGCCAGAGTCAGGCTGCAGGACGTATGCCTTTGGAGAGATGGGCCTGGCCTGCCACCCAAAGCCAGGCAGAAGGACCACAGCACTTTGATGGCTGCTCCAGAGGCAAAGAAAAGCCCTAGGGAAGGGCTCCACACCCAGACAGAGCAGAAGAACTGAAAGTGAACTGCTGAGTGCTCATTCCTTTCTGTGCTCACAGCTCAGGGACCAGGTGATGTCCTGCAGGAGGCCAAGGTCCGTCTCCTTGATATCCAACTCGTTAACAGCAGCCGATGGTATGCTGGGACCATCCACGCCCACAACCTATGTGCTGGCTACCCACAGGGCAGCATCGACACCTGTCAGGTAGGACTGTACTATGAGTCATCCAGCCCCCCAGCAGCAGGAGTTGGATTCAATAATCCTTGTGGGTCCCTTCCAACTCGGCATATTCTGTGATTCTGTGATAAGATCTCCATTACCTTTTCCTTTCAAACCTGCAAAACACACCTTTCTCAGTCTTCCCTTGTGCATTTTGTGTACCAGCTCCCTCACCATCTTTATGGCCTTCCTCTGGACTCACTCAAGTATGGGAGTATCTTCCTTGCTCTAGGGAGCAGAAAAATGGGACACCATGCTCTAGATGGGATCTCAGAAGTGTTGAATAAAAGGGAAGAATCCCTTCACTTGTCATGGTGGCATCACTGCTGCTAGCACAGCCCAGGTTATAGCTACCCTTTTCTGCAAAGGCATTTTGCTCATTCCTATTCACTTTGTCCACTTGGATGCCCCAAGAAAGCTCCAAAACCACTGCCCAAACACAGCCCAGCGTGTGCTCTGCCTAGCAAGTCACTTTTCCAACCCTGGCTCCCCACCACTGTGGGGCTTCTCTCCCCTTCTCCGTATCTACAGGTTCTTGCCCAGTGCCCGTGTTCCTTAGGCCTGGCACTCTGCCGTGAAAGCCCATTCAGTGCTCTTGGCAGCCCAGATATCCATATGCTGGGTCATTCATCCTCCCACACATCCAGGATCACTTTTCAGATATGATAGAGGGCCTTATCTTACAGAACCCCAACCTGTTCCCAGCTAAGTTTCTGAAGAATCCAGCACCTGAGCAGAGCCCTTCTATGCCAGGAATACAGCTGTGGCAGGGGCTGCAAGAGAGAAGCAAGCCCCTAGTACTGACAGCAGCCACCCAACAGCACCTTAATCCTCTCTCGTCTGCTGCAGGGTGACAGCGGAGGTCCTCTGGTGTGCAAAGATAACAGTGCCAACTACTTCTGGCTTGTTGGAGTGACCAGCTGGGGAAAAGGCTGTGCCAGAGCAAAACGGCCTGGAGTTTACACATCCACTCAGCACTTCTACGACTGGATCCTGGTCCAGATGGGCCTGTGCTCAGCTGTAACAGCCACTCCAACACCAGAGGCAGCCTTCAGCACAACCCCTTTTCAGCGGCCAAGGCCAATACCAACACAATCAGGCTGCTTTACACCCACTCCACATCCACAAACACCTGTAAAAACCACTCCAAAGCCAGAGCCAGCCTTCACTTCTACTCCTTTTCAGCAGCCAAGGCCAATACCAACACAATCAGACTGGTTTACACCCACTCCACATCCATGCCCAGCTGTAACAGCTACGCCAGTGCCAGAGCCAGTCTTCAGCTCAACCCCCTTTCAGGGGCCAAGGCCAACAGCAACGCAATCAGGCTGGTCTACACCTGCTCCACATCCATACCAGATACTGGTACAATTCCTAACTCGGGTGCAAGAGATTCTACACGACCTAATGGGAAAAAAGACTTGAGCAGCAGGATGAAGAGGATCCAGTGCAGGCTGCAGTGAACCACAACCATTTCCTTCTAGGGCAGTGCCTGCTGACCCAAAGGCAGCCTCAGGGTCAAAGACCTACTCTGTCCTGCCTGTGTTCCTCCTCTGCATGCACGCAAATGCTGAAGTTGATTTAGCTGTGGAAATAAAGTTTCCTATTGTCACCATTAGCCATGTTTTCAATCGAATTCAGTCTCCTATGAAAGGCTAGGAGTCCCATGCCTGGCACCTGCAAAATGAGGCAGTGGCAGAAGGGTACACAAGTCATAGGGGGCTACAATTCTTGAAGGCAGAAGTTTAGAATGCTGTTTTAGGCTGCTTATCAGTGGGATCCCTGTGTGTGTGACAAAACTGGACTCTCTCATGACTCAGTTCTAGAAGGACCTAAGGTTAGCCCCAAGGACTGGGTAAGAAGCTTGACATCCAGCAGGGAGATGACTTGGCGTCGAAGAGAGAATCAGCCTGTGGGAAAAATGGGAAAGCAACAGTACTTTCCCTTCCCATAGCTCCCCGTGCTCACTGCCCCCGCCTTGGCTCCCACGTGCCTGCCTCCCTGTGGCACAGTCCCATACCCAGAGCAGCTGGCCCAGTGGTTCCCTGAGGCTGCCCCTACCCTCAGATACCATGCATGCCTCCCTCATGAAGGGCAGGGGATAGTTCAGAGGGCAGGAGGGGATGTGGCAGTGGGTAGGGGCTGTCAGCAGGCAGAAACAGCAGCAGTGCAGTGATGCCTGCCCTGCCTGTGCTCCTGCTGACCTGCAGAGGCTCAGGGCTGGGCACTCCCTGAACTGTGTATGGGACCCTAGGGTGCAGCACTGTGGTCTGGCTGCACTACCTGCACCCTTTGGCATTGCACACAGGGAACGGTAATGGGACCAGAAAGGTGGTTTGGCGCCAGAAAATGGAGACCAGATCTTCTGTTGAAAGCAGGCTCATGTGGCTGATTTTGGGGCTCAGAAACAGCTCGAGTCATGCATTTTCTGAACCTGGCACAGGAGACTGAGTTGTGTGCCTTTGTGCTTAGGAACAGGCGAAGTGCTTCACTTTCGGGCACGCAGGCTCAGCAGCTGGGTTTTTGGGCTCAGAAATGTGCTCTAAGTGAGCTGGTTTGGGGGCCAATTGCAGAAACCAGTTTTGCTGTTTGTGCAGCATGGTGGGAAGCTCTTGAGGGTTGTGGCAGAAAGCAGGTGATGGGCACAGTCAGGGACCCTCCCAGGAGGTAGGCGTCTGATCATGTTGTACCCCAAAGTTTGTGTGCCTGGTACCCACCAGGCTGAACTCAGCATCTCAGGTGGTCTCTGCAGGGAAAGGTGATTCTCAGACCCCACACATCCCCTTCAAGTCCAGTTCTTCTTTGTACACTGCTTAAAATAGTTAAGGAATTAATCATGCAAACTAATTAATATTTATACAGAGTTCAGTGTCATTTAATAGTACTACTCAGGTTATGACGGTGATTGATTTGCAGCCTTTGTCAAAAGCCCAGATTGTTGCAAATAGCTGGTATTCAAGGCATGGGAATAAAGGACTGACCACCACCCCTGGAGCTTGTGCAAGGCAGGCTGCTGCCCATGGGCCCCGGATCCCAGGTGGGTGTGGAGGCGCTGGAGGTGTGAGGGAATGCTGATTGTATTTCCTGAACTTTGGCAATCTGGTCACTAAAAAAACTAATTGACCTCTTTCAACAGGGAAACATTTAAGCAGAAGGTGCCAAAAAGAACTGGAGTTTCTGGACAGTAAAACCTACAAGTATCCCACTGAAAACCCCCCCTTGATTGTCACTGGTCAGACTTCCATGGACTGGTCACCTTGGCCAGGACTTTCTAATCCTGCTGGGAATATATTTGACCACAGTGTAATTTTCATTTTATGCTGGCAAAGTTGCTCTGGGTGGCCCCCATTCACTGGAATGACTGGACTGGGCTCCCAGGGCACTAATTCCAGGCATTGTGTTTAAGGGAAGAGCAGAGGAGCCTTTTCCTTGCCCAGAGGAGTTGCAGTGTTTCCCTCTCTGGAATAATAAGAAATAAAAATAAAAACAAAATAAGAAATAAAATAAATTAAAATTAAAAATAAACTAAATAAAAATAAAATTAAAATAAAGTTAAAAATAAAAAAAGAAAATAAAAACCAGAAATATAAAGGAAACTAAAAAGAAAATTAAAAGGAAAATAAAAATTAAAAATTAAACCCAAGAAAGCTAAAAATGAAACAAAATTGAAATAGAAGAGAAAAAAACCTTTTTGGAGATGTCCTTTAATCCCTTCTTCCCACAAGCCCTAAATTGGGGGTCACCCCTAAAATGGAGGGATGACCCCAAAAATTGGACAGGCAACCCAGAAATGGGTGGGAGACCTCCAAGGACAAGAAAAATTGGAGGAAGAGCACCAAAATGTGAAGGAGGGGCCCCAAAAATAGGTGGGGAACCACAAAAGTGGATGAGGACCCCCAGAAGTAGGAGGGTGGACCCCCAAAAGTGGGAGAGAGAACCCCAAAACATGGGTGAGGACCTCCAAAAATGTCAGGGAGGGAAACTAAAATGTCAGGGAAACTCCTCCAAAAATGGGGAGGGACCCTCAAAATAGGGAGGGAGGGGGAGGTGGCGGGCCCTGGGGAAAACCCAATAAGGCCCCCCACCCTAATTTTGTGGAGTCTAGCAGGTCTCACCCTTTCCTTTTTGCCCCTCTCCCACTGGGGATGGGGGACATATCACAGATCAGTATCCAAAATGCAATAATAATTTAGGAAATTTCACTAGATAAGTATCCGCATAAGTTAGGGATCTGAACAACTTGCTTAATGATAGATGTTTCAGAATGATATTGTCTTACAAAAACCATACATTCTTTTACTGTATAGAGGCAAATCTGTTTTCTAATTTATAGAGCTATTTCAAACACAATGTCTCTATTTTCACAGTTCAGATTATTCTGCAATATTAAAAAATATTTCATCATATTAAACTAGAGTTTGTTGTCCAAAACAAATGAGAAATTATTATAATTAATCAAGCTTTTGCAACTGCCATTACTTAAAAATTACTTGGAAGCCTCTTATCAGGCATTATCAGAGAACTTGTGGTCAGCGTTTCCACACAGTGGTGACAGCCCAGGAGGGACACACTGAGCAACACAACCACTGTGCTTGTGACACTGAGGAGCTGAAGTACAGTGTCAGTGCATATCAAACTATGACTAATGACACAAACCAGTATCACAAGGAGTTCTGAAGTCACGAGGTGGAAAATGGGGAAATGTCAGAGCAATTTCATAACTTCTGTGCTGAGCAACACAATTACGCACATATTCCCACTGCTTTTTGTTGGAGTAGTTACCAAAATGATACAAGTAGCAGGTCAAGGAACCTGTATTGAGCTCTGTGAACACTAATGCAAAATACAGAGAATTTCTTTGTTAGAGAGAAGAATTTTCTTATTTACTGTAGAGAAAGTAGGATAATAATAAGGTATAGAATGTCATGGCAATGTTAATTTGGGTGATTTCCACCTTCTCTTGTCATTAATAGTGGTAATCCCTGATGTCAAATGATTTTATGATGCTATCATGTTTGAAAGACCAAACGGTTGCTCTTAATGTGCTTTCCATTTTCTCCTCTTATTCTTTGGCAGCAAAGAAAATCAGAATGAGGAAATGTACATCTATCTGAACGTCATTTATTTTCAGAGACTGATACTATATTCTTCACAGTATTGTGACTAAAAATCCAGACCAGTTTCAAACTTCATAACAGCACTTTATTTCATATTAGTTAAGTATACACATCATAGACTGTTAGTTCCTACTCTTTATTAATCATATCACATCAAGCAATTATTAAGCTTATCCAAAGTTACGTGTACAATCCCAGGGAGCTGATGCTGTTATCCCTCACTGCTGCGGTCCTCAGTGATCTTACCACCAAGGTCAAAGGGATGAGGCTGGACATCTCTTAGTCAAGGGGAGCTGGAATCCAAGCAGGCATTTTCTTTCTCTCCCATCTTTCCTTCTCATCACAGGTATTCTATGCTGCTTATACACCTTCTAAAAAAGAAAATACATGATTTCATCTGGTCCCAGCATTGTTTCTAGTACCTTGAAGTCAGAAACAGTTCTGATCTGGTTTTGCTAGGCCTCTTTCTTGCTTATTCTGGGCCCATCACCTGCCTTTCCTGCCACCCCCTATTCTCATCTTGAAGATTTTCTCACGTGCACATTTTTTCCATACTTCATTTGCCTGACTCTAACATTAGGATGTTTTCTCCTTAGATATTGTATGTTCTCCCCATAATTATGCTTATCTGTGTCATAAAATTATTACAAAGGAATTTCAATTACTAGTTACAAGGTGATAAAATATAGACTGTCACTATTTATGCTATTTTTGTGTGTTTATATCTGTTTTCAAGTTTACTTGCTTGGCGTGCTACTTTATTGGTCCAAGAGGCTCTTTCATTTGCTTGCTGAAAATTCTGTAGTCCATGGTTACCTCTCAGTGTATGGAATATTTATGCAATATTTATGCAGGTAGGACTTCAAGACTAGAACTATAGGTTAAAAGTCATCCTATAGAAGATTCAGATTAAAATCAGTTCTGTTGAAGACTTTTCTAGAGTAGTTTCTGCTGTTTAGAAACAATGTGGTGCTGTGTGAATCATAATTTGGGACAGAGTTGGGGTTTTTCAGTTTGAAGAGGAGAAGGCTCTGGGAAGACCTTAGAGGCCCTTCCAGTGCCTAAAGGGGCTCCAGGAGAGCTGGAAAGGGGCTTTGGATGAGAGATGGAGGGACAGGACAAGGGGGAATGGCTTCCCACTGCCAGAGAGCAGGGTTAAATGGGATATTGGAAAGGAATTCTTCCCTGTGAGGGTGGAGAGGTCCTAGCACAAGTTGCCCAGAGAAGTTGCCGCACAGAAAAGCGGGAAAGGGCAAAAGATGTCACCACCTTTGCCCTGCTCCTCCCGGCCCCTCACCTTAGTTCAGGGTGTAGCTGAATGGTCACGAAGAGCAGGGCGAAGGCAGCGACGTCTTTTGCCCTGTCTCGCTTTCCTGTGTGGCAGCGGCAAGGAGAACTCTCTGGACTCTGCCAGCCTACATTTTTGTAGGTACAGACTATAGACAGAAATCATGCATTGCTGCCAGTCACAAACCACTCATAGAATTCACGTGTTAATTTAACTATTCCACAACTTAAGAAGTCTTAAAAGCTGTAAAGACAAGTAATGTTCTAATCTGCTGTTTTTCAAAAGCTAAAACAATTCTTGCAGGTCGAAACACGTCATACTACAGACATCTGGCATCAATCTCTAAAGATTGCAACATTATACTTAGCATGAGGTAATATGAATGTCTTCAACAGAATTATTTGCAAAATATTGTGTGAATTTTAATAACTTTTCTTTTAATGACTGCTACTGAGAAACTTCTTGTGATATACCTAATATAGATGTGTAAAAATTTCTTATTCAGTAATAATACTGTAGAGTAGACAAGCCCATGATGACTTATTGTGCAAGCTCATTTAATCCATACTTGATACAATATCCCTTCAGTTTTATCAAGATGTAAATTATGAGCTACTAAACTCAAAAAGTGAAAGACCATTTATACTAGTTTACAGCTCTTACAGCATGTTGCTAAAAGATGTGCAAAAATGTAAAATTAAATAATGTTCCAATAGAATAACGTAACCCTAATTTTTACACACGAATAGAAATTACTTTATAAAATACTTCATTTCATACAGAATTTCTATGCCCTTTTCAATTAATGTTAAGAATAATGTAAGCATAATTCTTAGAATAGAAAAATAGATATTAGTGCCTTAAAGACTAAATTTCAGTTAGGTCACACATGTTTGCAGCTATCTCAGAAAATAAATAAAGCTTTTAAGTACTAGCTTTACATAGAAAAATAGAAAAAACATGTGACTTGAGCCTTCCAGTTTGAGAAATTTTCACTAGAATAACTGCTTCTGATTAACTTTGTTTTATAGTAAAAAATGTGATACAGGAATGTTCAATTAGAAACAGAAACTTTGACTTAGTTACCTTTTATTTTAGCCTACAGAGACCAACCATGGGATTGGTGTCTAGTGAAGTTCACCCTCTGTATAGAGGAACAGGAACTCATGTTTATACTTGAAATAGAATCATAGAATCATATAATCATAGAATAGATTGGGTTGGAAAAGACCTCCAAGATCATCAAGTCCAACCCCTGATCCAACTCTAATTACTATATCATGGCACTAAGGGCCGTGTCCAATCTCTTTTTAAAAACCTCCAGGGATGGTGAATCCACCACCTCTCTGGGCAGGTCGTTCCAATGCCTGATCACCCTCCCTGTAAAGAATTTCTTCCTAACATCTAACCTAAACTTCCCCTGGCAGAGCTTGAGTCCATGTCCCCTTGTCCTATTGTTGGTTGCCTGGGAGAAGAGACCAACCCCCACCTGGCTATAACTTCCCTTCAGGTAGTTGAAGAGAGTGATGAGGTCACCTCTAAGCCTTCTCTTCTCTAGACTAAACAACCCCAGCTCCCTCAGCCTCTCCTCATAGGACTTGTGCTCAAGTCCCTTCACCAGCCTGGTTGCTCTTCTCTGGACCCGCTCCAGCACCTCAATATCCTTCCTGAACTGAGGGGCCCAGAGCTGAACACAATACTCAAGGTGTGGCCTCACCAACGCACAGTACAGGGGAAGGATCACTTCCCTGCTCCTGCTGGCCACACTGTTCTTGATGCAGGCCAGGATGCCATTGGCCTTCTTGGCCACCTGGGCACACTCTGGCTCATGTTCAGCCTCCTGTCAATCAGCACACCCAGGTCCCTTTCCACCTGGCTGCTCTCCAGCCACTCTGTCCCCAGCCTGTAGCGCTGCAGGGGGTTGTTGTGGCCAAAGTGCAGGACCCGGCACTTGGCCTTGTTGAACTTCATCCCATTGGAGTCAGCCCAACTCTCCAGACTATCCAGGTCCCTCTGCAGAGCCCTCCTGCCTTCTGGTAGGTTGACACTCCCCCCCAGCTTGGTGTCATCTGCAAATTTTCTAATGATGGACTCAATCCCCTCATCTAGATCATTGATAAAGATGTTAAACAGGACTGGGCCCAGCACTGATCCCTGGGGGACACCACTGGTGACTGGATCCCAGCTGGATGCAGCCCCGTTCCCACCACTCTCTGGGCCCGGCCCTCCAGCCAGTTCTTAACCCAGCAGAGAGTGCCCCTGTCCAAGCCATGAGCTGCCAGTTTTTCCAGGAGTATATTATGGGAGACAGTGTCAAAGGCTTTGCTGAAGTCCAGATAGACCACATCCACAGCCTTCCCCTCATCTACCAGGTGGGTCACCTGATCATAAAAGGAGATCAGGTTGGTCAAACAGGATCTGCCTCTCCTAAACCCGTGCTGGCTGGGTCTGATCCCTTGTCCATCCTGTAGCTGCTGTGTGATTGCACACAGGATGATCTGCTCCATAACTCTGCCAGGCACCGAGGTCAGGCTGACAGGCCTGTAGTTACCAGGGTCAGCCTTGCAGCCTTTTTTATGGATTGGGGTGATATTTGCCAACTTCCAATCATGTGGGACCTCCCCAGTGAGCCAGGACTGTTGGAAGATAATGGAGAGCGGCTTGGCAAGCTCTTCTGCCAGCTCCCTCATTACTCTAGGATGGATCCCGTCTGGTCCCATAGACTTGTGAGGATCCAGGTGGCTCAGTAAGTCACTAACTATTTCCTCCTGGAATACAGGGGGGCTATTTGGTTTCCTATCTCTGTCTACCAGCTCCAGAGGCCAGTTGCCTTGAGGGCAACCTGTCTTACTGGTAAAAACTGAGGCAAAGTAGGTGTTAAGTACCTCAGCCTTCTCCTCATCTCTATTAACTATGTTTCCCTCCGAGTCCATCAAAGAATGTAGGTTGTCTTTGCCCCTCCTTTTGTTATTAATATATTTATAGAAGGACTTTTTGTTATCCCTAACAGAAGTGGCCAATTTAACTTCAAATTGCGCTTTTGTATCCCTGATTTTCTTTCTGCATGATCTAGCTGTCTTCCTGAATTCTTCGTAAGTAGCCAGCCCTCTCTTCCATAGTTGATAAACTCTCTTTTTATCCCTGATTTCCTTCAGAATCTCCCTGTTTAACCAGGCTGGTTGTCTTCCCCGCCGGCTTGCCTTTCAGCACACCGGTATGGCCTGTTCCTGTGCACTCAAAACTTCCTGTTTGAAGCACATCCATCCCTCCTGGACCCCCTTGTTTTCAAGGGTTGTTTCCCAGGGTATGCTCTGGACTAGACTTCTCAATAGGTCAAAATCTGCCCTCTGGAAGTCCAGTGTAGAGGTTTTATTGTTGTTTCTCCTTGAATCTCTGAGTATTGAAAATTCTATTATTTCATACTGATTCTATTATTTCATACTGATGTTTAAAAAGTGTTGAGATTTTTATTATTCAACCAGTTCTTATCTCATTGCAGTAATTTCAGATATTTAAATTGTTTTTTCCTTTTTACCCTTCTATATATTACTGAAAGAGTAATTCAGAACAATTCAGAAGTTCTACTAATTTAATACTAGACTGAGTTACTATAGTCCTATGACTGCAAGTTACACCTTCTTTCTTTCCTTCCCCCCTTCCCGGCATTAAGTTTATACCTCCCTACAATGAACTTGAAACGTTAGACTTTTTCTTCTTTGCTGAACTGAATCAGCAGTGTGATATGGGTGATATGTGCTTCGTCTCCAAAGCAGACTGACTTGAGCACTTGTGAAAATAAATCTCCAGGGAATATGAGAATAAATATAAAATTAAGTAATTTATATAGCACATAAAGTATAGTTTCTGATGATGTCCCGTGATCATCTACTTTGACATAATTGTTATGTAATACTGTCTTATTAACTCTGACTTGACTAGAAGTTAACACCTAAAAGGAAATAACATCAGCAGATAACAGTCATAACAGTGGTATTTATAATTTGAAACAAATTAGGTACATTTCAGTTAGCAATTTAAAGTGTACAGCATTGCTTTCTTGTGTTCTTTTAGTTTGAATGACATTGTTTCTGTCATATTGCATGTAAACTCAAATTACTACGAGATGCAGAAATGCAAACACTACTTGCCAGTATTATATCTTTGAATTCATTAACTTTAGTGTTCGAAACAAAAAAGGTGGGGAAGAGAATATGCATGTTCATAAACAGGTGCTGGATCAGAACAGATCTCATTTAGGTTTGTTAAGCTTTTATATTCCTTATACCAATTCCCCTTCAAAACAGGTACAGTTGTTGAACATGAATACCAGAAATGACAGACTGAGAAGCACACGAACAATTACTACTTAAAATCTAAAATGTGTGGATAAAAAGCAAAGATATAATAAAATCTCTAGCTATGTGTGAGGGAAGTGTGATTGAGGTGGCCACCTATTGAGTGAATGAAAAAAAGGAGCTGTATGAGTAAGAGAAGCTGTGTGAACATACATGTGTGGACTTCAAAATACTTTATACTTCATATGCCTTGAGTAGATTATACTGACACTACAAACACTACCTCTGCCACATCACCCTAATAGGGGACAGCTGAGAACACAAGATTCCTCCCCTATCCCTTTTTTCTTGAAGTAAATGTGAGTTTTCCCCAGTTATATATAGACCCTCAGATTAATAAAGCTTTTGCTCTACCCAGTTGCACTCAATCCTTAGGTAAATAAAGTTATTGTTTAATAAAGTGTTTGTTTTTACCCAATTGCACTAAAACCCTTAAGAAAATAAAGTTTAGGATTCTTACCAAGTTATCCCCAAGACCCCTAAAAGAAAGTCTTGAGTAAATACTTGCTGCAATTTGCAAGCCCATAAAGGTAATACAGTTAATAAAGTTACTATGTTAAATGGGAAATGTTATGTTAAATAATAGTTAACTAAAAGGTTTCAGAATTGCACTGTTCTGTATCTTGTTGTAATAAAAAGGGGGGAGATGCAGTGTTTGGGGTTTCAGGGGGAGTGCCAGCAGAGCATTCTGGGAAACGAAGTGTGCGGGACTCCGATGCACATGAGCAGTGAAGAACCTTGGCAGGATTGGTTGAGAGGATTACCTGTTGGGATGTGTTACAATTCAAAACTGCTACTTAAGAGTTTGTTCTTTCTCAATAAAGCACTCTGTTGCACACCATATTGGTGCCTCTTGGACCATGCAGACTTCTTATTTAATATATTAATAATCTTACAATAGTTCTTTCCACATCTCAGCTTTGAGGAAGGTTGGGGAAGGTTGGGAAAGGTGTTAACAGGGTGGTTTTGCCTGAGGTGTTGAACATGTGAGTGGGTCTATCTTCACAATCCTCAAGAGAAGAGATGGCAGAAAGCTGCCCTGCAGGTTGTATTCTGAGGAACAGCAAAAGAGACCAAGGGTAAGTGGTTTCTTTCCTGGAGGGCAGGGCTATCCTTTGCTTGCTGAAATTGTCAGCCTGACTCCCAAATTTGAATCTGGACAAAAATTCTTGCCAGACAAAAAGTGCCAGGACAGAAAGCTCTTGCTGCCCATGGAGTGCCCAAGGTGTCCCACCTGAATGTTACAGGCTTTCTTTCCTGGGGGAAAGACCGTGACATCACAAAGAGTCCCACGGCAGATGGGGGGGGCTGCACTGTGACATTCTGTGACGTTGGTTCTTTGGTTTCCAGGGGCTACTCCAGAATGGAGAGGACGGGCTGTGACATCACAAAGGGGCCCAGGACACACGAGTGGGTTTGCATTTTGGGGTTTTGTTACGTTGGGTTTTTGGTTGCCAGGGGCTATTCCGGAATGGAGAAGGGTAGGCTGTGACATCACAAAGGAGCCTTTGGCACACGGATAGGGTTGAACTGTCACATGCTGAGGGCTTAGTTTTTAGGTATCCACAGGCTATTCCAGAATGAACAGGATAGGCCGTGACATAACAAAAGGACTAAAAGCACATGGGTGGGTCTGACTGTGCTGGTGTGGGGTGTTGGTTCTTTGCTTGCCTGGGACTATTCTGGTATGGCGAGGATAGGCCATGACAAGTAGTGCCTGTCAGAACTGCAAAGACAGAACCACGAGAATCTTACATGGGGGATATTCTCCGCTCTGCCCTGCACACCCTCGTGCTGGGGTCAAAACTCAGCCTCTCCACTTCCCTCTCCTAAGGGACTTGTTCCTAGACATCCCCTTCCCTACGCTCATTTCAAAAGCCCTCCTGGCAATTCCCAAGCCTATACTGGGCTCTCATCCCCTCTCTGGCTCAGAGTCCTCCACTTATCTTGCAGAGAGCTGGGCATGTCCATCCACTTTCCAAAAGCATGTCCCTTCAGCTGGCTCAGGAGTTCCTGCAACCCCTGGATTCTTCTCTTCCTCAGTGCCAAGAAAGGAAACCAAAATCAATGCATGACTTTAGCAGCACATTGCCCAAACCCCAACCATTCCCACACTCACCATCTCCTAAGTGCACCAAGGTCCTTGTGTCACTGGCTCCAGACAGATTTGCAACTTGCAGCTCCCACTGCATGGCATACCTGGAACATGGAAAAAAAGCTTTCAGTGGCATTTCTGACACTTCCCTGGGCCCCTGCTCCTCCTCCATACCTCCCCGACTCACCTGGGACGCTCATTTCTTTCCAAAGGTTACCAGGCTGGCACCTCCAAAGAGAAGAGGGCAATGCTTAAATGCCCAGGCCTGAAGTCCCTGCCATTGCCCACAAGGCCAGCACCAAAGCACCTGACCTTGTCGCTCGGCTCCTCAGCCCGTGGCTCTGCTCCTCTGGGAATACAGATGGGCACTGCAAAGAAATCACAGAGGCAAAGGCACATACAGACGAATCCCCTTAGAGTGCAACATTCTCACCAAAGTTCCCCTCTCAAGTTCCTTTACGCTCACCTCTTACTGCAAGGACCTACTTCCCATTCTGCTGACGCTTGTCAGGTTGTGCACCACTGGAAAAAAACAAATGACAAAGGATATGCTTGGAGTCACCAAAAATACAACCCGCCAGAAGTACCATCTGGTTCTTACTGGCAGGAAAATGCTCATCTTGCTCATCTGACCTCGGGTGCCGATAGCCCCAACAACTGCCTGCATCCCACCTCGAAAGAAAGAACAAAAGGTCGGTCACACAATGAATCACAGAATCAGAGCATCAGCTGGGTTGGAAAAAACCTCTGAGATCATCAAGTCCAAGTCTTGATGACACTACCAACACTACCACTGCGCTTAATAGACCCTGGCACAAAGTGCCATATCCAGTCTCATCTTAAAATCCTACTGGGACGGAGAATCCACCACTTTCCTGGGCCTCCCATTGCAATGTCTGATTACCCTCTCTGCAAAGAATTTCTCCCTAATATCGAGCCTCAACCTGCTCTGGCAGAGCTTAAGACCATGCCCTCTTGTCTTACTGATAGCTGCCTGGGAGAGGAGACCAACTCCCACCTGGCTACAACCTCATATCAGGTAGTTGTAGAGCTTGATGAGGTCTCCCCTGAACCTCCTCTTCTACAGCCTAAACAGCCCTCAGCTCCCTCAGCCTCTCCCCATGGGACCTGTGCTCGAGTCCCTTCCCCAGCCTGGTTGCTCTTCTCTGGACCTCCTCCAGCACCTCGACATCCTTCCTGAACTGAGGGGCCCAGAACTGAACACAATACTCAAGGTGTGGCCTCACTAGTGCTGAGTTCAGGGCAAGAATCACTTCCCTGGACTCAGGGAATCAATTCCTTGGCCACATTGTTCCTGATCCAGGCAAGGATGTCACTGGCCTTCTTGGCCACCTGGGCACACTGCTGGCTCATGTTCAGCTTCCTGTCGATCCAAACTCCCAGGTCCCTTTCTGCCTGGCTGCTCTCCGTCCACTCTGTCCCCAATCTGTAGCGCTGCAAGTGGTTGTTGTGGCCAAAGGACAGGACCCGGCACTTGGCCTGGTTGAACCTCATCCCGCTGAAATCGGCCCAACTCTCCAGTCTGTCCAGGTCCCTCTGCAGAGCCCTCCTGCCTTCCAGCTCATCAACACTCCACCCCAGCTTGGTGTCATCTGCAAATTTGGAAATGGTGGACTTAATCCCCTCATCTAAATCATCAATATAGATGATAAACAGGACTGGGCCCAACACTGATCCCTGGGGGACACCACTGGTGACTGGATCCCAACTGGATGCAGCCCTGATCCCCACCACTCTCTGGGCCTGGCCCTCCAGCCAGTTCCTAACCCTGCAGAGAGTGCCCTGTCCAAGCCCTGGGCTGCAGCTTTTCCAGGAGTGTGCTGTGGGAGACGGTGTCAAAGGCTTTGCTGAAGTCCAGATAGACACATCCACAGCCTGCCCCTCATCTACCAGGCAGGTCAGCTGATCATAAAAGGAGATCAGGTTGCTCAGACAGGATCTGCCCTTCCTAAACCTGTACTGGCTGGGTCTGATCCCTTGTCCATCCTGTAGGTGCTGTGTGATTGCACTCAGGATGATCTGTTCCATAACCCTGCCAGGCACTGAGGTCAGGCTGACAGGCCTGGAGTTTCCCGGGTCCTCCTTGCAGCCCAGTTTGTGGATGGGTGTGACATTCCCCAACTTCCAATCGTCTGGGGCCTCCCCAGAGAGCCAGGGCTGTTGGGAAATGATGGAGAGCAGCTTGGTGAGCCCTTCCATCAGCTCCCTCATCACCCTAGGATGGATCCTATCTGGTCCCATGGACTTGTGTGGATCCAGGTGGCTCAGTAAGTCACTGACTATTTCCTCCTGGAATACAGGGGGACTGTGTCGTGGTTTTGCCCAGCAGCCCATCCCTGGGGCTGTGGATGGTTTTGTCCAAGTGGGTTTCCGGACATAAAAAACAATCAAAACTTTCAGTAACGCCTTTGCTAATTACATCTTTAAGAAAACGGAAGAGAAGGGTTGTGTCGCAGTTGAAATTAGGGGCAGCAGCCATGCAGAAGAGCAGCGGGCCCGAGAAGAGCCAGGTCCCCTCCTCCCCCGGCTTGGGTCGGGGTGGGGGGCAGGTGCGGCACTGAAGCTCCCCTTCTCTTCTGTAAGAGAGTGATGAAAAAAAAAAGTTTAAAAGACTGACTACTTGGACAGAAACCGCTGCAGAGAAATTCCAGTGAAGAGATAACAAAGTGTTCAAGGTCGACGCTGGCAGCCGGAGGAGAAAGAAGAAAGACTCAAAGGAGGGGGGCTGCTTCTTCCCCCTTTCGCTCTCCCTCCCTTCATCAGGGAAAAGACTGAAAAATAAAATCCCTGCTACCTGTGAAACTTTGTTGGGGTGAGGAGACCCCCATGCAGCTCACAGAGGAGCTTGTGGATGTACCAGAGAATTGAAACTTCACGAAAAGGACTGAGATAAGGCAAAGTCCTGCTGAAGACTTTGTGACCCTGAGGGAAACCCATGCTGGAGTGATGACGGCTCAGGTGGGATACTGGGATCTGTGTGTGGGATCCATACTGCTCTTAAAGATTTATAGCCCTAAAGGAATGAGGCTTACGCCAGAGCAGACAGCTCGGGTAAGCTTGGGATCCAAGTGAGGGATCCATGCTACTACTAAAGATTTGTATCCTTGAGAAAGAGACTTACGCCAGAGCAAGGACGGCCCGGGTAAGATGTGGAGATCCAAGTAAGGGATCCGTGCTAGACCGTGTTGGAGAGGTCTATCAAGGACGGTTCTCCCATGGAGAAGGACCTCCATAGGGAAACAGGGGTGGACTCTTAAACCATTATCCCCTGTAACCCTGTGGAAGAAGATGCATAGTAAGCAAGTGTCCCCTTGCAAGCCTATAGAAGAAAAACCTTCAGGACCAGAGTAATCCCCCAGCCTCCGGCCTTAACCCAGGAGGTGGGGGGTAGGCCCAGCCCTGGAGGCCGACACAGAGAAAGAGTTCCAGCTGTGACGAGGGTGCTGCAGAGTTACTGGAGAGAGAGCTGGAACTCCAAGAATGGAGATGGAAACTGCTTCTCCTCCTTGGACTGATATAAAGGGGGGGGGAGAAGTATTTTTCTGTAAATACATAGCACCTTTTACTTAAATAGAATTGTCGTAGATATAGTTCTTTAGTTTTAACTTATTAGTAATAAATGCTCATACTATTTTCCCCAAATTCAGTCTCTTTTATCTGCATAAACCTTCTCTCAACTAATGGTAATTGTATGGAAGGTGTAAATGCAAATTAACCCAAGGCAAAACCACAACAATGGATAAGTGCAGTTGTGAGGAGGAAGTGAGAAATGGCATGCTGGATTTTGTTTTTCTAGGAAGTTCTATCCAGTGAAACTCCATGAGATAGATGCATGTGGAGGGAAAATACAAGTTTGAGACATATCCAAAGGTCCCTTACAACTGTTTTTTTTGACATTTTACATTGTAGGACCTACTAGGCTGCACTCAGGCACAGCCATCTGTACTTTATGGGGGAGTTAGAAGGAGAATGTGCAAGCACCTCCAGCTAACATCACCACTGGGACCCATCCAGCAGACAGAGGCTGAGCAGACCACACTGTGTATGGAGAGTAGCTCCTGCTCACCCACACATCTACCAGTACATGCCACACAAGAAACCAGGTGTTCATCTCCACCTTTCATCCTCCGAACCACAGGGATGCCTTTTCCTGTGCAAATAACTCCTAGTCTCATATTTCCAGCTGGCTCCTCCTAGAAACCCAGTTCCTGCTTTGCTTACCACAGGACCTGCCTCTTTTATACAGCTGGTGGTGAAAGGGATAAGGACAGCTGAGGGCTGCCCAGGGAAGTGGTGGAGCCACTTCCACCCCTGGAGTGTTCAAAGAAAAGAGTGGACACAACACCTAGTGCAACAATTTAGCTGACATGGTGGTATTTGGTCAAACTTGATGATCTTGGAGGTCTTTTCCAACCTTAATGATTCTGTGACTCTATGACAGAGCGGGCTATGGGGGAAGGAGGACAGATGGACAGAGAGGTGGAGCAATGGCTATGGCTGTGTGTGCAGACAAGGACAGACTGAGCTGCAGATAGGTAGGCAGAAATATCTCCAGCACTTACTGCTTCAGAACGGGTACCAATGCATAGAGATCTTGCTTACACGCTGGTGTCACCCTCTGCTCCTCACAGGCCATGGATAACAGCAGATGACACAACAGGCTTCTGCGTGAAGCAAAGGCTGACCCCGCTACCTGCAGATGGGCAGTCGTGTCTCCAGTGTGTGTTTTATCACATCTCAGAATGGACATTTCAAGTGCAGTGGCAGAATTACACCCTCGAAGGAATTTCTTTTCCCATGCCCGTGAGGAGACATGCAGCAAGGAAGGTGTCAAGAGGGAAGGGAAGCTTGGGGTCAATGAGAACAGCCCCAGCCTCATTCCCAACCGCACAGTTCTTTGCTTTTGATTAGCAATAACCAGTTCATAGGATGACAGAATCATAGAATCCCAGACGGGTTTGGGTTTAAAGGGGCCTTTAAAGGCCATCCTGCCCAACGCCCCTACTATGGGCACCGGCACTTTCCGCTAGAGCACGTTGCTCCAAGCCCCGTCCGACCAGGAACAGGGCAGCCACAGCTTCTCCGAGCATTTATTTCAGCTCTTTTAACGAACTAATTCACGCCCTGACGAACTCCTTGGGCTGCCGTCTGCCCGCTCCCGCCCAGCCCCGCGCTGTGGCTGCTGCCCCTGTCCTTTCCCGGCGGGTGTCCCAGCCCGGTCCCGGAGCGGAGCCTCCCCCGCGGGGCCGGCCCTTCAGGTGCCCTCCCGCCCGCCGGGGGGCGCCGTCTGCGCGCGGCGGCAGGGCGCGTGCGCTGTCGGCGCTGCCTGGCGCGTGCGCGGCTCAGCCATGAGGGTGGTGGTGGGTGAGTGGGGGGGGCTTTGCTGGGGGGGGGGGACAGTGAGGGACGGGGACACCGTGAGTGTGCGGGGACAGTGAGGGACGGGGACACCGTGAGTGTGCGGGACACCGTGAGTGAGTGTGCGGGGACAGTGAGGGACGGGGACACCGTGAGTGTGCGGGGACAGTGAGGGACGGGGACACCGTGAGTGTGCGGGACACCGTGAGTGAGTGTGCGGGACACCGTGAGTGTGCGGGGACAGTGAGGGACGGGGACACCGTGAGTGTGCGGGGACACCGTGAGTGTGCGGGGACAGTGAGGGAGGGGGAGGACAGTGAGCGTGCGGGGTCAGTGAGCGGGGGACCCTGTGATCGGGACGCAGCTCTGCAGAGAGCCAGCCCCCTGTCCCGCCCGTGGTGCGGGGCCCGGCGGGGGCTCCCTGGCCCGCAGGGATGCCCCCCCAGCCGCGGTGCAGGTCCCGGGTGACGGCCTGTCTATCTCTCCCCAGGTGGAGGGACTGGCTTCGTGGGCAGAACTCTGACCCAGCTGCTGCGGAGCCGCGGGCACCAAGTGACCCATGTGTCTCGACAGGGGGGCAAGGATCGGATCAGCTGGGTGCGAGAGGAGAGCGGTCACAGGAGGGAGCCTTGGCAGGGCTGAAGAACGAGCCCGCTTGCCCTGACCTGCCGTGGCATAGAGGGAATCTTCCGCAGGGAATCTGGCTCCTGTGGATGTACTTTTGGGCTGCTGGGTGCTCCATGGGTCACAGTCATTGGGACGGGTACTGCTGTAGTTCCCAGGAGCAAAACCTTCTCGGTTCATGCTTGTGCTCCAGGCAGTGTCAGGAAGGAATTAGCTGGAGTTCTCAGGAGCCTGCCCTGCTTGGTTGTTGGGAAGGCCTGAGCAGAGGGCAGGCTTGCTATGTGGTGTCTCTGTTACTCCTGCCTAGGAAGACGTGTCCCGCACTGGACTGCCCCTGTGCGATGCCGTGGTCAACTTGGCTGGCGAAAATGTGCTCAACCCTTTCCGCAGGTGACTTGATCTCCCACAGTGCTGTTGGGACAAGGTGAAGGCAAGACAGTCCTGTGTTGTCAGAGAATGTGGAAAGGGAGGAAACAACATGTCCAGGAAGCTCTTGGGTTAACTAACTGTTGACATCTGTAGCCTTAAATATCCAAAACATTTCTGTGGGTCTGTTAGGTCCTGAGAGACCTTTGGAAGAAAGATTCCATTCTGAATCTACAGCTGGAAGTCAGAAAAATTAGTTTCGTATTTCCAAAAGGGCATTAGATAATGCAAAATCAGAACCAAAGTTTGACTTCCATGAGGAACACCATCTCTGGTGTCCAGCTGCTCTGCTGCCTTTGTCCTGAGGCAGTCCAAAACTCACAGTGTTTTGAAGGAAGTGAAGAGCCACCATCTCCCAAAGTTCCCCTGCATTTAAGTTGTAAGATCACATGTCCTCCCACTGCTCTGGGGTGGGGGGAGTTCCCATGACTTCTCCTGTGCTTGGGAGCAGGTGTCTGCTGGGGCCCTCCTTGGTGCTGTTGTTTCCTGGTTCCTCCTTGTGAGGAGTATCATCTGTGGCTCTCTCTTTCCCAGATGGGGTGCTGCCTTCTGCAGGGAAGTCATCAGCAGCCGGGTTGAGACCACAAAGACCTTGGCCAAAGCCATTGTTGATGCTGAACAGCCACCCCGTGCTTGGGTCCTCGTCACTGGCGTAGGTATTGGTTGGGCCCGGCCAGGACATGACTCGTGCTGACCTGGAGAGGTTTTACCTCCAGACAGAAACACACTTCCAGGGGAACACATCTTGCCCTGAAATGTCAACTTTTTTGCCATCAGTGTCACTGTGTTTAGGCAAGCCTTGATCAGCTTTCTCTTGGTGTCATTAGGACAGAACCTTTTCTGTGTTTTTCTGGGAAAGCCTTTCGGTATCCTGTAGAACCAGTTTGTTTAGACAAATTGTAGGGCCTCAGCTGAATCCCTCTGCATATCTACAGCTTTGCATTTTTGCTTGCTACAGTCTTGAAAGTTGATGTAATGCCCAATTTTAGAGCAGGTGCTGTTCTGTGCAGCCAGTTCAGCGTGTTGCTTGCAGGCCTATTTGGCTTTTGGGGCTGCCAGCTCAATCTCAGTATCAGTGTATCCCACTGAACTCGTTAAGCACATTGGTAGTTTAAAAACTCTTCAGCATTGCCATTAGAGAGACCCTGTGCTATTCATATGGGGGTGTCCTTGGTGGAGTGATGGAGTTCAGAGAATCATAGAATCCCAGAATGGTTTGGACTGGAAGGGACCTTAAAGACCATCCAGTTCCACCCCTGTGCCATAGGTAGAGACAGTTTCCATTAGACCTGGTAGCTCCAAGCCCCATCCATCCTGGCCTTGAATGCTTTCAAGGATGGGGCAGCCACAGTTTCTCTGGACAACCTGTGCCAGTGCCTTCCCCTCTCACAGGGAGGAATTTCTTCCTTGTATCCAGTCTAAAACTACTGTTTGAAGCCATTCACCCTTCTCCTGTCGGTCATTGTAAATAGTGTCTCTTCAGCTTTCTTGTCAGCTCCCTTCAGGCAATGGAAGGCCACAGGTAGGTCAGCCTGAAGCCATTTCTTTTCCAAGCTGAACAATCCCAATTGTTTCAGCCTTTTCTCATAGGAGTTCTGGGCTCCTGAAGGCAGGGGGGATGGTCCATTGGGGAAGGGGGGTTGGTTTCATCATTCAACCCTGACCCCATTTCTGCTGTTACCCTTCAGGCTATTACTGCCCCAGCCCCACAGCTGAGTATACTGAAGACAGTCCCGGAGGGGATTTTGACTTCTTCTCACGCCTGGTGAGCTCCTGGGAGGCTGCAGCTCTCATCCCTGGGAGCCCAACTCGTGGAGTTGTGGTGAGATCAGGTGAGATCAGGTCCCTGAGGGGCCTGTTTGGGTGACTCTGCTTTGGTTTGGGGGCAGGAGGGTGAGGAGGTGGGAAAAGGACATGAGTTCTTCCATCTGTTCTTGCTGGGGTCTTGTTCCAGTCCAACCCTCTAAGGATTGTCTCCTGCTTGCAGGTCTGGGCATGAAGGGTACTTTTGCCCTTTTAGGCAGGGGACCTGGTATCACTCTCTTGTCCCCACAGGTGTAGTGCTGGGTCGAGGTGGTGGTGCAATCTCTCAGATGCTTTGGCCTTTCCGTCTGGGACTTGGAGGCCCCTTGGGCTCTGGGCTGCAGCCCTTCCCATGGATCCATATTCGGGACCTGGCTGGGATCGTGTGTCACGCCCTGGAGAGTGAGAGCCTGCGAGGTGTCCTCAACGGTGTCGCCCCATCCTCCCCTGCCACCTCCAATGGCACCTTTGCTCGGGAGTTGGCTGCAGCCCTGGGGCGCCCAGCCCTGCTGCCAGTGCCTGCCTGGGCTGTGCGGGCTGCCTTTGGGGCAGAGCGGGCTGTTATGCTGCTGGAGGGACAGAGGGTGCTGCCAAAACGCACCCTGGAGAGTGGCTACCACTTCATCTTCCCTGACCTGGCTGGAGCTCTGAAGGACATTGTGTCTTGAGGCCTCCTCGGCTGGGCTGGGCCCTGTTTTTGTGAGCTCACATGCGTTCCCCTGGGTGAAGGAGAGGAGCCCTGCCCCTGGACACTTCCCCATTCCCATCCAGAGAGGGTGAGCGATGTTTTCCCCCTCTGCCTCACTGTATGCACTCCCAGTGTGAGTCATCCCTCTTACTGCCATCTGCAATCTCTGCGTTACCTGTATTTGGGGAAGGGCACAAGCCCCTCTAAGGATTGTGTCTGTGGAATTGCATATCTCCTTTTCCACAATGTGCATGTGAACTGCTGGCAAAGCAGCTGGGGCTGTAATGTCTTCTTCCCTGAGAGGTGGCTGGCATCAGGAAACTGGTTGTAATTATCAGCTTTGTAATTCTTCCATGGAAGTTTTCCCTCCTGTCTTTCCTCCATGATGACATAGAAACCTACTTATGCTCTTCTGCTTTGCCTGTCTCATTCTCAGTGGTTGTGGGAGAAGATCCATCTTTAGAGGATGTTACACTCCAGTTTTTAAGCTGTAAGATGCCTAGAGTGGTTATATTTTTATTTAAGACTTTTTAAAAAGCCTTTTGGTTCATTATAACCTCAAATTAGTGTCTGGAGAAAGAGTCACACACTCTTCTCTAAGAGAAATTCTTCTAATTTAGTGAGGAAAATAAGATATTTTGGCAAAGGGTTTTACAGGAGTAAAATACAACCAGGAAAAAAGCATTTCACTAAAACATTCAGCACAAAAACCCATTCCACAGAAAACACTCACTACAATCAATCAATATACCAGCTTTAGTGAAACACAGTTCATTGGTGTTGTTACCCACAAGAGCAGGGAAAGAGTAAAAGAAGAAAAGGGATTAAAAGAGTAAAGAGAGAGAAGGAAAAGAGGAGAGAGAGAGAAAAGCAAAAATGGTTACTGACAAAATCTGATGGTTCACATAGTTCAGGCTGCAGGAAAGGAGAGAAGGCGGCGGCTCATGTAGAGTCTCGTGTATTTATAGAGTTCAGTTTTCCCTCCCAGGCAGGATATCACCATTTAGAGCTTTCCAGGCCAGAGTGAGTTGTGCTGTAGCCACTGACAGGCTCCAGGGGTGTGGTGTGGGTGGGCTGCCTTCAGCTCTGCCCTGACTGACAGCCCAGCTACAGGCCCTCAGCTCTGCCAGGTGCTCTCAGCAGGCCTTACAGTGTTCCTGCAGGTGTACACCCAGCTGTTCTTCACACACACACTCACAGTTGGTTCCAACCCATGTCAACCATGCAGTGAGATTCAGATCCATTATCTCTGGGAGTACAAAGGGTGCTGAATTGCATGGAGACTCTGCCATCTCTTTTCTTGTGGCTGGTACCAAGCTGATGTGTCGGTACCTCCAGGTGAGTCAAATCCCAAGAGTCACACCCCTCCAGGGTTGCATGCCCCTCATGCTGTGGCAGGGATGAAGGAGAACACTACTTTTTTAGGGAAAAGGGTGCAATGGGACTGTGGTCCCTGGACTGCTCTTGAGGCCTTGGCTAAATGCCCACTACATCCGAGCTTGTGCTGAGGAGAAACTGGGTTCATCTTGGTGTGAGAAAGTGCCAGTCACTGCTTTAGTCTGAAGGAGCATTTTCAGCTATTGCCATTGTACTTATCTCAGACCAGTGTGGTTTTCTTGTGTTCATCCCATGAGGTGGTACTTGTGCTCAGGGGGTTCCCCCTGACTGGGCAGTGAGAATATCCAGGCTGCCTGGGCTGCATTGGGGAGCAGTACCTCTCATGGAGAAGACTGCAGTTTCATCATCTCATACTGTAAGGAAAGGTATCCCTTTGCTTCCCTTAACCCTCTGTGAAATCCACAGAGCAGGTACCTTCAGTATAGCACTGCTTCTGGGGAAATATTCTTAGTGTGATGTAAATTGGGGCTAGAAAATTCCATTAAAAGGTAGTTCAGGCAGATAAAAAAACCTGCTTTGTTTCTGAAATAAGAAACCATCCAGAACAAAGCAATCCATGTATTTCTGGTTTAGGTCAGGTTAATGTAGTTGCAGTAGCTGAAGGATCAGAACTGGTGAAGTCCACTCTCTTGCCTCTTTGCTCAGTCTGCACTGGAAATAGAATGGCAATCTGCTGACTTTCCAGGCAGGAAAATTAGAATGTGACTGTCTAGATGGAACTGGAGATAGTCCTTGCAGTCAGTGTAAGAAGAGGTAGGTGAAATGGCACTTCAGGAATAGCCATGAAAGCAACGTGGTCTGAGATAAATGTGGTTTGCTTGCACTGTGTCTGTGCTGCCTGTAAGTTAGGTGCAGGTTCCTTCTTCCCATGTGCTTCAGCCTCCTGTCCATGAGAGCAGGCTGACCTACTGTGAGGTACAGACCCAGTTCCTTGTGGGACAATCAGCAGTGCTGCTCTGGTTACTCCAGCTTTTTTTTCGGGCTCAGGCTTCAGTCATCTCTCACAAATGCTGTGGCCTGCAGCATCCTTCTGTCCTCCAAGATGATTAGCCAGCCCAGTTAAGGTGTTTCTAGCAGTATGCACCTTGGTGATTACAATAGCTTTGGGTTGTGATCGGAAATGAAAACAAGGTGGCTGGAGAAGAACTGTCAATCTGCTACTCTTCTGAAAGAGGGTTTGTATCCCACAGTCTCTGTTCTGCTTAGTTCCCATCTCAGCACTCCTGAAGGAAGTCCTTGGACAAGGAAGGAGCACATCCACTTGCTCTGAATGGGAGGCCGTGGGTGATGGGCTCTGGATGTTCTGAGATTTGTTTGACACTTAAGTTGAAAGCTTCCATTGGGAGTTAAAACATTACATTCCTTCAGTGCCAAGAGAAAGTAAAAGCCAAAGCTGTTTTCACTGTGAAGAAGTGTAGATTGCTGTGTGATTATGAACAGACAGCACAGTTGAGGACAGACAGGACAGGACAGGAGTATTTTGTGCACATAATTGCACAGATATGCAGAAATAAAAGCAGATATCTACATATGCAAAACAGGGGAGCATTAATGATCTGATAAAGACTTTGGTGCCTATTAAGTAAACTGTGGGAACAAGCTGAGTCACTGCACCTGCATTTAGTTAATTGGAATCAAAAAGGAGGATCGACTTTGGCTAAGTGCTTTGACAGAATGTTATGTCTCAAATTGGAAAACTACTTCAAACAGTCTGCATGATAGTGTGTGTTTTTCTCTCATGGCTGAACACAGCCACCACATGATGTGAGTGTGAATGTGTGGGATCAAGGCACTGGTTTGGGACAATCCTGGGAATTCCAGTGGACTAAAAGAAAAACACCAGGTGCTGCTTACGAGAGAATATGAATAAAACGGGAACACCGAAAAGGATGGGTGGACAAGTCCTGAAATTGAACTCTGTGCATGTGCAGCCTCATTTTCTCCTCAGTGCCCATAGGAAGCTAACCCTGTTGACAGCAAAAAGCAGCAGCTCATGTTGATTCAGCATAGAACCAGGGAATTTTTTACAACAGTAAATAAATAGGATGATCTTGGTTTAAACTGACTTAAGAGCTTTCATACAGAAGCTTTCCTCATTTTGGGCTTTACCTCAGTTACATCAGCTTCCATTTGAAGTTTCAAATATTTACACTGGCAAAAACAAAACACCAAAGGGTTTTGGTCTCTGTAAGTTTTTTCTTCCCAAACTTACCAAACTTCAAAGGCTTTCACAAACTATTAAACAGGTTTTTCTATGACATTTGTCTCACCACCTTTAGGCTACGATGCTTGATATTCTTTTTTTTTACTATCTCAAACACCCAGGGATTTAAAGCCAGACACCTTCAGAGACAGACCTGATACATCATATATTCCCTCCACATCAACCCTACAGTCTTGAGGAGAAATAGGAGTAGCCGTAGTGACAGCCAGTGTGCTCTCAGTGCAGGCAACAGCTTCCCTGATAGCTTTTCCAGGCTTGCTTGACCACTCTCTTCCTCAGGCTTACAGTGGGTTGACCAGGGCTATGAGGATGGTGTAGAAAAAGGAAATTTTGTTCAGTTTTCTCAGGCAGCAAATAGACAATATCTCTATTTGAAGGCCACAGAAGTGTCCCTTACAAATGCTGACCACAATGATGTATGAGAAGGCTTTCATTTCTCACACACGGTGGAGAAACCCTTCTGCCTCCCAGTGCTCAATGGGATGCTCTGGATGGCATCTGTAATGCACACACAGGACACCAGGGTGAACAAAACTGTCAAGACTGTGTCTGGGATGATCATTACAGCACCTGGTGTCACTGGAGGAGAGCTCTACAAAGAGATCAAATCACAGAAGTGATCAATTGGGCTGGAGCCACAAATCTTCAGTTGGTTTGAGATGTATATGATGATTGTGGAACTAGTCATTCCTGCAAGCCAAGAACCAGCCACCAGCTGGAAACACACCTTGCAGTTCATCCTGCTTGTACACAGCATGGGGTGACATATGGCCAGGTACTGACTGTAGGACATGGTGGCCAGCAGGTAACACTGCAAGAGTTTCAGAGAAATAGAGCCAAGCATACAGGCCTGAGCAGAGGTGGTCCTGTCCCCAGTCAGCAGCCTGGGCATGTTAGATGGAAATTTAGCAGATCTCCAAGTTGCACATTTTCACTGAAAAGAAATACAGTGGGCGGTGGGGTGCTGCTGTGTCACCACCAGCACAGTGATGATGTTCCTGAGCACAGACAATGAGAGAGAGAAGGAGAAGCACCTGGAATCAGGTGTGCTCCTGAATCCTAGCAGGAGAAACTCTCTCAGTGACATCTGCTTTTCCCATTCCCCTTTTCCAGGCAGTATTTTCAATTTTTCTATTCCCCTCTTGTCAGAAAGGGTGCCTACAAGCAAGGGAATGTTTGTGAAGGACAATGTTATTAGAGAGAAAGCAGAGTTCTGCACACATGCAGCTGTGTTCACGTTCCCTGTAGGGGCTCCATGTGTAGTGCACAAAAAGGACAGGGTTCTTGGAGAGATCTCATCCTAGGAACACTCCTTTCCAGCAGACAGATGAGTTGCCCCGTGGAGGTACCTATTACTCTCTATGGAACAAAAAAGGAATGGGCATTTGCTCAGGTTTTAACAGCCCAACTGTTATGCCTGAAGTTACTCCCAGTATGTTTTTCCCAGGTGCGAAGGACAGAATTCCTTTTACTGTCAGCAGGAGAAAGGCAACTTAATGAGCAAGAGAAGATTTAAATCTCAGATTCACGGTAAGTGAAAGAGGGTCCAGTGCAAATAAACTTGGCTTTTTGCTGGTGAGGCAGTAGTTAACATTGATTGCAGAACTGCTTTATGAGTGTACCCAGCTAATTATCACAATGTAGGATGGATCCTACAATAACATCAATAAAAGAACATCTGCAGGACAAGGGCCAACTTGGGGAAAGGCGGAACTGGCTTAAGAGGGACAATAAATAACAAGCTGTCTGGAGAAACTGGAAGTACAGAAACTCGCAGGAAATTAGAGGGATGTAGTGGGTTGCCCCTGGCTGGATGACAGGTACCCACTAAAGCCACTCCCTCACTCTCCCCCCTGCAACTGGACAGGGGAGAGGAAAAAAACCAGCTAACGATTCATGAGATAAGAGCTGGGAGAGACTGATCACCTGCATGGGCAAAACAGACTCAAAGGGGGATAGTAGTTAAATTTATTACTGACAGGATAAGGGCCAAAGAGTGAGAAATAAATCTGAAAAACACCTTCCCCCCCACCTCTCCTTCCTTCCACGTTCTCCCTCCCCCCCAGCGGTGCAAGGGGACGGGAATAGGGTTTATGATCAGTTGTTTCTGCTGCTGCAGAGGGAGTCCTTCCCCTGCTTCTGTGGGTTCCTCCCACAGGAGACAGTCCTGGACTGACCTCTCTGGCGTGAGTCCATCCCTTGGGCAGCAGCTCTTCCCAATCTGCTGTCTTGTGGGTCCCTCCTCCATGAGGTCAGTCCTTCAGGAATGAGCTGAACTGGCGTGGTCCCCCCGAGTCCTACCTGGGGCAAACCTGCACCGGCCTGGGCTTCCCTCTGCACGGGCTGCAGGTCCCTGCCAGAACCCTGCTCCATCCTGGTCCTCCCACGGGGTCACAGCCTCCTTCCTGCACCCACCTGCTCCAGCCTGGGCTTCTCAAGGCCAGCTCAAATGTCCCGGAGTGAGAGTAGCAAGAAAATCATCAGTGAAAACCCTAACATATAATTGCTTACAGAGTCTGAGTGCTTTTCTTACCACAGCACAACAGCACCTCGGAGTGCAGTACAGGAGGAAAAGATCTTCTCTAGACATCTCAACCCGTTAGGTAGGATGATCTTGTTATAAGTGAATGAAACTATGCTGAAATATAGCAATAAAAATTTATTGAAGATTTATGTAAAATGCAAATAAGTAAAACAGCATGCTGGGCGGCCGGGGAGGCCCCTGCTCCACTCACTGCACACAAGCGCAGTAGGCAAAACCAGTAACTTTTATTCCCTTATCAGTTCCCCTCCCATAGTCATTTGTTATCCTTCCATTGGATCTGAGTTTTGCAGGTCTGGTTCTGGTTGGCTTCCCTGCAGGCCCGTTTCAGTTGCCAGGTGCTTTCCTTTCCATAGTTTTAATTAGTCCTTAGTCCTTGAGGCCTAGTGTGTAGGTACCTCCAAATGTCCATCTTGGATACTCTGTAACATTCCCGTTCTTGACTCTTTGATCCTTGTCCTTCCCTTCGTTACTTTATGCATGTGCTATGAGACAATAAGCTTTTTGTAAAAGTAAGATACAAAATACTTATTCAGCCAGGTACAATAATTTGTCTTTCCAGTTTAAGAACTGCAAGTTGCATAACTATCAGCTTACAATGCTGACAGATTAATGAACCATTCTGCAACTTACAGTCTCCCAACCTTAACAGAACATTGATTATAATAACATATATATGTATATAAGAATATAACATGCAATACAATTTAATGAGTAAACTACTACTACTAATTTGATGAGTAAATTAAACTACTACTACTAATTTATAACAATCTTGAAAACCCTGTGTCATGAAAAAAACTGAGGAAAACACATAGCTGATGTCATGTCAGCTGCCCTTCTGCCAGTAGAAGAACTGGCACTACAGTACCGAGTTCCTCTGAGCTTTTAACTATGGCTTTGGGACTCTGTGATCCATGTTGCCAGTAAGAGGCTGAGTAAACAGGGAGTGAAGGGGGAAAGAAGCATCAGGTAGCACCTGTAATAAACTATATTTTAAAGGGGATTCTTTTTTTTTTGTTAAGCTTAGTAAAACTTCAGGACATTGATGTGTGATTTCCGTGTGTATTTCCCACATAGCTGTTAACTGCTTCTAACAAGCTGCCGTTTGTTCCCGAGGCTGATATAGCTGATATAGTATAAAGGGGGGAGGGAAGTCTGGCAGTGTAATTAAACTACACCAGCTGGGGACACTGAGAAGCTTCCTCTAAACAAGGAGTCAAAGTGATTTATATAGACGATAAGACTGGAAGGGGAGGAAAAATACCTATTAAAGGCGCATGCTCCAAGCCGGGTTCATCTTGCGGACATCGAGGAAGACTAAAAATCTTCATCACAGAAATCCCGGCCCACAAAGAAACCCCCAGACCACGGACGCCGGTAACACAGCCCAGGAACATGCATGGGGAAAACTTTGCAACTGAGCATGTGCAAAAAGCACATGCCCCGGACTATGTATGGATAAGAACCTATGTACTGAGCATGTCTGGACAGGAACCTGGAGGGTTCAAAAGGGGACGTTTGAGAGCTTGGGGCGGGCGGCGGCGAGTTGTGAGAGAGCTCTCTTTTGTTCTAAACAGCTCCCCCCCTCCCGGCGCGCCGATTGTTTATCTACCGCTTATTAATAAATTTGCTTGCTATTGTAAATTGGCTTCTTCAATTCCTTTAAGGCATTGCTGGTAACCTATAACAGCACCTGTGCATGAGGAGCAGAACTCTCTGGCCAGACTCTATCCAAGCGTTTTCCAATGTTGTTATCTCAGTTTAATGAGACAGAAATGTTTGCTAAGGAGGGTGGGATATGAGAAAAACCAAGCTCCTCCCTTTGAGTAATTATAACTTCAAAATTAAGAGGCTCCAGTTGAAAAGGTGTGGAAAAGAAAAATAACAGCTCTTTAGTAAATAATATATGTCTGTATATACTTAGGTAATGTAATAGAAGGGTTAACTTTGTCCATAAAATCTTATGTCTATGAGGGAGTCAAACTTTTTGTTGTAATTAAACAAGAGGAGTTTCACAGACAGCTTGCTAATCAAGCAAGTGTCAATAAACAACTGATAAGAACTGCACCTTTTCATCTCTGACAAATACCAGACGACCACTTACCCAGCCACCGAACTCAAGCAACAAATTTACATCCGAAAAGCCAAGGCCAGACACCACTTAACGTGTACTTAACAACCACGAAGGTGTATAAAAAGAGACACTGACTTTATTTGGGTGTGTGCCTCGGCAGGGCGCTGCCCTCCAGGCCACCCAGCGCTGTTTTGCTTTATTATTGCTTGCTTAATAAATTTATCAATGTTTAATTGGAATTGAGTTGTCTAAATTCTTATACTAACTTATAACAATTTTGGTGCGTTGGCCGGGAATCCAATTTGCTTGGTGTGAACTCCTGCAGAACAGGGAGGCGCCCTATCTCCGGATAGCCCTGCTCTGAAAGTTGTTCTCACCAAACCCTAGATCAATGAACCTAGTAAAATTTCGATAATAAAGCAAAAGAAATCTGCAGACCCCTTAAATTTTGTGCACGAAGACCAAACGAGGACCCCAGGGAGGGGTAAGTATAGAGTTTTCTTTTTTGGTGAGCCGTTTGGTTGGGGGGTAATCCTAAGGTGTGCCTGTGTGAGAGGTCTCGATACGAGACCACGCGAGTGTGGACTCTCCTGTAGTGCAGCTCTCATGTCCCGCGAGGGAATGAGTCACGACCAAGAGAAAGCGAGTGTGTGTACGTTTCAAGGCACCTTAGAAGATGGGACAGAAGAAAAGCAAGCCTTCTGATCCCATGGGGAAGGGAAAACAGAATAAGTTACCCGATATTTCCCCACAAAGCCCATTAGGATTAAGGATAAAACATTAAAGTAATTCCCCTAGGAAGAAAAGATGAATCTAAGAAAAAAAATTGATACATTATTATATCGAAGTTTGGGGAGAGAAGTCACTCTCTAATCCCCATATTATATAACCTATATTCGGATCTTCCGAGGATTGGGTATGTCAACAAGCCCAAAAACCCCAAATGAAAATCCTTTATGACCCCCCCTCTATGCCCCTCATTACCCCCCCTTTCCACAAACCCCTCTCCAGTCTCCTTCAGTCCCTATTCCCGCAGCACCGTGTAATCCCCCATTACCCCCCCCCACCCGCTGAATCCCTCATTAACCCTCCCTTTCCACAAACCTCTCTTCACATTCCTTCAGCTGTTGTTTCTACAGCACTGCTAAATCCCCTGTTACACCCCCCCCCATCCCCTCTGCAGATCTCACTGCCTTATCAGATCAGAGGTGCGAAAATCCCGAAAGCACTAAAACTCTTAGAAAGAGGTGGACAACCCCAAGAGAAGTCAGAACTTTATTATTAAAAAACCTCTTGGGAGTAGCAGAACAGTTAAACCAAATTTTAAAACCTAATATCTATACCTGGGAGAAAATGCAATCTAACGACCCTCCCAGTGGGAACTATAACTCAACCCTAAATTAACAACACGTAACTAATTATTATACTTCATTAATCTGGGGACTTTGAGTAACTAACCCCCATGAACAAAATATAATAGCATTAGAAAATGAACAAAAAAAAATGATGAAACACCTAAAACATACTTAAAAAGACTAAAAAAAATTTTACAACAATATTTAGGCAATAATCCTAACACCCCAACTAGTCAAATATTACTAATAATCTACTTTATAAATCATACCTAAAATAATATATATAAAAAAAAAAAAAACACTAAAGAAATTAAGTGAGTAGCAAAACAGAGGCCTCAAAAACTTAATAAAAGAAGCCCAAAAAGTATACATGAACAGGTCTCAGCAAATTGGCCCGAAAGTCCAAATAATAAAATGTTTTTTATTGTTTAAAAAAAAAAAAAAAAAAGGGAAAAATGTACCAAGCTTCTCATAAAACAAGTTTAAATCTAAGAACAAAAATCGTGCCAAAATTGAGACCACAGTGTCGAAAACTGAGAAAAGAAAAGGGAGGGGGGAGAGAGAGAGCGCGCTAAAGAAACGGTGTCTACTGTGATGAAAAGAAAAGTCTGCAAGTTTAATTTTGATGGTTTAGGAAGAGGGAAGTTACTTTTGTAATCTTTAAAAGGAAAAGATAAGAACAGTGTTAGAATCTATAGAGAAAGAAAGAATTGCATGTAGTAGATTGAGAAGAGAAAGTCAGAGAGAAGAGGAGAATAAGTACTTCCCCACTCCAGACAAACTGGGGAAAGGAGATGGGATTTCAAGTTAATTGATTAGTTAATACTTTTATTAAAAATCTGAATTGAAATTAGAAACTCTGATATAATAAGTCTGTGATTATATTTGCCAGTGTGACATAAGAAAATGTTGTATAATTTTGCTGTTAAAAACTTCATTTTTAAAGGAGATGCAGTAGAGCCATTGTTAATATCATGGGCTATTGTAATCATAATTCTTATAAATGTATTAAATGGGAAAATAATATTACTTTCATTGCATGTGTCTGTGCCTTTGAATATTCTCACAGACCTAGAGTTGTACCAATTATTCGTTATCTTGAAATATGTACACGGAAATAACTTTTATGTGTATTCTGTACTGAAGGCCATACTTTTAACAAAAACTTCAGTATTAATATCGCCTTTACTTCTTCTCCCTTCCACCTGGAGAGAGGACTTTGTGTACCTCATGTATGTGAACTGAGTGCCCATTGATTGCATCAAGCCTAATCTACCCTAATTTCACTAGGAAAATGTTTCTTCTTCTCACTAGCTCTGTAGAATAACTTCTAAACTGTTTATTACTAGTCTATTTATATTGCCCTGTATGGTACATAAACATATCTTTAAAAAAAAAAAAAAAAAAAAAAATGGAGTTTGTATACTGAATCATATACTTTTATTTTTGTTTCTTTTCCATAAACTTATTTACCGTATTTCTCTTGGGGGTTCCTAGCCTGGAGGGAACTCTGGGGGGTGGCTACCTGGCAGGGCAGATGCAGCTGCCCTAAATGGGTGGCTACCTGGCAGGGCAGATGCAGCTGCCCTAAATAAAGTTTCATTTCTATGCATTGTGAGAAGAAGAGAGAAAGAAATATTTTCTTTTTCCTTCCTAAACACAACCTTAAAGAGTGATTTTAGCATTTATTCTATACTGAAACCCATATTGTTAAAATGAAAAAAGACAATGTAACAGCCCAATTAAACAGAATTATATTTATGACCTAAAGCCTGCTGCTGACTGTCAACAGATCACTGTAGTGACTGAGACTAATTGTATTAATTCCTGTATACTAGCATATTCACAGCCTGGGACTATTCGTACTTTCTAAATCCTAATTGAACTCAGTGTAAAAGTGGAAGAAGCTGTGACAGAATTGGAAAGAAAGCAAAGGGGGACCTTAGCCCAAACAGCACCCTTAAATTTCAAAATGCATAGGATAAACCCTGGGAATTGGGAAGGAAACATCTTTAACCCCTTGTTGAGAGAATCCATTCCAGGAACTGCACACAACAGAGACTGCGATCCCTACTGCAAAGCAAAGACGGACACATCCCTCCCGAATGACAGAACCTCTCCCAAGTGACCGTTGGACTACGGAGAGAACTACGGATGGTCTGAAATTAATCTTGAGAAGGAAAAGACTGGTGAATAAATAATGATTCATTTCAAAATTTCTAAGAAAGCATCCCCCCTGCTGTACAAAAGATTCCAAATACCTCCTCCATATACTTTACAAATAACCCACTATATACCTTAACATCCAAACAGAATTCCTCTCGAATCAGGGGCAATCTTTAAAATAATAGAAACCCATATCCCTTTGCCCCACTGTTGTAAAATAAAAACCAATATTCCTGTACTTCATGGAATACCTAGAAGCATACCCTGTTTAAAACATCCCCATTTAAATCATAAAGGATGAATAGTTTGTCAATATACATCTATCAGTCCCAAGGACATGAAAAATGTCTATAAAGTATATACACCTATAAAATTATTGGTGGAAGCACATTATAAAGTGCCACTTAAGGAAAAAAAAATTATTCTACCCTTTGAAGTAAAAAGAACAAACAATAATAATTGAAATACTTTGTCTGTAATACTTTGGGAGTGGGTTTTTTTTTCTCCTTCAAAACATCTTAAACTTAGAGGCCATATAAACCCTGAAGAATACGACTGCTGCCGAGAAGATTACAAAATACCTCGCTGATTCATGCCACCGAGTTAGGCGAAGGGAGGCAGAGACGTACTAGAGTAGGTCCGTAAATATATAACAAAGCCTCTCAATAAACTGAACTAAAACTAACACCCCGTAAAATAAAAAGGACAAAGCCAAACAACAAAAAAAATTGACCCTTAATTATACTTCCTCAAGGTCTCCACCAATAATTTAAAAGTAAGCATTTCAAAAACAAACACAAAAAAATAACTAATAATCATCAACCCTTTAAATACTAATCTATATTTAACTATGTACCTTGGTTAATTACTCTGTTGTCAACCTCTTATTTTATTAATTTTAAAACTAACATTTAAACCATGTATTTTTAATACATTTATTACCATTATTTAAAAAAAAAAAAAAAAAGAGGGATTGTAATAGAAGGGTTAACTTTGTCCATAAAATCTTATGTGTATGAGGGAGTCAGAAACTTTTTGTTGTAATTAAACAAGAGGAGTTTCACAGACAGCTTGCTAATCAAGCAAGTGTCAATAAACAACTGATAAGAACTGCACCTTTTCATCTCTGACAAATACCAGACGACCACTTACCCAGCCACCAAACTCAAGCAACAAACAAATTTACATCCGAAAAGCCAATGCCAGACACCACTTAACATGTACTTAACAACCACGAACGTGTATAAAAAGAGACACTGACTTTATTTGGGTGTGTGCCTTGGCAGGGCACTGCCCTCCAGGCCACCCAGCGCTGTTTTGCTTTATTATTGCTTGCTTAATAAATTTATCAATGTTTAATTGGAATTGAGGAGCCCCTAGTGGTCTAGTGGTAAGGGCGCGACGCTGTCACCGCTGAGACCCGGGTTTGATTCCCGGTCAGGGCCACTCCTGGGCAGATGGAGCTCGTTAACCCTTAAAAAGGCAACCCATCTATGTCCTAAGGACCTCGCTGCCACCGTCCAAGCTCGCTTGGCCCCGGCAGATGAACCTTAGGATTAAAGGGTGGGCTCAGTTCCGCGCACACTGTGTCTCACCTAAAAAATCCAATGCACAGGCTGGAAGGTGTAAAGACCTTCCCCAGATCTTCGCTCGCGAAGACTGGCCATTATTATAATTGGAATTGAGTTGTCTAAATTCTTATACTAACTTATAACAGGTAACACAACAGAAGCAAGCAATAATCCTGTAACCAATCCTGTAACCAGACTGCCCCCCAAAACAATTCAGTCCTTTTTGCCTCTCGGGGCAGTTGTAACCACGGCTGGCAGGGGGCGCTGTTGGAGGGGAGGGGGCGGTGTCTCCTGAGCCCTCCCTCCCCCAGGGGTGGTTACAGGGGATGGGCTTTCCCTCACGCAACTTACCTGCTGTGTCGAGGTTATTTAGCAGTCCAGTGAAGCAGTCCTTAAGCCCAGGCCTCACCTAACAACAGCATCTTAGTTTGCTAGCAAGAAGATGTTGGCATGGGAAAATTCACTAGGACAAAGCAAAAAGGTGTAGAACTGTAACAGTTGTGGGTAAGCACAATGATATTACTGCTAGTTTTCTTCCTATGACTTTTGAGCTTTCACAGGGAGATGGGAAAGCGCCCAGGTGGTCCATAAAAGTCTCAGGTTGAAAAATTTGTTCAAAAAAGTGATGGTCCCAAAGTTTAATACAACTTTTCCCCAGGCCAGGATGAACTGTGTCTGAAGACACTGATGACAAGTCCTATTAGGAGAGGTTCCCTCATTCAACACTGAATGAAGAGCATGAGGACCTTTCCTGTGGTGGTGCCTGGAAATGAAGACTCAGGCCTGGCTGTCACCTGTTCTGTCCCATGTCACTTCCCTCCCTATTCAGTCTGAAAACCTTTCTCTCACAGTAAAAAGTTTAACTTTTTCATTTTTCCTTCCACAGATGGAGCTCTGGGCCTGAAGCAGCTGGATACCATTTCCTAATGTTATGGCTGTAATCAGTGTCCAGGAATCTTTCCCTTAGGGTTTCAGGAAGGGAGCACTGCACAAGTGTATCTCTGTGGAAGGTGAAAGTTATGAGCTGGCACAGACTGTTTCTACATCTTGGGCAATGGTTGTCCTTTCCCAAACCTCCAAAGCATTTCAGCCTGCTCTAAGAAAGAGAAACTGGGGTGGGGCAGCAAACACTGGCTTTTCTAAACTGCTGCAGAACCTGATGAGGCTCTGAGAAGGGCACTCAGCTCCAATCTTGCAGAAGACCATAATGGGGTTAATACCTTCAGAATTTGGCAGCTGTGTCGGTCACTGGGGCTGCCTTTTCAGCCTTTCCAATGGTCAGGATGGAGAAAGCAGATCCTGGTATTCTTCCAGGCCATGTAAACTGATTAAGTTCCATCAGATGAATCACCCTTGGGAGTATATTGGAGGGAAGAATCCAAAACCTCTTCCTGGATAAACAATACATTTGTTGGTGGCTGAAGTAAGCTAAGCTACGGGTATTTCATCACAGTCATGATTCACCTCTCCAAAATGTGAGGTCGCCAGTGCCCTTCTTTCCTCCTTCTGCACCCCAATGTGCCCTGTGGGAGGGCACATTTCCCAAGGCATTTGCTTCTCTGAGAAAAGTGACTCCTATGTCTCCCCACGGACTTCCAAGGCAAGAGATTGGTTTGAGTGCACAGAGACATTTTCACTGTCTGCTCTAGACAGCAGAGGTGAATATTCAAGGGAGAAGAGCATTTAGTTTCAGAGATGTAAACTCCAATGGAGTTAAAAAATTAAAGCTAAAACCAAGTTCAACATTAATCACCTGAAAACTTTTCTCCTAGAATAATTCAGCTAGAATAAATTAGGCATCAGTCATGTATCTGGTGGGCAAAGGGTTGCTACAACCACTGGAATAAAGCTGAAATAAAGGTAAAAGGTGTCTAGAAAAAGTCTGACAAGTCCTCAGCTCCTGTCCTGCTAACCTAGAACTCTGTGCTCTTCCAAGACCGATGGCAGCAGCTTATTTTGTGTATTACAATACACAGGACGTCCTTTCCCGTCCCTCCTGGTGGATCATAGATGGTCCCTGGAAGGAAGCATCATAAGGCCAAGAGAAATCAAGGCTATGTCACACCTTTTGCATTACAGAAGATTCACTGTTTATTGGGAAGAGAAGCAGAGACTTTGCCAACATGAAGTGACACCCATGAATTAAGGACCCAGAGGCAGAGGGAGTAAATTGCATGACTGGTTTGTTAATCAAGAGCTCCTGCAGTTCCACCTCCAACATACTGATAATTTTTTAATCAGTCTCACATCACTTGAGCTCTTTTAAGCCTTATGATGGGCTGAGTCTGATGAAGATGAGAGTTTAACTTACAAAATGATTGGTTTACATGGCAAAGGAAAGATATGGGAGTTCCTGACACAATCTGGACTTTCAGGATAAAGCAAATCAGCAACTGAGGTGCAGCAGGAGTCCTTCATTGTGAGCCTCTGCAATGGTACCTCCTGTTGACACCTCTAAACACTGATCTTTTCTAGTGTGCAAAGTATTTTCTTGTCAAAACAGAAACCATAGAATCATAAAATAATTTAGTTTGGAAAAGACCATCAAGATCGTTGAGTCCAATGGTTAAACCAGCACTTCTAAGTCCACAGCTAGGTCCAACCATGTCCCTAAGCATCACCTTTGTGGGAGCCAGTAGCCATTTTGCCAAAGTTTAATTCAGGAAGGGCAGGTACTACAGAATGTGATTCTTCCTTCCCACTCCCACCTCTACCAAGACTAAACACTCTGAAGGGGATGAATTGGAGCTTTTCTCTTGAGGAGTTCAGCATGATACAGATCCAGTCCAAGCAGTATAAGATATAAGCAGAGAAATAATCTGTAATGTAAGACTCCAGCTGGTAGCAAAAGTGGTATCCCAGCACAGTATGTGAATTGGGGTTATACCTTCTGGCCCTTTTCAGCTCTGCAGGTGCTGTTGGTCTGTATCAAGGCAGATGTGAACTCAGAGCCTGAAGATACTTGGCTGTGTGCTGCTCCCAAGGAGGTTGTTGGCTGCCTCCAGGCACTTGTCCAGCTGGGACCCTGCAGACAGGGACAGAGGCTCTAGATGGCTCAGGCAGGGGAGAAGAGCCCACAGGTGGAAGGAGCAAGGGGACACAGGACTTCTTCATGTGTCCACAGGAAATCATGGCAGGTCCCACTGGACAGAGAAGGGAATCAGCAGGAAAAGAACGCTCAAAACTTACCAGCTTGGCTGCACAGCCAGGTCACGGCCTTGGCCTCCAGAAGTTCACAGTAGTCTTGGTAACATTTGTCAGGTCTGTGCAACCAGGTCACAGCCAGCACCGTGGCCCAAATGCTTGGTTCCATGACCTATAGGAAAGCAATGGACTGCCATGCACTGCTGACATCTTGCCTGTCCCCTCACTGCTTCCCCTCGTCCATTGGAGCTTATGGTTTCTGATCCCTTCATTCATCCCTTGGGATGCCAGTGTTGCTACCAGCCAAGGTTTTCCCACTGCCCCACTGTCCCACTGTCAACATAAGAGGTTCCCCCATTACCTCACCAGGCATCTTTCTCTTGATTTCAGCTTCACTGACCTCCAGCACAGAGGCCAGTCCTGAGCTGAGGGCCCAGGAGCCATCTTCTCTCTGCAGCACTACCAGCTTCTGGCACTCAGCCAAGGCTTCAGTGGACCATGGTGCAAAAATTGGAGAGCACAACACATATGCTGTAGGATCCACATACTTGAGAGAAGAAACAGATGCTGGTAGTGGTTTATATGCTGTGGGAGAAGATGTGAACAGGAGTACTGGGAAAATCACAGGAAGCTGACTCCTCTCTACTCCTCTGTGTGTAATAAATTAGTAGTAGTAGTTTAAATTTACTCATCAAATTTGTAGTAGTAGTTTACTCATTAAATTGTATTGCATGTTATATTCTTATATACATATATATGTTATTATAATCAATGTTCTGTTAAGGTTAGGAGACTGTATGTTGCAGAATGGTTCATTAATCTGTCAGCATTGTAAGCTGATAGTCATGCAGCTTGCAGTTCTTAAACTGGAAAGACAAATTATTGTACCTGGCTGAATAAGTATTTTGTATCTTACTTTTATAAAAAGCTTATTGTCTCATAGCACACGCATAAAGTGACGAAGGGAAGGACAAGGATCAAAGAGTCAAGAATGAGAACGATACAGAGTGTCCAAGATGGACATCTGGAGATACCTACACACTAGGCCTCAAGGACTAAGGACTAATTAAAACTATGGAAAGGAAAGCACCTGGCAACTGAAATGGGCCTGCAGGGAAGCCAACCAGCAAGTGACTATGGGAGGAGAACTGATAAGGAAATAAAAGTTACTGGTTTTGCCTACTGCGCTTGTGTGCAGTGAGTGGAGCAGGAGCCTCCCCGGCTGCCCAGCATGCTGTTTTGCTTATTTGCATTTTACATAAATCTTCAATAAATTTTATTACTATATTTCAGCCTAATTTCATTCACTTATAACACGTGCAATGTCTCAGGGTATTATTTCTGCTCTCCTTTGGGCAGCTTCTTGCTGCCCAGAGTTCGCCCTACACGTCTCCAAAGCAATCCGATCCTTAGCACCTTCTGGACACCCTTAAGTCATCCCCAGCCTTGACCATTGCCTCTTCTCCTTGCATTCCTGGTCAGCTATGTCCCAATACCTAGCTCTCTTGATACACCCCAACAAATTTTGTTCAAACGTGTGTGTATGGTTCAGCACCATCCCTGCCCCCTCCCTGGGTGTCCCTGAGCTGGGCCTTGTATTTACCGAAGGACTTTCAGATACGAGGGTAACTAAGGCAAGATTAAAGGCAAAATTCATGGGTTTCCACACCATGAGCAAGACATGGCACCATAACCCTCCTGTAAGACAGCGCATTCTCCCTACATCTCCCAACTGAGTGAAGGCCCCATACCTTTTGAGCAAGCCCCGCGGTTGGGCAGGGCAGTGATGCCACAGGTGAGTTGACGGAGGGCACGCCATGACTCCTGCACCGCTGTCAGCCAGCCAGGTGGGACCCACACGGTCACAGGATAGCACGAAGAGTCCTTACACGAGCCACGAAGCTCAACTATCTGGCAGGAGATGTGCGACTGCCAGGGTGTCAACAGTGCCAGAGGCCCTTTGAGAGCAAACAGGAAAAGGGACCGAATTAATCACATGGGAAAGAAGCACCTGGTGGTGATGGGGCCTGCCCCAGGAACCTGAGAGTGCCCCACGGCTGAGGTTCCAGTGCCAGTGGAATAAGGACATCCCATGGAGCTGCCCCACCAGCTCTTTTCTGCTGGTGGCTTTCCTTACCTTGGTACCAGGGGACCCTCTGTGATGTACGAATGCCCACATAGCTGGTAAAGGGGCAGATGATCCCTGAGGCGAGGCTGATCTCCACTGCACGATGCCTGGGTTCATCCCCTGACCCACTCGCAGCCTCGGGCAACAACCTCTGCAGTAAGGACCTTGCAGCCAGACGATGCCCAGCCAGCCTGGGAACAGAGTGGGGTAAGCACCTGGATCATCTCTGTACTGAGGAAAGAGCCTGGACATCTGGGTTGTCTCTCCTCAGGGCTGAGGATGGACAGAGGGAAAACCTGGATGCCTGGGTCCTTGTCTTTCTGGAGGAAAGTGGTGCCCAGGTGCCTGGGTCTTATCCCTGTTGGGTCAAAGTAGGAAAGGAGGGCACACTTGGACACCTGGGTTCTCTGAAGGTTTATGATGGTGTGTGGAAGGTGGAAATGCACAAGTTATCTGTGCCCCCTCTCGATTGGAGTCCATGTTAGAAATAAGGGGAATGCATCTTCCCTGAGGACAGGCTCTCACCTTCCATCTCCCTGTGAGCAGAGTTGGAATTCAATCCTGTGAGTGACATCCTGGCCATCCAGGCTGCACTGCAAAGTCATGACCCCCTTGGCCCCCGTCATATCCTGGAAACACATGGGAAGCTACTGGAGATTACTGGGGACATAAGATGGTTACTAGGGGATATCGGAAAATTACTGAAAGATTACTGGTGGTTACTGGGAGGCTATTGGGAGATAGCTGAGGGTGACTGTGGTCCCAGCTCTCACCTGTGCCTGTCCATGGATCTGGGCATAGAGAAGTCTGTGTTGACCTTGAAAGATAAACTGAGGGGTACCCCCCAGCACTTCAACCTCCAGGCCACGTGGCAGGGTCCAGCTCAGAGAGACTACTTCAGCTGCTGGCTTGAGGGCCCTCTTCAGGCACTGCAACACCTGAGGGCAGAACACCATTGTTTGCAGCAACTTGGCTTCCAGTGTCAGGGTTCTGTGGGGGGAGAGTGGAATGTGTGGAGTAGCCTGCACCACCTGGATTCCCTGGGCACAGCCAGATCTGTGGTTACAGTGCTGCAGAAGCCCAGAGCCCCGGGTTGTCCATGGGGTACAGTCAGGGGCAGTCTGTGTGCCTGGGTTCCTGGGGCAGCTGGGTCTCAATTGCTGTGTGTGGGTAGTTCATGTGCTGTGGTGATTGGAAGTCAACATGTCTGTTGAATAGAGGGGAACCTGCTAGGGCTCCTGGGTTCCTACCGCAGCTGTCATACTGTTGTTGGAGGAGACGTAGGTAGCTTCACCCCCTGTCTCCCTGGCCAGGGCTGTAGCCAGGGCAGCGCTGTCCTCAGAGAAGGAGAAGGAGAAACACCTATGGGGAAAGTAGGGAAAGATGTCAGAAATGAGAGCCAGAGATGGATGCAACTATGCTGGGATACACAGGCTGGAGTTAACGCTGGGGGAAGAAAGCCAGGGTGCAGAACAAAGGATCAGGAAGAAGAGCAGGGAGTGAGGGACTGGGTTGGAGCTGGGGTTAGATAGGGAGCTTGCAGAGGAGAGCTGGGGCTTGGGATAGAACTGGGATTAGTCTCATGGGGCTGGAGCAGAGCTTGGGGGCACATTGGGGTATACAAGCCCTGTGCCTCAGTCTCCCTGCTTACTCTGGGGAGGATGCCTTGGTTGTGAGAGTAGTAAGCAAGTCCTTCGTGGGGTCTTGGCACTAGAGAGCTGACTGAGAAGGGTCTTTGGGATACTGAAGGAGCTCAAGGATTGGAACAGACACTAAAGCACAGGGGCCCTCATCTGGGATGGAAATGACTGGACAACCAAAAGGTAACTGGAGGACCCAGGACAGAGAATCCCCATTACCGGTGGCTGTTGCGATGCCGACAGACCTCAGCTGCGATGGCTTCCTTGTCAGAGGGTAGCCCAGTCATGAAGATGAAGAGCTGAGAGACAGCAAACATGAATAGTGGGGTCCTCCACAGGAACCCGAAAATGGGGAAAGCAGGCCCTTAAACTGGAGAGAGGAGCCAAGAAGAGTGGCCCTGTACAAAAACTAGGGGGAGATACTCACTGAGGGACAGAAACCCCCAAAGTTACAGACCCACTTCTCCATTCCCTGACATACACCAGTATACTTCTGGTGGGTCCTTTCACCCACACTGGTGTGTCCTCTCTCCCCAGGACACCTCCCCCTGCCCCTCATGCTGCTGCCCCAAACCTGGCGTGCATGCCCGGGGGGGCGGGGGGTGCCGTGGACAGCGCGGAGGGTCCCGAGCAGGTTGGTGTCACCCGGAGTGGAGCCAGTGGAAGGGATGAGCTGCATGGCCTCAGTCACGTTGTCTTGAGTATATTCAACACTTTGCCTGCAGGAAGCACAGCATGTTTGGAGCTCTGTGCCCTCCCTAGTTCTCTCTGAAACTCTGCTCTGCAGCACTTCCCACAGCTATGCCCCAGATTCCTCTGCAAGTCCCTACCCCACACTAGTTCTTGAAGAAACCTTGTTTCATAACTCCTACAGGACTGCTCAACAGAACCCCAAGAGGTGCTATTCCATAAAGCCAAGATGCCATCCCAAAATCCAGCCTTGCCCTGAGTAGTCACTCATGCCCTCCAGCATTTAACCTTGCCCCATACTCGCTAGCCAATTTCAGAGCATGTATACCTGCCCTCCAGCTTCTAACTCTGCCCCATAGTGCCCACGTCAGTGCCACAGCACCCAGCCATGCCCCACAGTATCCAACCATACCCACAAGGACCCTTTGCAGACCCACAGCACCCAGCCTGCCCCATGTTTGCTCACGGGTAGATGCCCACAGATGCTGCTTCATAGCAGTAGATGTTGAAGTAGCAACCCAGAGGCAGGCTTTTGAGGAGGAAGAGCAGGGAGTCCTGTGGAAAGACACAGCAGGCAGGTCATGGGAGGCACTTGTGGGGGTAGTGGATACCTTTGACCATAGACTCATCCTCCCAAAGCCTCTGGACTCCCTCTGGACAGTGTACTGAAGTCCCCTGGGCACCCAAGATATTTCAGGACCATTTCAAGTAGTCCCACCAGCCCCTACTCACATCTCTGTCCCTCTCTAAATGCCTGCTCTGGCTGTCAACCTGCTTCTCTACCCTGGTCTGTGCTCTGCAAGGGTACCTGGGCATGCTCAAGGAAAGTGGTGTCCAGGAGGAAGATGAACTCTCCAGACTGGCGCTGCCCAGGCACTGCCTCAGGGATGCTGGGTGCCAGTGTCACCAAAACCATGGGATCACCAAGCAGGGAGCCTGGAGGAGAGAGGAATGAGATAAAGGCCAGATAGGGACCCTCCTCTTCATCCTGCTTCTGACTCTCATCGTGCTTTCAGCTTCCCCCATGCCAGAGGCTGTGATACCCCACACTGGTACCTCAATGCACTGCTGCACTGTCTGCAAATTGCACAGCTCATGTATTTCAACCCAGTGCCTCCAACAGAGCTGGCCAGTGATCTCTAACATAAAACCTCCTGTTACACATCCTGTTGTATCTGATACCTCATCACAGTTTCCCCAGCATTCCACAGTGACAACCCAGGACCCAGCTGATTCCATCTGAGTGCCTTCCATTTCCAAAACAGTGTCCAGTGACTTCTTATCCCCCAGAATCCCAAGTGTCTCACTATGTCCCTATGCCTTCTGTCAGAGCTGCCCTCATATTCCCTCTCCAGCTGCACTCACCTGGAGGGGCCTCAGGGTTTCCCTTCTCCACCACAGCACTGACTGCACTGGGGTCTCCAAAATACACCAGTAGCTCCAAATCACACTGTCCTGGGGGGCTGCCAGCCAGTGAGACCTGAAGAACAGATGCCTGGTGATACACAGTAGGGACCAGACTCATCTTTGGACCAAGAGCACAGGCACTGATCCCAGTTTCTCATCCCATCCCCTGTTTCTCAGTGTTGACATACATCCCCAGCTTCCCTGGGATCCTTACATGCAGGAAAGCAAACCTGGGCAGTGCTGCGGTCCTGGGCAGTGTAGATCAAAGGGGTGAGGGAGCAGTTGGCCTGGACATCGACCACTCCACGGGGGGACTGCAGGCTAGCTGTGAGCAGCAGGCTGTAGGGCAGTTGGCTACTGAGACAGTTCCAGGCTGCAAGGAGAAACATGGTACTAGGTAGGGCACAGGCTGTCCCTGCAGGAGTGGGCAGGTGGACAGCATTTGGCATTCGTATATATGACATATGGAGACAACTGGGGGTTATCAGTGAGTGCTTAGAGGGGTCCATGAGTCTGTTTAAGGGAAATGTGTATGGGAAGTGTGGATCCCCTCCTGGGGTACAAGGAAGGTCATGTGGATCTGCCCAGGGGCGGCATGGGGGAAAAATGTGGGTCCCCTATGGATGTAAAGTGAAGTTGCATCAGGTCTGTTCATAAATACATGAGGACCCTGTGTCCCTTTGACATGGTGTGTGACTGGGATGGCAGGTTCCCTGAAGGCTCACTCACCATGGAGTTCTGTGTAGGGGTGCAGGGTGCGTGGCAGCACAAACCGCGCTGCTCCATCAGGCTCCCGTGGCAGCTCCTGGACATAGCGGAGCGACACCACCAGCTCCCTGCCGGGGGACAGTGTGCCCAGGAAGCAGGCAAACACCTCGCCTGGGTACCTAGACTGATCCTGAAGGTATTCCAGATCCTCCCAGCTCCCTGTAGCTTCATGAAGCTGCTGGGCCTGGGTGGGAAGGGGAAGCACAGAGAGCTGATCACCAGGCAGACCATGGGCTGCTCCTCCCACACCCTTGTGGGGGTTTGCCCATTCGTGCCTGGATGCTCGTACCTCATCCTGCAGCATGGCCTGGACCTTGGCATCCTCACTGCAGGCCTGGAAGGAGTATATGGACATCTGTGGGCCCAAGGGGAAGGCAAAGAGGACTTCTGTGGAGATGGGACTCTTGTTCTGGTACGTGAGTTCTGAGGCCACATCAGCCACATAATCCTGGATAGCAACATCTACCACAGCACTACACAGAGGCACTGAGTACAGGGACGTGTAGAGCCACTTCCCCAGCAAAAAGGATCCCGTTGCTGTAGAGAGACAGGCAAACTTTCCATCAGGCACACATGAAGGACACAAGGAGGTGGTCCCACCCATGAAACCAAAACCAGGTGACCAATGTTAGCAAGGGTACAGTGTGAGCCTGGCACAGAACAGTGTCTGCCTCCCATCCTCTCAAGTTCCCTTTTCCTCCAGGTCTCTGTTTCCCATCCATTTTCTGTGGAAATGCTCTTGATCATTCCCATCTAAGTTTCACTCTGGGAAGATCCAGTCCAGCTATTTCCCTCTAAGGCTGCCCAACCTCCTCCTTTCTTTGTTTCATTTTGGGAGCATCCCACATCCCCCAGACATCCCTGTCTGATCCCCAGCTCACTGTCATGGGTGTAGGATTTTCCTAGAAGTCCAAAGCTTTGACGCCACATTTCTGGAGACCTGCAGAGAAGGAAGGTCTTATGTAAGAGGAGAGATCCACACCAGGCAGCCCCTATCTGATGATCCTTGTCATTTGCCCATCCCTACAAACATAGAGGAAAGCCCCAACCCACTGTGCCCTGCCAGAGAAAACCCAGGGATTGAGATATGCCTGTTCATTAGCACTGAGATGTCACCAGGAGTGTCTCTGCACCACATCCCCACCATGGGAGAATCTTGAAGAATCACAGAGTTATCAATGGTTTAAAATTGTTCAAGCCCTCTCCAATCTGGCCTTCAATATTTCCAGGGATGGGGCATCCACAGCTTCTTTGAGCAATTTGTGCCAGGGCCTCCCCACCCTCTGGGTAAAGAATTTCCTCCTAATGTCTAACACAGTCTCCCCTCTTCTAGTTTAAAGTCATTCTCCCTTGTCCTACCAGAGTACCTGCCCATGTAAAAGTTGCACTTTGTTGTTTTTATAAGCTCCCTTTAAATACTGAAAGGCCACGAGGTCTTCCCAGTGCCTTCTCTTCTCCAGGCTAGACACCCCCAGCTATCTCAGCCTGTCTCCAGAGCAGAGGTACTCCAGCACTCTGAGTATCTGCAAGACCTCCTCTGGACCCTCTATAAGAAGTCCATGACTTCTTCTGCTGAGGACCCCAGACCTGTACACAGTGCTCCAGGTGGGGTCTCATGAGGAGAGAGAAGAAGGGGACAATCCCCCCCTTCAACCTGATGGCCACACCTCTTTTGATGCAGCCCAGGATGCAGTTGGCTTTCTGAACTGCCAGCACAGGGTGCTAGCTCATGTCCACCTTTTTTATTCACCAGAGAAATGAGAGAGAGCAAGGGGAGAAGGTGTGAAAGAAAGACTGGATAGGTGAATGGATGGGTGGATGGATGGAAGGGACTGGCAGTTAAGGTCTATTTTAGGACAGATGGATGTATGGGTGGACAGTCAGAGAGACATAAGAATTTTAGTTGAAATGGATGGATGGGCAGGTACCCATCCCAAACAGTATTGTGTGAGTGCAGCTGCACAAGGGATAGCTATTGTGAGGATATGTTCATGGAGTAGCTCGTGAGGGCAGGTTGAAAGTCCAGATAATAATGGGAATATGATGAAGAGAGAAATGAGGTTAGGTTCAGGCATTCCATGATTGCAGAGCGATTCCCTGAAAGGCAGTGGGGGAAGGTGTGATATCTGGCTGTCTTCAAGCCAATGCCAGAAGGTGTAAGGGAATGGCCTCCATCCCAAACCCTTCCACATAAATCTCTCTGGTTCAGACACGCCTCAGTTTCCCATTTCTGCTCTCGGATGTTAGGGTGGGAAGCACCAGAAACATCCCTACCCTGCCATCACACTGACAGAGTGGACAGCCAGAGCAAATACGGTGTAAGTCCTGGGGGGAAAAGGGTGAGGGATGGTCAGGGGGATGGACTGATGAAGCACCAGCTCTCCATGTAAACAAGGACAGTTCACAGAGAAGAGGATCAGAATAACGAGGTGAAGCACAACCAAGTAAACACTCACCAGAACCAAGGCCAGAGCCAGCAGGGAGCGACTGACGGAGGGAGAGATGGAAGAGGGAGGGAGAGAGAGATGGAAAGACAGAGCGAGAGGTGTCCAGGCAGACAGGGAGATGCAGTGCTACATCAGCTGAGCGGTGACTGTGATGGGGAGAGGCGAGCGCAGCCGGACAGAGCGACGGGCTGGGGGCGGAGACAGATCGCTGCAAACCTCCGAGCAGCCGGCGCTGAGCTCCGTGCGGGCTGTGGAGATCTTGGCTATCGGGGAGCCTGGGAGGTTGGGGGATGGGGAAGGGTGAGGGACACCCCGGCGGAGAGGTCTGACCGGGTCCCTGGATCCCCCTCCCCGCTGCGCTGCGGGCCGCGGCACCCACGGGCTGAGCATCCCCCGCGCGGGTCGATCCGGGCACGGCCACGGGCGGGACTGCAGAGCACCGGCAGGATCGGGTGTGCCGAACCTGCCCCCGCCCCCGGGCCCTTCCACCCTGTCCTCACATCTGACACAATGGGCAGCGGCTGCCAAGGGCCCCTGCAATCAGAGCAGTCTCGTCTGTGTCACGCAGGGAGGTGGCACTCCAACCCCAGGAACCTGTCCCTGCCAGGCCTGCAGCGCTGGCTGCACATTTGGAGGTCCATTCACTGATTAGTGCCAGGCTGTTAAGTGGACACTGAATTGCAAAGAAGCAAAACTGGCCTGCTGGCCAGCTGAGGAATGGGAAGAATTGGCAGACAAGTGTTTCTTCTCACCTGCTGAATTGGGATGGTGCATCTCCTCCTTCCTCCCAGCCAGCCCACACTCTTCCCTCCCTGGCTGAGACAACCCACCTCATTGCTGGTCTCTAGACACTCAAGGGGCCAAATTGCATTTGACTTCAGATATGCTGCTCCCAGCACTGAGCTCTTGCTTCTCCAGCAGACCTGGGCAGCTTCCCCCACTCTGCCTTGCAGGACTGGTGTGATTCTCAGATCAGACCACTCCAAGGGCTGTGCTGGCAGTGTGACAGCTGTGGCCAGCACAGGCAGTTCAAGATGCCTTTTTCCAGTTTCTGCCTTTGTTCAAGTTCTATCGCAGTGTCTCTGAGGAAGAGGGTGACCAACATTTGTGTGCTGCTAGCAGATGAGACCCATGACTCGACCTTCAGAAACTGGTGGAACACCCCATGTTGTCTTCAATAGTTCTGATGCTTATGGGTAGCCAAAGGAGTCCCAGGTATAGATGTTACATGCTGCATCTGAGCATCCAGGGAACATATTCTTGCCTCTTGGATCATCCTTTCCTCGGCACAGGGGATGAGTAAGTGGCACACTTGGTCAAAAAGGGCCACAAACACTGAGCTGCTGACCTCTGAATCCAGCTTCACCTTCCCAAAACTTGTGTCCAGCTGGATGCATAGTTGAAGATTCTCACAGGCTCATGACTTTGTGCCAGTGAATGGTTTTCAGGTGCTGAACCTCCAGTATCTCTCTTCTGAGCATCTCTGAAGGATGTCAGCCCCCTTGAATCTGGACCTCTTTTGAAGTGCAAGCTCAGAAAGGAGAGGAACTGAGGTGTGCAGAGACTGTGGCTCTGGGTACAAATCCATGGAACCATTCAGGGCACTGTGTTTCCACTGGTTTCTTAAGGCTGCAGATTTGAGCATGGAGGGCCCTGCCAGGGAGCAGCAAAGACCAACTGCTGCTCCAGGGAAGGGGAGTTGGGAGCCAAATGCACCAGCAGGGTGGGCAGGAGCAGTGACTTCACAAACACAGAACCAGGATGCTGGGAGGTAATTCAGGGTCAGGACCGGTTCCAGAGAGAGGGGCCAGGATCAGGCACAGTCAGTGCTCAGCTGGCAAGTTGGGTAACAGTGGGGACAGGCCCTTTTTTCTTGCTTTCTTCTCAACAGCTCATGTTGGCAAAGGAGCTGACCATCAAAACTGCTTGACTGAGTCAGCTGAACTCCAGGTGGGGCACATGCTCCAGACCTTGAGTGTCTACACCCTGAAGACAGACATACAGTACAAGTTCTGTATTCTTAAGCTACTTTTGTTGAAACTTGTACCATCCACCCAGACCTATTCTGCTATCAATAAGCTTCCAGATGTGCTTCTCTCCCTCAGTTGGCAACAAAAGTTATCTGATGTAGGCTTATTTTCTTTAAGAAGTCCCATTAGCAAATTTTCAGAAACTTTAGGACTTTAGGATAGTTTCCAGTCAAATGGACAGAGGAGGCAACTTGAGGAGAACTGATTCCTGCTTTCCTGTACCTTCCAGACAAAATCACTTTGGTAGAAGTGATTTTCGCACAGTTGGGAGCAAGCCTTCCAGCTTTTCTACAGCCTAAAGAAATCCTATAATGGAGCAAATCCCACTGGGATTTACTGATTTGAAAGAGCCTACTCCTCACTGTAGTGCATTACTGCATTGTATCTTTGGCTGGGCCCTCTGCACTGCTCCCTCAGACTCCCCATCCTTGTTCAAGGACTCCAGCTTGCAGACATACAGGTTTTACAACGACAGCATTTCTATTAGGGAAGACAACTTCTCTCACATGTCATCAGTGTGAAGTTGTGGTCATCCATGCCCAGAGAATTGTTCTTGCAAGGCAGGGTTAACTTCTGCTGTAGATCAGAAGAACATATGAAGTCTTGTGGATCTTGTTCAGCTTGTAAATAAGGGTTGTAAGCTTTTTTCAGGGCATCTCAAGTCTGAAACATGATTTGCTGATAATCACAGGCCAAAGCAAAGCCTCAGACTCTTTCTGAAGATAGCAAGTGGGCTTTGAAACTTAAAGTTGAGTCTCTGTGGAGTTCCAGAGCTAGATTAGACTACAGCCAAGGCTTTTTGTCCTCCTTGCAGGGCCCTCTGACAGTTTGTCACAGACCCAAATGGTCTTTTGATATAAAATCAATCACAAGAACTACAACATCCCAGGAGTACTTCAACAGTAAAGGATATTTATTTCTTCAGCAAAGTCTGAGAAACTTGTTGTACTTTCAAAATTTGCTCTGTTTTTTAAATGTGTAAAAACAGTTCCAAATATTTTCTTTCTAAAACGTTCTTGTTATAATGTTATTCTGTCCATGACCATTGTTACTCCTTCTGCTTTCAGTACACAATTGTTCATGAACACAAATGTTCATGACATAAGGGTATATATGGACTTCCAGTAAGAGAGTTTAAACAAGATTGATGTGGGTTTGAAGGCTCTGGCCTGATCCAGTCTGTTTTAAGATGTAAAATTCAGTTGTCAAAGTGTAAAATACATGTACATGCAAGTTAAAACATACACATTGAAAGAACACAGTTTAGGAAAAATAAATCATTTTAATGTGACAAATATAAGTGGTTTCTGACCTGCCCCACAGTCACTGCTGCTGACTGCTCCTTTCCTGCTCACATGGCACATGTTGACTGCAGGAGAGAGAAGAAAGTGCTGGAAATAGGGAGGGATTTTCTGGCCTGCAATTTGGGTGGAAAGGGATGCTGTGGGGGGAGGCAGAGCAAAGCCAGTGTGGCTCAGGACTGGGTGGAAAGCCTTGAGAGCATGATGTGTCAGATTGTGGTGTCTCTTGGTCCCTTCTGGCCAAATCACCATCCTCTTGACACCCACCTTTAAAATATTTATATGCATTTATGAGATCCCCTCTCAGTCTTCTCTTCTCTAGACTGAGCAGGCTTGGCTCCCACAGTCTTTCCTCATCAGAAAGATGCTCCAGACCCTTAATCATCTTTGTGGTCTCCCCTGGACCCTCTCCAGTAGCTTGTTGTCTTTCTTGTACTGAGGAGACTGGACACAGCACTCCAGATGTGGCCCCAGCAGGGCTGAGTAGAGGGGCAGGATCACCTCCCTGAACTTCTGGCCGCACTGTTCCTGGTGCACCCCAGGATCCCATTGGCCCTCCTGGTTCCCAGGGCATATGGCTGGCTCATGGTCCCCTTGTCATCTACCAAGACTCCCATGTCCTTCTCCACAGAGCTGCTCTCTAGTAGGTTCTTGGGGTTATCCCTCCCCAGGTGCAGGACTCCACTCTTGCCCTTGTTGCACCTCTTTAGGTTTCCTCCCACCCAACCCTCCAGCCTTTCAAGGTCACACTGAATACACAACAGCCCTCTGACAAGACTGGGAACAAGCTACCTAGTGGACTTTGGGGCACCAGGTAACCAGCTGGGTAACCAACTAAGTAACCAACCAGGTAGCCAGCTAGGTAACCAAGCCACCTTCAGGTGCCATCACACTCTTTTACTCTCCAGCTCTCAGTATAAATGGCCTGTCCTCTGGGGAACACAGAGATCTCCATATCCCTGTTATAAGTAAAATGAAACTGAGTTGAAATATAGTAATAAAATTTATTGAAGGTTTATATAAAATGTAAATAAGTAAAACAGCATGCTGGGCAGCCGGGGAGACCCCTGCTCCACTCACGGCACGCAAGCACAGTAAGCAAAAGCAGTAATTTTTATTCCCTTATCAGTTCCCCTCCCATTGTCACTTGTTGTTCTTCTATTGGATCTGAGTTTGCAGGTCTGGTTCTGGTTGGCTTCTCTGTGGGCTCGCCTCAGTTGCCAGGTGCTTTCCTGTCCATAGTTCCAATGAGTCCTTAGACCTCGAGTCCCAGTGTGCAGCTCAGTGCCCAGGCATCTCCAGATGTCCATCTTGCATACTCTGTATCATTCTCGCTCCTGACTCTTTGATCCTTGTCCTTCCCTCCGTTACTTTATGCTTGCTATGAGACAATAAGCTTTTTATAAAAGTAAGATACAAAAATATTTACTTTAGAAGGCACAATAGTTTGTCTTTCTAGCTTAAGAAATGCAAGCTACATGCTTATCAGCTTATAATGCTGATAGATTAATGAACCATTCTACAACTTACAGTCTCCTAACCGTAACAGAACAGTGATTATAATAACATATATATAACATGCACTACAATTTAATGAGTAAATTACTATTATTACTAATTTGATGAGTAAATTTAACTATTACTACTTATTACATACCCCAAGAAAATGGGACCGTGCCTTTGGAGGTCACCCATAGCAATACCCCTGCAGGTCTGGAGCTTTGGCATTCCCTTTTCTGCAGGTGTATGGCTCTAAACAAGCTTGGCAATATCTAGGATAAAGACCTAAGGCACCCAGCTCTTCTTCCAAGACTTCCTAACTGGTCTAAAACTGTCTTCCTACCTATATCCTCTGGGAGCCAGTGAAGCCCACTGGAAAAGGGTAAGTCAGGGGAGGATGTCAGGAAGGCAGCCTGAAGCAACTGTGGGGGCAGGAACTGAATGGTTCCCTTCCCAGCAGCCACTTGCACTTCTGGTGGGGAAATGCTTCTCACAGTAAAAATGGGAGCCTCTCTCCCCCCAAACCCCAACGCTTCCAAGCCCTCCTGTGGGGCAGGTGGTGCTGGGCAGCACCCCCACCCTCTGTAGCCTGTCCAGCACTGCTGCAATTCACTTCCCAAGACATGCCAGTCTCACAAGAGGCAACATCCTCAGCTTGGAGCCCCCAGAGCTGACCAGAGACCTGGAACACCCTGACACCCAGTGCCTCCCACCCATCCCAGCATGCAGGGCTTGCAGCACTTCTGCTTCCCAAGTGTATGTCCCAGAGTGCGTGTTTGGCAGCATTCCCCTTCCTGGAACTGCCTAGGCACTGCGGCAGTGACCGCAGCTCCCATCCATCCCTGTTGCTCACTGCAAAGACCAGCCCCCCTCCTGCTCGTCCTCCCCCTGTGCCTGGGGACACCTTCCCTGCTGCAGCTCGCAGTCCTCAAGCCTGGGGCCATTCCTGTGTCTGTCTGCCTGTCCTGCCTGTTGCAGTCTGCTGTTTCATGGTGAGTGCATCTTGTGCATCCATCCTTCCCTGCCCCCACGTGGAAGTGCTGCAGTCCTGCTCTGCGTGCACATGTGCATTTGTCTGTCTGTTTGTGCTTTGCACCCTGGCAAAGGCTTGGTGGCTTTGTGTGTGTGTGACTGCTACCCTGTCCTGCCAGGCTCCTTAGTTCAAACAGTACCTACACATCTGGGATCTCTGAGGTCACAGACAGCAGGTTTAGGTCCAAATTCACAATGAGGCACATGCACAGTTCATGATATTTGCAATATATTGTAAATAGACTTTATATTTGTAAAATACAGGAAATGGAAGTGCAAGCACAGGAACTTTGTTATTGGGATTCTTGAAGGCAGGTATCAGTAAGTCAGGATTTTTACCATGAACAAATAGTCATATCTTCAGTCTTTTATCAGTTTAGTGACTGTTTCATCTAATAGGAATTATCTTATGGGCACTGAAGAGCATGAGGCTGCACACCACACAGGTTTCGATTTCGGGATTTGTCCACTGATCATTTTCAGTGTTCCCCTTTTATTCATATTTTCTTATAAGTAGCACCTAGTGTTTGTCTTTTAGTTAACCGAAATTCCCAGGATTGTCCTAAACCAGTGCCTTGATCCCACACACTCACCTTGCATCATGTGGTGGCTGTGTTCAGCCATGAGAGAAAAACACATGCTATCATGCAGACTGTTAAAGTGGTTTTCCACTTTGAGAAACATTCTCTCTGTCGAAGCACTTAGCCAGGGTCAGTCCTCCCTTTTGATTCCAATTAACTAAATGCAGGTGCAGAGTCACTCAGCTTGTGCCAACACTATCTCCCCAGGACTTCCTCTGATGAAGAGGTACTCCAGAATCGGGAGGATTATCCAAATACAGTTTAAAGAAAATGACAGCATGGCTATGGAATAACAGACATCATCATATTCTGGTTTAATTCTAGAACAGTGAAGGTTTCTTTTGCTTCCCTTGTGACATTTAAATAAGCTGGGTTTTCCTTGTCTTTTCTTTGCTCTAACCTGTGTTCCTTGAGTCATGTTAATACTTCAGCTGGGCTGAGAATTCTTCTGGGACATTCTCACTTTCCCAATTCACTGGGAAGACCACCTGGGCCCCTTCTCTTTATCCTTTCTCTAGAAAAATACTTCTCACTGGGACCCACTGAGTGCACCAAATGCATTACTCCAGGAGATAAGTGCTGGCTCACAGTGACCCCCAAGAAGAAAGACATTTAGGTTCTGCAAAGTTTCATTTGAAAGCTAACACTAGAAAGAAAGAGAGAATAGCATCAACAATCTTACACCCCCTCGGATGCTGAGACTCCCAGGCTGTGCAGCACTGAAAAGTCTGTGATCAGCAGCATATTCCCTGTGCGTGCTCTGTCTCTGTTACAAGAGCTGACTGGGGTTATCCTGGAGCCAGGGGATTGGTGCAGTCCAGCACAGGCCTGAAGGCCAAGCCAGATGTGCAGCACAGCACAGGCCTGTCCTGGGCCTCCTCAGATCAACTCCTACAGAGGCCACCAACTCTGGGGTACAATGGTCCCCCAGTCAGGATCACTACAGCAGAGAATACACATCCCTCCTCTTCCTCATTCTATCCCCCCTCACATTCCCCTCATTCCTCATTCATTCCTTTGCCCCATTCTCACTCTCCCCTTCCAAACTCTCTGTCAATCCTCCTGACAAGGGTTCAGAACTTGATCTGAATGTATCGAATTACCTACTTTTATACATAATAATATTGAACTAAATCCTGCTGTTCTGCAATTTTGGGGTGAGAGGTAGTCCTTGAATGGATATCTAGTACTATTTTAGATGTCCTGTCCATTCCAAGACACTTGATGCCAATACCTACAGCACAGAACCCCCAGGAGGCAGCTGGAAGGAATTCCCTCACCTTTGCTAGGAGCACTCACCCATGCTAAGCCTTCTGGCTGCAAATGACCCTCCTGTCTAATGTTTTGACAGCAGAGTCAGGGCTCTGCCCAGTGTTTGTAAGAGTTCACTGGCTGTACACACAACTGGTGGGTTTAGGTGCCTAACTGAGAGATCAGTCACAAGTCAGGCACTTTTTATAATCCTCTCCCTCACAGTCCACATAATTCCAGTTGCTCCTCAGTGCTGCCATCATCCTCTTGCCCCTCATTTTTCTGGATGTGCATGCATACATCTCAGATACAAAATAATTCATCCATTCTTTTCCCCATTCCCCCAGTGTAAGGATGCAAGGAGTCATCTTGACCCGTGTGAGTGTGAGCTACAGATCATGGAGGAAGGGAAGATTGAAGTGCCCAGGTTACTTTTGTTGTTGCTGGTTTTTTTGGTTGGTTTTTGGTTGGTTGGTTTTGTGTGTGTGTTTTGTTTGCTTTTTTCCCCAGAAGGCCCTCATAGCTCACTTCTGCTTTTTCTCACAGACATTCTCTTCAACCAAAAAGTCAAGATGAGGAAAAGTGGCATCCTGAGCAAACAGTATATGTGTAGGGGTAAGTTGGGGACAGAAGGGTGGCACCTGTGAGTAGTGGGGAAGATCTTGGCTGTGGAGTAAAGCGGGAAGAATGGATTTTTTGGCTGGTTGAGTGGCAGTCACATGTCACCATGTTCTGGGAACCCAGGGACATGGCCTGGAGTCAGCTTTACATTCTGTCACTGGCATAGCAAACATTCTGTAAGTGTGATTCATCTCACTCATAGTGCTGAAGGCTTTAGAGGGAAATGATTACAAAGTAGGAGGAGGATGTAGGAGAGATGTCTACTACTGTGGGAAGCTGGTAACCCTCCTCAGTGCTGTGATACTGCATCACCTCTACTGTGGAGCTAAATGGGCCCCTGTGGTTGTGTGATACCTTAGTACATCGCTTCACTGGTGAGTTGAACCATCCTTTCCAGGTGAACTCTACCACCTTAGGTACATCATCTCCTTCCACGACATTACAGCAATCCCTATTGTTATAGGTTACCAGCGATGCCTGAAATGAATAAAAGAGGCCAATTTACAATAACAAGCAAATTTATTAGCAAACGGTAGATAAAACAATTCAGCGTACTGGGGGGGGGGGGGGGGGGGAGGGTCGTTTAGGGTCGTGTAGAACAGAAGAAAGTTCTCTCACAGCTCGCCGCCGCTCCCGCGCTCTCAAACACCCCTTTGGAACCCTCCGGGTTCCCGTCCAGACATGCTCAGTGCTTAGGTTCTTAGCCATACATAGGCCGGGGCATGTGCTTTCTGCACATGCTCAGTTGCAAAGTTTTCCCCATACATGTTCCTGGGCTGTGTTACCGGTGCACGTGGTTTCGGGCTTGGTTTGTGGGCCGCGCTCTCTGCGATGAAGGTTTTTAGTCTTCCTCGCTGTCCGCAAGACAACCCCGGGAATGGAGCATGCGCATTTAATCGGTATTTTTCCTCCCCTTCCAGGCTTATCGTACTCATAAGTCACTTTGACTCCTTGTTTAGGTAAATTCCTCTGTGTCTCCAGCTTGTCGGCTTGAGTTGTGTTACCAGGGTGCAGTTAATTACAGTGCCAGACTACCCCCCCCGTCATTATCAGCCTCGGAAACAAACGGCAGCTTATTAGATGTGAAAAATTGAGGAACTGATTTTATTCCAAGCAAATTAAAATGAACAGGGGGTACTAACAAAAGAACTATTTCTGTATATTTACTAACTTATAGGCGTACCGTGGAGACTGTAAGGTGAAGGGTCCTATCTGGACCTCTCACCAGGGAATCTTTTGCGGCCGGGAACAGGGAACAAATTATGAATAAAAATGTATTCCTCTGTGCCATGTGGATACACAGAGAGACCCTCCATGCCTTGCAATGTGAGGATGATGCAAGACCCCCCTGTACGAGCCCAGGGGAGGTATGTTGCAACCAGCCAAAAGATAACACCCACTTCCAAAGCAGAGAAATTACCTTTTAAGGCAACAAGCGGACAGTAAAATGAATATTCAACAACTGATATCAAAGGGTACAAAAAGCGCGGTTTTCAAACAGCGGGGTGCTCTTTGCATGATTCAGAGGTGCACCCAGTGCTGGAAATGGGTACCCAGCACTGCAATAAAAATCTCTTGCTATATTTCTTTGTCCTGCAGGTATTTTTTGCCGTCTTCAAAATTCCAGAGAAAAAGTAACTTATAACAATTTGGGGGCTTGTCCGGGATCCTCGTCCTGTGGCTCTGGGTAAGAAGACCCATGTACCAGGAAGGTGCACCCCGCCGAATTTTGGTGGTTCTGGGACGGGGGCCTTCTGTTCAGAGCGACTGCGACAAAAGGACCCTGAGACAGACGGCTGCAGAACAAAGAAAGCAGGAAAAAATTGGACACATGAAAATTGGTAAGGGCTATTTTAATTCAAGAGGGCTAAAACTAAGGGGTATGTGTATGTATGCGTGTGAATGAGACGTGCAACTGAGCACGGGGCGAGAGTGGAGTTCTTCTAACTGCGTTTCCAAGCTTCCGCGAGGAACTTGGCCAGTGAAGGAACGAAGCGCTTGTTGAGACGTAAGAATGAAATACTCTCTGGGGTAGAAACGGGGAAAAACATGAAACACAAAAAAAAAGCATAATCAAAACCCAGTGAAAATAGCATGATAAGAGAGGCCGGGGCGTCCGCGGGAAGGGCCGGTAAGAACCCTTAAGCGACGCGGAGCTAGTGTGGGGATCCGTGCGGCGTCTGGGGCGAGGTCGGCCCGTGACTGAGGCCAGGCGGCGCGGTGAAATCGGCCTGAGTGGGGGCTAGACACGAGTAAAACAAACAACAGCGCGGGGCCACCCCGGGGCCGAGGCTAGCCGAGAGAAGGCGGCGGGGTCGGCCCGGGAAGGCCGGTGGAAACCCGCGGCGAGCAGCGGGGCCGCCCAGCAAAGCGGTCCGGACAGCGCTGGGCACAAGCGTGTGTGTGTGTGTACGGTGTGCCGGTGCGGACGGTACTGGGCACAGGCGGTGTGTGTGTGTGCGCCCGGGGCACCGACCCGGGTGGGACTGAACAACGGCTGGCGGAGCCGCTCCGAGCGGGTGCCGCAAGCGGCGGCGCCGGACAGAAGCTAGCGCAGGGTGTCTGGGCCACGCGAGAGAGACGGCAGCGAACACCCCAGGCTGGGAGGAGCCAGGCGGCGGCCGCGGAGAAAAGGTCAGCAGCAGTCGGGGCTGGGGGGTCCGCGCGGCGTTGTGGGGAGCGGCCAGCGGCGGGAACCCCGCCGAGACGGCCGGTGTGAGCGCGCGCGGCGAGTCCAGCGCGGCGCTGAGCGGCCCGGACAGAGTGGCAAAGAGTTCCCAACCATCTGAGGGACTTGTAAAAAACAAACAAAACAAACAGAGGGAGTCCCAGTCACGAGACACGGGAGCCCAGGAAACCTCAGCCACCTAACACAAAAGTTTTAAGTTCTTTCTCCCGACCAGCAACGGCGAGGGAAAAAAAAAAGTCCCCCGAGCTAGAGGTGGCACGGGAGGGGGGGCATAGCCCTGCCGAAGTGGCGGGGGGGAAGGGTCCCTTGCCTGAGCAGGAAGCAGGGCGGGGGTCCCCTGTGCAGGAGCGATAAAGCGTTAAGATAATGTAAACAACTGAGGAGCTCTCAGAAGCTTCGAAGATTTTTCAAGAACAATCAACACTTTTAAACAGTATATTTGTTGTATGTGGTGTGTGTGTAAATGTGTAAACCTCATGACGATAACTTAAAAGTGAAATGTGTTGTTTAAGTAGTAAGAAATGTGAACTAATTTACTAACAAATTATTTGTTGAAATAATTGAAGTGTTAGAACCTCTCATTGTGTGCAAGAGGGGGTGGGAACAAATGTGTAAACATTTTTGTGACGAGTTCTGAAAAATGAAAATTTGCAGAGACAATAGAAGAGTTTTTGAAGGGATCTATGACAGTATAGTTTTTGTTGGTTGAGCATGTGAGAAAAAGTGAAGAACAGAGTGATGCGGAAAGGGGAAGCATTATTAAAACAGGAGGTCTGTGTGCCAGTCATGACATAAAGCAGAACTAACTTGAGAGAATTGAGGGGGAGAAAACAAGAAATAATAAATTATTGAGATAGTGTTGTAAAAGACAACACCCTGAACACTGGATACTATCAGAGTCTTTGGGAGTGAAGGACGTCTAGATAAGAGATAAGTTGTTAAAGGAGAAGAGCCAAAGCAGAGAAAAATGAGGAGGATTGTTATATGGAAGATGAAAAAGAAAATTGGAGTGTTGGAGAAACTTTGTTCGGGATTTTAGGTTTGACAAAAAATTTGGAATGTGAGAGTCATTGGTCATACATGAAGAGTTGAGTGTGAATCGAGTTTACCCTACTAGCTAGAGTGTACTGTGGAATTTCACCTACAATGATAATCTAATGAGACTACAATTTACCCATGGGGGAAGGACTCAGGAGTGACCTCATCACTCTATGCAGCTACCTGGGAAGAAATTGTGGCCAAGTGGGGGAGTCGGTCTCTTCTCCCAGGCAATCAGCAGTGAAACCAAAGGACATGGGCTTGAACTCTACCAAAGGAAGTTTGAATTAAATGTTAAAAAGATCTTTGCAGGCAGTAATCAAGCATTGGAATGGTCTGCGCAGGGAGGTGATAAATTCACCATCCCTGGAGGTGTTTAACGTGAAACTGGAAGTGGCACTAAGTGCCATAATCTAGTAGTCACGGTGAAGTTAGATTGAGAATTCGACTTGATAATCTTATAAAATCTTTTCCAACCTAATTAATTCTATAATTCTATAATTCTGTGATTCTATTAACTTTAAAGTCCAACAGCGCGTGCGTGGGGAGAAGCGATGCCAGCCGAGAATCCAGAGGTGCATACAAATGCTTTGGGTACCGACCAAGGGCCCGGCCGGTACACTAAAGCGACAGAGCAGCACCAGACGAAAATACACAACTCCCGCACCCTAACTGACCAGTGGTTAGCGTCACGAAAGTGGCAAGTAACGGTAAGCGGTCGCAAAAGTCCGCAAGAGCGGTCTGCGGCCAAGAGGGACGTGGAGATATGTCTCCAGTCCCTAGCCAAAGGGGCGATAACGGGGAAATGTCCCCGGTCCCGACGGAAGCGGGGGGGACGGTAACGGAGAGACATCTCCGGTCCCTATCCCAAGGGGGCGGTAACGGGGAGATGTCCCCGGTCCCGATGGAAGCGGGGGGGGCAATAACAGAGAGACATCTCCGGTCCCTATCCCAAGGGGGCGGTAACGGGGAGATGTCCCCGGTCCCGATGGAAGCGGGGGGGGGCAATAACAGAGAGACATCTCTGGTCCCTATCCCAAGGGGCGGTAACGGGAGATGTCCCCGGTCCTGATGGAAGCGGGGGCAATAACAGAGAGACATCTCTGGTCCCTATCCCAAGGGCGGTAACGGGGAGATGTCCCCGGTCCTGATGGAAGCGGGGGGGGGCAATAACAGAGAGACATCTCTGGTCCCTATCCCAAGGGGGCGGTAACGGGGAGATGTCCCCGGTCCTGATGGAAGCGGGGGGGGGCAATAACAGAGAGACATCTCTGGTCCCTATCCCAAGGGGGCGGTAACGGGGAGATGTCCCCGGTCCCGATGGAAGCGGGGGGGCAATAATGGAGAGACATCTCCAGTCCCTATCCCAAGGGGGCGGTAACGGGGAGATGTCCCCGGTCCCGATGGAAGCGGGGGGACAGTAACGGAGAGACATCTCTGGTCCCTATCCCAAGGGGGCGGTAACGGGGAGATGTCCCCGGTCCCGATGGAAGCGGGGGGCAGTAACGGAGAGAAGTCTCTGGTCCCCAGCAAAGAAAAAGTAGTTATAAAAATAATACCATGTTTTAACCATTGAAAAAAAAAAAAAAAAAAAAAAAAGAGTGGTCCTTCCATTTCTGGTAACTCCACAATACCTAAACCTCTTGAAAACATGAAGGACTGAGGGGGCGTGAATAACTAAGTGCAAGAATCAACCAAGGCCTAAATAACCAAAGCACAAGAACAAGAATAGTGCCAAGGGGCAGTACCAGAAAACAATAATAAAGACCAGTACTGAAAAGCAGTGACAACACAAAGAACAAAACATGACAACAAAAATTAGAACATTAAATGTGTACATGAGAAAGAGTCATATGACCCTGAAATGAATATGAATACAACCTACAGAATGAAAACTGTGAAATTTATTTCCAATCTCTGTAGCAAACAATGAAAAAAAAAAAATAATTAAAAGAGAAAACACAAAATAAAGCATCAGAGGGCAAGACCGGATTAGCCTCTATACTTGCCACAAGAAGATATCTCTATCCTGCTGTCGGCGGCAACCCGATAGGCATGGAAAGTGGAAGTATATGCTATACCAGACCTCTGCTTGCCTTAACTGTGTTCCTACTAGTGGTCAGTACCAATGATCACTGCCAAAAGTGTTATCAAAACACATACTATTACACAAGTGTACTAACTACCTCTAATAGAAAGTAATAAACTCATAATAAAAACAAATTAAGTTTTTCTTGTTATACACTGTCTCTAAATTGTTGTTTTTCCCCTGTTTAATTCCATGTTTTATGAGATTAATTTCTAGGAATGCAATTGACTACCATATCTGTGAATCCAAAACCCATCACACCAAGAAGTACAAGAACCCAAAGGACCATAATCCTGCCTCCGGCTCCCGAACAGACTAAACACATAGAAGAAAGCACAGAAACTACTTCTCAGATGACAACAAACCCAAAAGATCACAAGAAAATTTAGCATAAAAAACTTGTACTACAGTCATTTAAAAAAAAAAAAAAAAAAAAAAAAAGAGGGAATTGTGAAAAATTGAGGAACTGATTTTATTCCAAGCAAATTAAAATGAACAGGGGGTACTAACAAAAGAACTATTTCTGTATATTTACTAACTTATAGGCGTACCGTGGAGACTGTAAGGTGAAGGGTCCTATCTGGACCTCTCACCAGGGAATCTTTTGCGGCCGGGAAAGGGGAACAAATTATGAATAAAAATGCATTCCTCTGTGCCATGTGGATACACAGAGAGACCCTCCATGCCTTGCAATGTGAGGATGATGCAAGACCCCCCTGTACGAGCCCAGGGGAGGTATGTTGCAACCAGCCAAAAGATAACACCCACTTCCAAAGCAGAGAAATTACCTTTTAAGGCAACAAGCGGACAGTAAAATGAATATTCAACAACTGATATCAAAGGGTACAAAAAGCGCGGTTTTCAAACAGCGGGGTGCTCTTTGCATGATTCAGAGGTGCACCCAGTGCTGGAAATGGGTACCCAGCACTGCAATAAAAATCTCTTGCTATATTTCTTTGTTCTGCAGGTATTTTTGCCGTCTTCAAAATTCCAGAGAAAAAGTAACTTATAACATTAGAGACATTTAACAGCTATGTGGGAAATACACATGGAAATCACACATCAATGCCCTGAAGTTTTACTAAGCTTAACAAAAAAATCCCTTCAAAATATATGCAGTTTATTACACCTATGACGGTCTTACAGCTTCCTTTGCCAAGTGTCACACTCTTCCTACTGCAGTGTTGCACCATTCTTGACAAAGACACTGCTCCCATGTATTTTACCAACAGGTCTGATGCCTCACTGATGCCAAGCCTTGCCCTAAAATGAGTGTTCTTCATCTCAAAGCAAGGGCAAAGGTATGGAGAAGGTTTCTCTCCATTGGCTGCTGTCGTAGCAAACAGAGAGATCACCAAGGCCGTCTTCCAACCCAATTCAGATCTACACATTGTTGGTCTCAGATAAATCATAGGCTACAGGTATGACAGATGAGAAAAGGAGGTCAGTGAAGAATCTCTGCTGTCAACAATGAAAACGAGATAAATCATGGAATTACAGCATGGGTCAGATTGGAAGGGACCTCTGGAGGTCATCCAGTCTAACCTCTCTGCTCAAGCAGGGTCCTGTAGAACACATTACACAGCAGTGAGTTCAGACAGCTTTTGAATATCTCCAGAGAAGGAGACCCAAAACCTCTCTGGGAACCTGTTCCAGTGCTCAGTCACCCAAACACAGCCGGCCTTGGCAGTGAACACTGAAGCAAATCTGCTTGGCACCTCCTGCCGTATGTGTGAAGCTCCAGTGTGGGACTGTCTCAGGCTGGGGACAGACAGACTTCTCTTAATGTCATGGTAGGCCTGAGCTAAGATGAAGTATGGCAGGTGGCAATCTGAGGGCACAGCTGCCATGTGCTTTGGACAGGGAGGGGCTTAGGGAAATTTTGGCAACCTAAGGGACCTTTCATTTCTGTTTGCCAGCTTCTGCAACTGGCATTTCTGTGGCAGGTTTGGACACTCAACTTTTTTCCACTACAAGCAGACACTTCAAATTTAAAGATTCTGCAGACAACTGAGGACTTTGAGAACTATTGTGTCTTCCTCAGGCTTATTCCAGAGGGGAATGTGGTTCTTTTCTTCCTATCCTGAAGTGGAGCTGGAGACCGTGACAGTTAATGTAACCATCCAGGACTTTGTGGCTGATGTGGTGTCTCAGCTGGTTTTCCGCAACGTGCAGCAAGTCCCCAAGGAGACCATGTTCATCTTTCCTGTGGATTCCAACACTGTTGTAGACACCTTCCACGCTACCATGGGGGACTCCTGCATTGAAGCAATGCTCTGGGAGAAGGAGGAGGTACTGGGGTTGCAATGGGAATGGGTGCTCTGTGGACTGTGTGGGAAGATCCTGTGGATTTAATTTCTTTCATTTGTTCTTGTGGAAACCTCAGTGATGCATTTTTCTCCCTTTGTGGCAGGCCCAGAAGCTGTGCAAAGCTACTCCAGGCATGGAGAATTTAAGATATCTGCAGGATCAGTGGGATCTCTGGGGTCGTGTGTTCGCTTGTTTCTTGGGAATGCTGCCTCCTAACGGGGAGGTGACCATCAGCCTGTGCTATGTCCAGGAGCTGCCACTGCAGCCTGATGGGGCTGCCCGGTTTTGCTGGCCACATGAACTGTTCCCATCGATAAAATACCCCAGTGAGTGATTCAGGGGGGAACACGTGGCTCCCCAGAATCCCTCAGGGAAGGGCAGGGGGGTTGTATCTGCAGGAGTGCCAGTGAGAGAATCTGAACATTCCCCCTTGCCCCTCATAGTCATGAACCCCACAAGTCTTCTCATATGTACCACAGCAAGAGACCCCCACAGACCCCTACACAAAAGACAGTGTGTGTCCACAGATTCACCACCACCACAACCAAACACTACAGTGAGGGACTTCTTAGGTGCCACATTTTCTCTCCAGAAGTGAGGGACAGAGCCCCACCATAGCTGAGTGCTTTAGTTCCTCACACCTCTGTCTCTCTGCAGGCCGGATCTCTTCCAAGGAGGAGACGTCCAAAAACCTGCACTTCAGCATCTCCCTGAAGTCAGCCCGTGGTGTGTCCCATGTAGTCATTAACAGCAGCTACACCCCTCTGCAGTACACAGCTTCTGATCAGACATCTGCACAGGTACATCCCTGCCCCCAAAGCAGGAGAGTAGAGAAGGATCTGCAGCCTGCTGGTGCTCCTTAGGCCTCCTTAATCCACTTATTTGGTTCTCTTTTCTCCACACACCCTACTTATCCTCAGGTATTCTTGAAATCATCACCCTGGATGCAGGATGATCTGAACTTAATGGTGTATTACAAAGGGCCTCACACTCTCAGTGCTGTGGTGGAGAGGGGAGATCCTAAAGCCCCACCTGGTGAGTGAAGAGGCTGGAAATTAGGGAGAGGATATCAGGGAGAGTAGAAGGATCTGGGGGCAATGGGTCAGAGCTGAGGGCAAAAGACACAGGGAAGGATGCTCCAGCGTCTAAATCCGTTTTGTTTCCCCACACACATACCAGGCTCTCTGCTGGGACAGCCTGTTGTGATGCTGACACTGATGCCAAACATTCCTGAGGTAGTGCCCAGTCCAGGCCATCTGGGGGAATTCCTCTTTCTCATGGACTGCAGCCTCTTCCAGGATGCACAGGTACCACTGAGAGGTCTTCAGGGGACATTTTCCTCACCAGTCATGCTCAGGTGGTGGGGATAGAGGCAAGATGCTTCACATGGGCAGATGTTCTGCTTAGCTTCCCCATCTGAGTTCTGCCCATCCCTCCATCTGTCCACAGAACACACTGTTATTCCTCCTCAAGAGTTTGCCTCTGGGCTGTTACTTCAATATCTACAGTTTTGGGGCCACTTTCAAAGCCTTCTATCCGTGAGTTCAGGGTGATGAGGGATTAGGGCCAAGGGGTAAGTATAGTATGACTTTTCTAAGTGGAACTGTGGGACAAGCTCTTACTGGAGGGCAGTTACAGGGCAGGATCTGTTGTGAGCAGTATGAGAGTAAGTCCCATTTTTGGGTTGCTGCTGCACCGCTGGTAATTGTTATGAATGAGTGGTTTGGGCTGCTTAAAGAATTGCCCCCAAAGATATTGGCATAAATCAGGTATTAATATGAATTTGTGAAAGTGAGAATTTAACAAGAGTTCGATGGCAAGGTTCACTCATTACATAGTTGAAGCATGCATAGGAAAATCAGATTAGAATAAATTTAGACTGATTTACACAGAGACCAAGGATGCAAAAGGGTCAGGGTGCAAAGGATAATAAATGATAAAGGTGCACATAGTTTTAGGAGCACTTAGTCATGGACTAATTTAACATTTAAAAAGTGATTCAATGCAATTTACGATAATTTTAATAGTGACTTAATTGTAGATTTATGGTAACAACGTTCATACTATCATCAAGTCACATGCACCCAGGCACAGAGATGTACATCTATGTCTGTGTGTGTTGAGGCACCTAACAAAAATACCTCTTCTATTTAGTGAAACACTCACTAAAAGCTAGGAACTGCCTGTTCATTGCCAGGCATGGGCTGCACCTCAAAGGGTGTGTGTTTGAGGGGGTATCAGGATATCAGCCCAGGCCTCGTTGTCAGCGATGGCCTTTCGAGTATCACAAACTTGAGGGTTCAGCAGTTCCTGCTCTGAGGGAGGTGCTGGCAGCCCAGGAGGGCTCAGAGGGCCCACTTAAGATTATAGGGTCAAATGATTATTGGCTTTGGCCATCAGTAGTTTCCATTCAGGCCACAACACGACTTGGTAACTACTGGATTTTTTATCTGGGAATGTTTTTTCCCAGAAGTCCAGTAACAATGGTACTGTTGCACTCGGGCTGTGATTCAGGTCAATAATTTTCTAAAGCTGTCAGGCAGCTGATGTTTCTATTATGGTCAGTGTTGTTCCCACCTGTATCATGCAGGAGCTTCTGATAGGATCAGGGATGTTTCCTCCCAACTAGTGCAGTAAAGGGGCACTTCACTGCTCAGCTGATTTGGTCAAGGCTTGTCAGGGGCTCCTGAGATCGTAGATCAGACCTGAGGAGGAGGTGGGGGAAGATGCATCACCACAGTAATGAGGTGAGTAATGAGGGTAGCCATGGGCCAGGTTCTCCCCCTCTCTGACGCTCCGGGTGCTTCCCACAGGCAGAGTGTGGAGTATACGCAGGAGAACATGGACAGTGCCGTGGGGCGCATCTCCTCCATCCGCCCTGATCTGGGGGGCTGTGACCTGTTGGGTCTCCTAAGATCTATTTACAGCACTCCTCTCCTTTATGGGCACCCCCGCCAGGTATGAGGGGCCAAAGGATTTTGGGGAGGGGAATGGTTGTAAACAAGTGTAGATTTGAGGGCTAAGGGTGAGATATTCTGCTGCTGTTTGTGAGGAGAGCTGGCATATGGGAGGCATCCTCATGGCAGAAAGTGACCCCATCTTTGGACTGAGCAGCTTGGAAGGGCTTCTATGCAAATTTCCTGCACATGGGGGAGGTGGATCTTCCTTGTAGGGTGTCTCTTTGTGCTGAGAGGTGTCCTGCTGTTAATGAAAGGAGACTCACAATCTCTCACAATGAGAGAGTAAGGGAGCAAACTGCATTTAGGCTGCCTGCATTTTAGGAGAGTGTCTTTCCTTCATGGTGGTTTCAAGACCTTGGGTATCTTTGTTTCCTTTCCTCTCTCCCCCAGCTTTTTATCTTCATCCAAAGGAAGGTCTCCAGTGAAGAGGAAGCTGTCATGGCTGAGGTCTGCCATTACCGGGACCACCACCGGTAACGCCTACATTCTCCACTGAGTGGCCTCCTCTCCCAGTCTTTCCCTGCTCTTCTCAGCAGGATCTCAGCAGCATTCCTCTTTATCCTCACTAAGCAATACCTCAGTGCTCTCTTCAGCCCCAAAACCCATTCTCATGGTCATCAGGCAACATCTCTTACCCCAGAGTGAATGGGGAGACACGATATCAGTTGCATTTTTACAATTAGAAGCATCGTTACCTCTTGAGACTTTGTCCTTTGGACGACTCTTGTTCTTTATGCCTCTCACCTGTGTCCCATGTCTAACGTCTCCTTCTTTTCCTGTGCAGGTGTTTCTGTTTTCCTGCTAACAGATGTGTCAACTTTCACCTTTCCCAGGCCATAGCCCTGGAGACAAAAGGTGAATGTGTGTGCATCCACTCTAGAGTGGACATGACATCCAAGGTAATGACCCAGGTACCTGGGCTTCCAGCATCCACCCTGCTCTATTTAATGCTTCCCACGGCTCACCTAAACATGCAATGCAATCCAAATACCACCATCCATACAAACTCCAAGACCCCTCCCACATTCCCATCATCCCAGAACTGGGAGGAACTCCAAGTGGTTTGTACTCTCTGCTTCCTATGTCGCCAGGCAGTGAAATGTCTGCAGCGGGCTCTGCAGCCTGTGGCCAGTGGGATCTCACTACACTGGGACCTTCCACCTGGCCTGGAGGTGTCACTGATCAGAAAAACTCCTGAGACCATCTTCCAGGGACATCAGAGCTCCATCTATGCCCAGATCCATGGGCAAGCACAGGTGAGAGGGATCCAGGAACCATATGCACCAGGGCATGGCTTTCTGCAAGGTAAGGGACCCACATCCTGTTCCACCTTCCCAGTACCGAGAGTTGTTTGCCTGGGAGAGACCATTATCAGGGCTCTGTGAGCCCTCACTGCCTCTGCTCCAAGCATGGGTAGCTACTTCCTTAGTAGAGCAGGAAGGGAATCTAAGTAGCCAGGCTGCCTGGGCCCAGAACATGAACTTTTCTGTCTGACTCTTCCCTTGTGTCACCAGGATGCAAAGGTGGATGAGGGAGCTGTGACTCTTCAGTACCATGTGGGCAACCAGTTCTTCAATTACACACTCAGGTTCTCACTGTCCCCATCATCAGATGACAGGTGAGAGGGTAACACACCTGCACATTAGGCAGAGTGACATTGGCAGGGTCTGCAGGAGGAACAGCAGCAGTCCTTCACTTGCACCCTGAGGTGGGAAGAGAATCTGTGTGTCTGGTGCTCCTGCCTTGTCCCCTCTGTGCTGACCTTGGGAGAGGAGCTGGGTGACCATTAATTCACTGCTCCTTACTCTTTAGTCCATGTGTCCCTTGCCCCTCCCTGAAGTGGAACCAAGGACTAACTCCCTGCCCCTGCAGGCTGCCAGTGCATCGCATGGCCCTGATGCAGCTGCTGTGGGAACGAGCCTGGGAGGGGACAAGCAGGGCAGAGAAGGACACCTGGCAGAGCGCAGTGAAGTCCAGCCTCACCCTGGGGGTTCCATCTCCCTTCACATCCAGTGTGGCTGTACGGATGAAACACAGGGATGCCTGGCACCGTGGTAAGGCTGGAAACAGTGGGGATGCTGGAAGAGGAAAGTGAGACTTGGTGGTCTGATGCCTTCTCACCATCTGCAGCCCCTGGTCCTGTGGGCCTGACCACGCTTTTGCCTGTCTCTAATACCCATGATTCTACCCCCACCTCCCCACCTCTCTTTCCAGATTCTTTGCCTCCAGACTCTTCCATGTTGCTCTCTCCCTCTTGCAACCTGGTTCCCTGCCAGCTGCTCTGGTTGCGTGGATTCAGGCCTGTGTTGTTCAGGTCCACCAAGTTTTGGATGGTTCAGAAATGCCAGTTATGCCTTGAGATGCTCAGTCACAAAGCCCCTGACACTGAGACACTCACTCAGCTTTCAACATATTGTAAAGGTAAGGAGAACATTCTTGGCTGAGCATTCTCAAAATGTGTTGGACTAGGGCTGAACTTTCAGAATCACTAGACTTTCTGATTATCACTGTGCTGGGGATGGATGGAGTGTCAGACCTACAAAAGTCCATGGGATTGGGTGCATCCAAAAGTGCCAAAGGAGTGGGCTGATGCCACTGCCACTCTGTCATCTTCAAAAGATCATGGCAAATGGGAGAGGTTCCTGATGGCTGGAAAATAGTCAGATGTCTCACCCGTCTTCAAGAAGGGGAAGAAGAATAGTCCAGGGACTTACAAGCTGGTCAGACTCCCCTTAATCAGAGGAAGGATCTGGAACAAATAATCCTCTTAGAAGGGCCATCCTGTATGGGTTTTCAAAAGAAAGTCATGCCTGACCAGCCTCACTGCTTTCTTGACTGAGGTAGCTGGAACTGTGAGCAAGAGAAGGGTCATGGATTCTCTATACCTTGACTTTAGCACAGTCTTTGACAGTCTCCTGATTGAGGCGTCAGTGAGATACTGGCTGGGATAAGGGATCAATAAGGTTGGTGGAAAACTGGCACAACTGCTGAGCTCAAGGAACAGTTATCAGCAGTTCAGAGTCCAGCTGGTACCTGAATCCGAAAAATTAGTTATGATAAACTGCCCAGAGATTTTGATCTTTTGAGCAGCAAAGGTATTTCTTAGCAGCACCGGAAGCAAGCCAGCTATTGCTGGAAAAACTTGCTTAAAGGCCTCACACAAAATCAACACTTTTATACAATTTTCCGACATGATTAAATGCATATTCAAATGATTACAACATCTATCTATGCATATTAACAACAGGCTGAGTATAGGTGGAGCTCAGGCGGGGCTTGGGGTGGTGCTTCTCTTGGCTCTCAATTTTGGGGTAGTTCCGTCCTTCCTCCCATGATTCTGGGGTCTTAGGTGGTCTTCCTCAGTTTGACCCTTCTTCTTTTCCATTGTTCTCGGCACGCTCACTGAAGCTTGGAGAAAGCCTTGGCTCCCGGCCTGTTTCTTCTATTCAAATGTCTACTTTATCCTACTGCATCTTAATTTATTACCTCTAGGCCTATTACATGTTCTTTTACCATTCTCTTGAGTTTTTGGCCAGTTAGTAGAGCAGAACAAGCACAGATCGTTTTGGATGTTGGTAGCTTGTCAGCAGGCTCAAATCTCTTAGTTAACTGAACTCCTTTGGGCCTGGCTTTCCTGTTTCATGCCCAAAGCCTAGTGCAGTTCCAGAGGCATCTCTCATGGTAGCAGTACTATTTAATATCTTCGTTAATGACCTGAACATTAATGCACTCCCAGCAAGTTTATGAACAACACCAAATTGGAAGCAGTAGGTGTGTGGTCAGTGCAATGAAGGCCTGACAGGAACTGTGTGACACTCAATAAAAAGAAGTCTGGAAAGGATGGAGTAGAAGTTAAGTATACTTGGAGAAGGCAGAATGTAAGGTTACTGGTCATTGCCCATCTCCATGTGAGTTGGGTGAACGTTTCTGTCTTACAGAGCAGAAGCCTTCTCCTGAAGAACAGGTGATGGATGAACTGCCAGCATTTAACATCAGTTGGGACTGGGCGATTTCACCACTGGCATCAAGACTGTGTGACTTCTCTGGGCTCAGGGCACTGGTGGCACTCCAGAAAGCAAATGGCTCCTGGGCTCTCAGCACAGCCCTGGCCTCTGTCTTGGGGCTCAGCAAAGCTGATACTGAGGGACAGAGGCCCAGTGAGGTAAGGAGATCAGGAGCAGGAGGGGGACACTCATGAGCTGAACTTTCCTGTTCCAACCAAGTTTCTAGTCTGAGCTGAACTGAGAGGAAGAGATTGAGGCAGTGGGGTTTATCCTCTCTGCTTGTGGAAGAAGTACATGGAGGGTGTGGGGTGAAATCAGCAGAGGTACCAGGGAGCTTTGTGATGTTGAGAATTTCAGAAGCTTAAAGAGTTTGTACGTGTGGAAGTCTTGTTTTTACTACATGATGGTCTAGATCTGATTTTTCTAATTTTTTTCTCCTTGAGTGTTCTGTTTTCCATCACAGGATGTGGAGCCAGCTGTCTGGGCCACAGTTTTGGCCTTAGTCTGGCTGCACAAGTATAAATGGAAGGTACCTTGGTCAGAGCTTCTGGAGGCCAAAGCATGCAGGTGGCTGCAGGACCAAGCTGGTAAGAAGATTTTGCTGTGAGGACTCACACTCTGGACCTTTCCCACTAAATCCGCAGCTGACACCCACTGATTCATATTCCTCTTTCCCAGTGCTCCTGTGCTGCAGTCTGTGAGACTGTTGATACACAATGAATTCCCTTACTGATTTGTAGTCCCTCTCTGCATTTTCTCTCCTTTTGCAGAAGTCCAACTGGATGAATGTCTGGAGGCAGCAAATTCCCTGCTGGGCTGCTTTGTGGAGCCCACTGTCTTCAGGATGTGCACTTACCTCACTGCTGGGGGTGGGAAAGAATCTGGGTGGGAACACACCCAGGAAAGCTGACCCAGACTAGTCAGAAGGACATATCACATGCCATTAACATCACACCCTTGTGGGATGGAGCAAGAGAGTGGCTGCGGGGGGTGCTTAGCTGCTGTCCACAGCCAACTCACCAAAGCTGGCTGGTTCACACATTTGTTCTCTACCACAATCACTGTGTTCTGAAAAATAATGCTAAACACAAATACTAAAATTTGCTTCATTTCCATATTCTGCATTTCTCTGAGATTTACTCAGTCATAGGTTCAAAATAACAGACTGCAGGGAGAAAAATCCTGTTAAGATAATACAGGAAAACACCTTCATGTATCTGTCTGTCTGTCTCCCTCCTCCCTTCCTGTGTGCCTTTCTGGCTTTTCATAGAAAGGTAAGAATAATGTTATTTGCTAGAGGAATTTTTTTTCTTTTTCTTTCTTCTTTTTTTTTTTATTCTCCCCTCCCCCCCAAAAAGGGTTTGTCAAATAAAGGGGTGGATTTCATTGGACCAGTGCAGTGCTTACCATAGGTGCCCAGTGCTATTTCAGCTGTCTTGAGGTATCTGAAACACCTGCCAGGTTGGAGGCAGGATAGAAAGGACTGGTTTTCTGAGGGGACAGCTGGGGAGTGAATGAATCCCAATGAACCCATTGTGGAATGGGATTTGGTTACCTATATATTGAAGTCCAGTGCCATTTATGATGTTCTAGGACTTTCAAGTGTATTAGTTTACTTGGCAAGGATTTGGTGGTGGGGAGGCTGCAGCAGTGACCTCTGTGGGATTCCCCTGTGTGGGATTGCCCCATTGCCAATCACAGGCGGTTCCAAACCAGACCCACTTGCAGAGGCAGCCAGCAAAGCTGGTGACCTCCCTGTAAAATCATGTAAGAAAAGGCAAATAATGCAGACAGAAGAGAGGGAAGAGTGAGAACAGCAATACAAACACCACAGTAAGAGAGGGAGGAGGAGGAGGCATTTCCCTACAGCCCCTGATGGAGCAGAGATTGATGCTGCAGCCCGTGGAGGACACTGCTGGACCAGATGGAGATTTGCTAAAGGAATTGCAACCCATGGAGAGGACCTGTGCTGGAGCAAAAGAAGTGTGAAGGTGACAAAGGTCCAGAAGGAAATTGCTGTGTATTGATCAGAGGCCCCAGTCAGCCATCTCCCTATACAGATGGCAGGGGTGGGGAACAAAGGAAATCAGTAGAGAAGTGAAGCTGAGCCTGGGAATAAGGGACACGGGGGAAGGGTGTCTCAGTTTTTGCTTTTGTTTCTCACCATCCTACTTTATTTTTAATTGTCAGTAAATGCTACCAGTCTTCCCCAATCTGAGTTTGCTTTGCCTGTGACAGTAATTGCTAAGCAAACATCATATCTTTTTCTTACCTCATAACCTTTTTCCTTTATTTTTATTTTTCTCCATGTCCTGTTGAAGAAAATAAGTGAGAGAGCAGCTATGTAGGTGCCTGGCAGCTAGCCAAGGTCAAACCCTAAAAAAATTCACCATATTTTAACAATGGTTACACTTTTATATCTAGACTTTTCATTTAGATATTTTGTGCAGTTCTATCTCACACTCCATGCACAAAGATGATAAATAGGCGTTTCTTCTCATGGGGTTGTTGGATCTGAAAGCAAAAAGAGTATTCAGTGTTTAGAATCTTACACCAAACTTTTGGGATTTCTGACAAATGACAATTAATCAGCTGCTCAAAATCAGGACACAGTGATTCCATTCTGTGAGGGTTTGGGGCTGAGGCCGGGAGGAAATGGAAAACAGTGATAATTTACTTTTATATAGAACAAGTGCAATTATACAGGTAGTTTACAGTACAAAGTACATAATGAGAACAAACATTTATTTGGCTTTAAAGTGATGATAATAAAGATGCACATCTTGCACTCTTACCATCATAGTATGTGATGGACCTGATGTAATAAAGCAAAAACTCCAGTGGAGACATATCTAAATGGACACCACCAAAACCCCTCTCTGTGTTTCTCCTCATATTTTCAAATCACGACCTGTTGGCAGTTTCTGGAAGTTCAATACTGAGCCCAGTATTGTTTAATTTATTTATCACTGGTTTGGATGAAGGGGCAGATGCCTCCCCAGCAAGTTTACTGATGATTCAAAACTGGGAGGAGTGGCCAGTACCCCGGAGGACTGTGCAGCCCTTCAGAGGGACCTCAACAGGCTGGAGAGATGGGCAGAGAGGAACCTTCTGAGGGCAAATGCAGGGTCCTGCACCTGCGAGGGAACAATCCCAGGCACCAGCATAGGCTGGGGGTGACCTGTTGCAAAGCAGCATTTTGGGGAAGGACTTGGGGGCTGCCTGTGAACCAGCCGAGTACCCTGGGGGCCAAGGAGCCCAATGAGGTCCTGGGTGCATTAGGAAGAGCATTGCCAGCAGGTCAAGGAGGTGATCCTGTCCCTCTACTCAGCCCTAGTGAGGCACAACTGGAGTGTTGTGTCCAGTTCTGGGCTCCTGAGCACAAGAGAGACGAGTGGGTCCTGGAGGCTGCAGAGATGGTCAAGGGACTGGAGCATCTTGGTTGTGAGGGCAGGCTGAGGGAGCTGGGCCTGCTCAGCCTCGAGAGAGATGACTGAGAGGGGACCTCAGCAACATCTGTCAGTGTCTGAAGGGAGGAGGGACCAGGCTCTGCTTGGGATGCTGAGCAATAGGACAAAAGGCAATGGGCAGAAACCGATGCCTAGGAAGTTGCACCTGAATATGAGGAACTTCCTTACTGTGCAGGTGACTGAACACTGGAACAAATTTCCCAGAGAGGTTGTGGAGTCTCCCTCCCCAGAGATATTTCAGAACCATCTGGACACATTCCTATGCCATGTTCTCTGGGATGACCCTGCTTGAGCAGGGAGGTGGGACCAGGTGACCCACTGTGGTCCCTTCCAGCCTGACCCATCCTGGGATCTTGTCATTCCATGATTCTCACACATACACACACATTCAGATGTGTCCCTTTTATAACAGAGCCCAATTATAAATTATATTCTCTAAGCATATATAAAGCAGAGGGAAGGTGAGATAGAGAAGAAGGCAGGCAGGCACAAAGGGTTTGTGAGCATTACCCTGGATTTGTTCCATTCCATTCCACTCCACATACCATTCTGTGAAAGCTGCTCCCATCAGTGGGCCAAAATTGCCTGTATAATGAAATCTTTACAAAATATTCCTCAAAAAATAGGTCAATATTTTCCTCTTATTCCAGTGATATAAAATGTTTGTTATTGGAATATTAATCACTGAATCATGGAATCATTTTGTTTGGAAAAGACCTCTGAGATCATCGAGTCCAACCTTTGACAAATCTAGCTGCCTTGTCAACTAGACCATGGCAGTAAGTGCCACATCCATTCATTTCTTGAACACCTCTAGGGATGGTGACTCTACCTCTTCCCTGGGGAGCCCCTTCCAATGCCTGACCACCCCTTCTATGAAGAAATTCCTACTAATGTCCAACCTGAACCTCCCCTGGTGCAACTTAAGGCTATTTCCTCACATTCTATTTCTTGTTGCCTGGGAGAATAGACAGACCCCCACCTTGCTACAACCTCATGTGTTTGTATAGAGGGATAAGGTCTCCTTTGAACCTACTTTTCTCTAGGCTGGACAACCCCAGCTCCCTCAGGTGCTCCTCAGAGGACCTACCCTCTAGAGCCTTTGCTTATGAAGTGCTCATTTCCTAATAAAAACCCTATTTATTTCTGTATAATAATCTGCAGCCAGTTAATTTTTGCATAGCAGCTTTGGTGTCATTGTTCCTCACGGTGTAGATGACTGGATTTATGACTGGTGGCAACACAGAATAGCAAAGAGAAACTGTGAGATCCAGAGCTGATGGGGAGTTAGAGACAGGCTTAGGAGAGGTGAAAGAACCAGTGCTAGCAAACACAGCGACCACAATGAGATGGGGGATGCAGACTGAAAATGCTTTATGCTGCTTTTCCTTTACAGGAATTCTCAAAAGCACAGTGAAAATCTGATTATAAGACATAAAAACAAAACAGAGGACAACTAAAAGAAAACTAAATGTAAGAACCCCAAGTTCACTAAAATATGAATGAGAACAGGAGAGCTTGAGAAGCTGTGGAACTTCACAAAAGAACTGTTCAATAATGTTGGACTTGCAGAAGGTTAAAGAAAAGATGTTCCCAGTGTGGAGAGCAGAGTAAGGGACATAGCTGAGCCATGCACTGGCTGCTAGGAGGATGCAAGTGCTCCCCTTCATGATGGTCTTGTAGTAAAGAGGTCTGCAGATGGCAATATAACCATCATATGCCATTACAGTCAGTAAAGCAAGTTCAGCAGCACAAAAAACATGGAAGAAAAAGACTTTGGAGACACAGGAGACACACAGGAGATCGATGTGGTCTTCCATAGAAAATTGGCCATGGACTTTGGGAGGGTGACAGAGATGGTTGAAAAGTCTAGGATGGACAAATTCAGCAAGAAAAAGTACATGGGGGTGTGAAGGTGATTACTGGCAACTATAACCACAATAATGAGAAAGTCTCCCATCATGGCAGCCTGGTAAATCCCCAGAAATAACAAAAAGTGGGATATCTGCAGTTCTTGAGTATCAGAGAATCCCAGGAGAAGGAGCTTGGCCACAGTGCTTTGGTTAAACATTTTCTTTCCATTGTGTTGGTGAAAGCTGTGAAGAGAAAGTCAGGGATTTTGGTTGAGACTTGAAGGTCTGCTCTGTAGTCTCTCCACCACCTGAATTTCACAGTTGCCCTAAATATGTTTTGCTCACTGAAGACAAAGTTCACAAATCCCACAGGATGGACCAAAGTGTCAGAAACAAATCCTCCAGTAATCACATACACAAAATACACATGTATGCACATATATACTGTGCTATATGTGTACACACATACATAATATATGTCTAGTCCACGTATGGTTTATATCTGTGTATTACATAGAAGTTTTATGTGCATCTCTCTCTTTATATATATATAAACACTGTTCAAATGTCTTATAATTATTTTATGTTCATGTTCATATTTATACATACATACCTATTTTATGCATGATGAGATCCCATAATCTCCATGATGAAAACCCAGCGTAGCAGATTTTTACCCCAGAAATATGTACAGCTGGAAACAGGGGTCCCAACACGTCTGCAGTGATGCAGCACGGACCTTTCAGCAATAATCTAAAACTACTCAGATAGCTCAAAATTCAAACTGAGACAACCCCATTTCATCTAGAGCACTTCCACAGAGAGTAGCACTGAAAAGGAGCACAACTTTCATGTATGCCATGGGTTACATCCACAAGCCCCATCACTGTATCCCAAACAGCAAGTACAGAGAATGTGGAAACTTATCCCTAGTGAGGTACAGTTGCTTTAAATCTGTATGTAGGTTTCTTAAGGTGTATGTTGATTTCTGACAGCAGAGGACTTACCTTAGTGGAGATGAATCCCAAGTTGCTTTCGTAGAATCAGAGAATCACACAACATCCTGAACTGGCAGAGAACCACAGAGGCCATTGAGTCCAACTTGTGCCCCTGCACAGGACACCCCAAGAATCCCACCATGGGCCTGAGAGTTTTGTTCAAATGCTTCCTGAACTTTGGAAGGTTGGGGCTGTGACCGCCACCCTGGGGAGCCTGTTCCAGTGTCTGACCACCTTCTGGATGAAGAACCTTTTCCTAGGATCTATCCTAACCCTTCCCAACACAGCTTCATGCCATTTCCTCTGGCCCTGCACTATGTGAAATTTCTCTTTGATTCTGCTGTGTCCACTGAGCTTGTGAACCTTATACACACACCAAAAATGGAAATAAGACTTTTAATACATGCATTCATGGACCAGAACAGATTTATTTCTTTACCAACACAGCCATAGTTATGATTAGTACTTCTCTCACTTCTTTATTCCTCAGGCTGTAAATCAGGGGGTTTAACATGGGAATTATGGTTGTGTATATGAGAGCGAGGACTTTCTTAATGTCTTGTGACTTACTGGAAGTTGGTAAATAATTCAAGGTCCCACATGCACAGTACAGTGTTACAACAATAAGGTGTGAGGAACAGGTGGAGAAGGTCTTGTGTCTGTTCTCTGCAGAGGAAATCTTCAGGATGCTGGAGATGATGCAGGCATAGGACACGACGATGAGGCAGAATGGCATGCAGATGACCAGCACTGTGGCTGTAGTGATCTGCTTTTCATACAGAGAGGTGTCAGTGCAGGAGAGCAGGATGAGCGGGGGAATGTCACAGAAGAAGTGGTCAATCTTCCTGGGCCCACAAAAGGGCAGTGTGAACACCCAAGCTGTCTGCACCACAGACACAACGTTACCACTGCAGCAAGACAGCAGGACCAAGGAAAGGCAAGTTCTTGGGTTCATGATGAGGGTGTATCTCAGGGGGTTGCATATGGCCATGTAACGGTCATAGGCCATGGCTGCCAAAAGGTACCATTCGGTGGCTCCTGAGAAAATCACACAGTAGAGCTGTGTGACACAGCCCACGTAGGAGATGCTCCTGTCCTCTGACAGGAAGCTTACCAGCATCTTGGGGACAACACTTGATGCTGCGGAAACATCCAGGAAGGACAGGACCCGGAGAAAGAAGTACATGGGTGTGCAGAGCGTGGGGTGCACTGTGACCATGCAGATGAGAAGGTTCCCAATGACAGTCTGCTTAGTAAACTAAGCAGAATGTGAAGAACAGCAAGTGCTGCAGTTCTGGGTGGCTGGACAATCCAGAAAGGACAAATTCAGTCAGCAGAGTGTGGTTTCCTGATTCTGTTTCCTCTGTTGACTCCATCTGGGAGGAATCAAGCAGACAGACTATCAGTGCTGTAGTCACATGATGGTGCTTCAGCCAGTTACTCAGTCTCTTGGGAATGGCTGGAGAGCTGCTGGATCAAAGGATGTAACTGTAGAACAGGCTGAGCTGAGCAAAGTAAGAAGGCAACAGCTGTGCTGAGAGTGTGCAGTGTCAGTGCCCTCCAAGTGTCATCGTTCGGGACAGTGACCAAGCCTTCAACCATGAGGAGTTGGCATTTAAGGGTTGGCTCCATTCTGGATGTAGGGTTAATTGCCAAGAATATGTGCTCCCAGCTGGTCCCACAGGCACTTTGTGCAGAGTTCCCGTCTGACAACTGGAACACCCAAAGATCTAAGAAAGAATAACCATTTTGCTCCGTAGGTAGCAGTGGGCATTGCTCCCTGAACTCTGCTGGCACCCAGCTTTTTCTACTGACAGGGAAGGATCTTCCTTCAAGACATCTGAAGTTACCTTTAGGGCAACTCAACTTCAGGTGAAAGACAGGGAAGCTCAGGCTGTGGGAGGCTTTGGCTCACATTCACATCACTCCCCAGCTGTCAGTGGGACAGAAAGACTTCAAAGAGTCCAGCTCTGGGGACAGCACCCCCAAATGGAGCAAGCAGAAGTTGTGAAGGGAAGACCTAAGTCAACTCCTGTCACTGGAGGAAAGCCCAGCTGACAACACCCACAGGCCAAAGAAGGCAGCACCAAAGTAAACCAAACCTAAATTCTGTCTGTAGGCAGGCAAAGGGAGAAGGAAAAAGTACAGGGAGAGGTGCCCACAGAGAATGGTAAGAAAGTACAGAGGGTGAAACTCAACACCATTCTCTTCATTAGTGACATTCCCCCATTCTCCTGAGCAGTTTTGCTGTGGGTGCAAGGCCAGGGGCAAATTCAGGTAGTGCTGGGCCAGCTGTGGCAGCTCGGTGTGCTCGCAGTGTCCAAGATGGGAAACTGATGCACTGAAAGAGAGAAGAAATTACCTGACCCAGGGGAGGAAGGGGTTGTTAGTTGTGTCCCCTTCAGACATGTCACCTCAACAGAGCTGGCACGTAGAGAGGGACACACAGGCAGAGCAAGGGCAGGGCACACAACCCTGCCATGACTCACTCACTCCTCGGACTGACTCCCTCTAGTTTCTCTTTTGCCTGTAACCTGCCCTCTTTTGTCTGTGGGTCTTTTGACATGGACACAAAGGTGCAAGCTGTGGATCCTGGAGCCACAGGCAGCTTGAACCTGCCATCATAATAAATGAACTCCTAAAATTCTCAGACAGTTAATGATCTGGTGTATTTAAAAAGAATCTTTCTGAGTTTGACTGATTCCATTAACACAGAAATGAAAGAAGACTCTTTTGAGTGGTATCCCAATATAGCCTGTGCATGACAGATAGAGAATGACTTTAAAAACTCCCTGCATTCCCCACTGGCACACATTCACACTGGTTTTCTTAACTTGTTAGATCCATGTGGCTGAAGTGGAAGCTTCTTAATTCTTCTCTTCAAATCCATATGAAAGTTTTAGGCTATTGCTTTGAGCATTAGTTCTTTATTCAAGTCAACATCACTCACAGCAGTCACTGTTTTACTGACAGGTTAGTTTTTATTTGCTAACGTAGAACACCTCTCAGACACAACTCTCAATTTGTGTAATTTGTGTCGTGGCTCTGAGGCCTTTTAAGTTTTGGCCTTAATTCTTCCTTGGATTTCCTTTGTACATTCACAATAAACAGTTTGAAGTAAAGTGTCCTACCTTCAGCAGTTCTGCCATCCAGTGCCTCCAATGTGTGTCATGCAAATTTTGATTCAAGTATTTTCCTTGTTTTCGTACATTAGGGACAGCGTTGGGCTGATGATTCCCACAGTCAGCTTATGATGCATGGTTTAAAGTTCTATTTAAGTGCAAATGATCTCCTGCCACAGCCTGGATAATCTGTTGACATTAATACATGATGTACTCCATAGAAAGTCAGCCAAAGCCTTGCCTCACAGAGAGGAAGCACAGAAATTTTTTAGATTTGTTTCAACTCACTCAGTTGAATTGGCTGCAGCTGAAAAGGCAGCAACCTCAATGCATCTCCTTTTTTCTTTTTTTTCCCAAGAAGTGAACAGCTGAGCTGCCTCTGACACAAAGCTCACTCCAGGTTTAAGTAGTCTCTTGAAATCCCTAATTCCCCTGTGGGTGGGATTGATTTCAGCTGATTTTAGACTGGTCAGGGATGGTTGTTCAGAACTATGCTCCCTCTGAGGGCAAGGGGATGTCCCCAACCAATTACACACTTACAGTAGCAGTTGAAATGCTATTCCAAATGGCAGCTTTCCCTCCCTTGCCTGTAAAGTGGGACAAAAGAGACTCCTTCAGATGTAGGCATGTCACGTCTTACATGTCTAACTATGAACTGTGCATCCTGAGCCAGCTGATGATCAATTTTTAACCTAAAAGCTCCAAGAAATATCTGGGAACATCAAGGGATATATGACTCCAAGGAAAAATGAGCCTGCTGCAGCCTCCTGCCTTTGCTTAATTTGACTGAGTGCCTTTAGGGACCCTGCTGTCTCTTGTAGAAATTTCATTCAACTCCAGCTGCTCACATTTCAGTCTTAAGTGACCACTTTGTCAGCTTTGAATCATTTCCTCCTGTGAGAGGCTCCAATGACTCAAAAAAATGAGACATTTGAGGGGAGTTTTGCTGGGGCTGGGTTTGCACGCCCTGTACGAAGGGAAAGAGGAGAGTATTTTGTGCCTAGTGGTGAAAACTCTGCAAGATGGAAACCTCTGTAAGACAGAGGGGGTGAGCACCCAGCACTGGAGACTGGGGTTTGAGCCAGGTAAGGGAGAAGGTTGACAAGAAGCAGACCCTGCAGAGGCAGGATAGTGCATTTTATCATGCCAGTTGTCATCCCTTCCACAACTGGCTCAGCTGAAAAACTGCCCCCACCCTGGGGAATGTATTGGGACATTCACATCATTCATCACTTCTGATGGGGCACAACTGGCTCAGCTATGCTGATGTGAGACAGCTGTCCTGTCTTAGAAGAACTCAAAGGCCCCTGAAGCATTCCCAACTCATTTCTGGGGCTTCCACAAGGGGATTTAACATGATCCACAGTGTTACAACAGACAGTGTAAAATGCCCCCCTGCCCTACCAGGGAGGTATCTGGGTGTTCCACTCAAGTCTGAGCGTGTATTAACCCACAGAACTTTGTGCTTTGACCAACATCAAACTGCAACAACAAAGTCTTGTCGCAGCATCCTCGGGTGGTGAGATCTTTCTACTCTTATCCTTTCTTTTTCTTTCTTTCTTTTCCCTTACACATTTTTATTAAGTGTTATTTTCATGATTTTATGTTGCTGTATTACTATAGATAACAATAACCAAAATCTGCTTTCCTTTGCACCCAAATTTTTCAAAAACAACCTGCTCTGTATATATATATTTAGAAACACCAATCATTCAGTGTTGCTTCACTCTGATCTACCCCAAGGGATCTATTAACAAGAACCTGAGTTACCCTTGCCCTCTGGGGTGGGTTATAATAGCTCCCTTCCCTTGCCTTGCCTTACTTTGCCTTGCCTTGCATTACCAGTCTTCCTTTTCCCTCCCTTATTTCCCTTTTCCCCCTCCTCTTCTTCCTTGCTTCCTTCTTTCTTTCATGAACCTACAAAAATCAGTACAATTAATGCTTGTGCCAATTTAAAAACCCAGTGGGGAAATTAACCCCACTCAAGGTGCCCCTTTTCCATAGGAGAGGAAAAATAATAAGAGAGGCTGTAAGTTGAAATCACAATTTACTGAGGAAACCACGAGAATCATAACAACAATAATAAAAGATTGTACAAAAGAGGGAATGGTTTACCCACAAAAAGGTTATCCACCACCACACACAAAAACACTCCCTCAAGAGAGTGCCCAGTGTGTTTTTTTTTCCAGTTTGGAAACAAAGGAGAGACAGGAACCAACCAAAACCTGGAGAGATAGTTCATCCAGAATAAAGGGTTCTGCTGCTGAAATGCTGACTGATGGCTGACACTCATGGCTTCCCCTGGCTGTGCTCCACTGGGCTGCCAATTCAGCTACACAAAAAAGCTCTGCAGTTGTGTGGGAAACAGGAGGGAGAACCAGCACAGGGGGCCACGCGCTCGGCGTGCTCCTGCAGCTGGGTGGTGGGTGGTGAGGGACCCGCTCCTGCTCTCGTGGCTCGTCGTGGCCATGCATGGGAAAGGCTGCAGCACCGATCTGTGCAGTCGACCTCCTGGAGAAGCCGTCGGGAGCTGTGCTTCGACGTCGGAATGGCGGAGCGGTTGGCAGATGGCCGGTGGCCATGTGGGGCCGGGCTGCGGGACCAGGCCGCGCCGGGTCGGACCGGGCGGGTGCAGGGAGGGGGCCAGACAGTCCCGGATGTTATAGTCAAATGACCAGATATAAATTTTTTCTTTTAAATATATTGTAGAAATTTATTGAAGGCAAATAAGCAAAACAGCGCGCTGGAAGACCCGGGGAAACTCCTGTTCCACCAACGGTCTTCCCGCCAAAAACGTGTAATGATCTTTTATATGTGTCACTATTCCCTCCCCTTTAGGCGGCGCCTGGATGCCGGGTGGCAGGTCCCAGATGGAGGTGGTCCTCAGATGGCAGCAGCTGCTCTCGAAGCGGGGCGAGTGGCTCCTCCCTCGGGTAGCTTGCTGCCACGGCTACTCTGCCGCTCCTGGCTCGGCTGTGACAGGCTGTGCCGGGGGCTGTGCCGCTCGGCTATGCTCCTTTTATCCATATCTTTATAGGCACATTTAAAGCTTACATTCAGAACTTGTTTAACATAGTAAGAATTCAAACTAACCACTAACACTAACATTGCAAAGATAATTTGATTAGCAAATTATTTATCTCTGCCTTTATTAACTATTTCACGGGGGTTCCCAGACCGTCGGGGGGTGGCAGGTAGATGGTCCCGTTCAGCGCGGGGGGGAGATCCCCTGGTCGAGCCAGGCCGGGCAGGAGCAGGGGGGAGGGTGGACGGACCTGGAGCTTCCCCGGGCCAACGTGGGGGGGCCGGCGGGGCGGCCTCATTTGGGGGCCGCAGACGGGCAGTGCAAAGGGGAGCTTGCAGTGGCACACTGGGGGCTGAGGTTTGGGGTGGGTAGTGGGTTTATTCTGGAGGCTGGGGGGTTTTGGCTGGGCAGGGGTTGTGGAGGGTGCCCAAACCTAGGGTGAATGCGGGGACTTCTTACACGTGTGTCCGCCCTTGCCTGGGGGTATGCCGGGATCGCCAGGTGTTGTCACAGTGGGAGTTGGGATATGATGGGTTCGGCTTGCTAGTGGCTTCTGCCCAGGAATGTGGTGTGCTTTTATTTTTGTTGTTGTTGTTGTTGTTCTGTGGGTTTTTGTGCTGGTGTTTGTTGTTGGTTTTGTTTTTGTTCTTTGTTTGTTTTTGTTTTGTTTGTGTGGTTGTTTTGGGTTTGTTGTGGGGTTTTTGTTTGTTTGTTTTTGGGTGTTTTGTTTTGTTTTTTTTTTTCCCCTCCTTCTTCTCCTAGTGTCTTGAGGGGTGCTCAGGGCAAGGAAGTGTCCCTGGGTTAAACTGTAGGAAGCTGTGAAGGAAAAGTTGGGAGAGCAGGGCTTGTCCAAACTATTTCAGTATGCCCTTATGAGGTTGCGAGCTGTGCTGACGGTGGCATATGCCTCCGGTAGGGTCTCCCATGCCAGACAGGTCAAAACTGAAGGGTCAAATGTGTCTGTGGGCAGGATGAGCTCACTAGCCTTCCGGCAGTCATCCTAGGAGAAGGACAACTCTAATCTCAAACCCGGGCAGATGGAGCTCGCTTAGCCCTGTAAGGCCATCCATCCAAGAGAAGGATACTCTAATCAAACCTACGTCCTGAGGACCTCCCTGTCACCGTCCAAGCTTGCTAGGCCCTGGCAGATGAACCTCAGGAGTAAAGGGTGGGATCAGTTCTGCGCAAGCTGAGCCTCACCTAAAAAATCCACTGCGCAGGCTCTAGGGTTATACCCACACTTGTAAAGTCCTGCAGCGACAGGTGAGGGACGAAACGGCAGGTGATAAGGTGCACTGGAAGCTGCAGTCCTAACCCTGCATGCAGGCGGTTCAGGACATTGGTCGCCTGAGTCTGACCCTGGAGATGACAGACTCACTCGGCAGCATCCTGAATGACCAAGCAGCCTTTATCAAGGAGAGCACTGCTTGCTCCACACGGAGAGGGGCCTAGAAAAGGTGGCCTAACCAAAGCTCATCTCCATCCTTCACCTGGTTGGTTAGCCGCGGCCAACAGGTATCTTCTGTTGCAGTCAAATAAAGATTAAGAGTAAAAGGCACACACCTGCCTCCAAAGGTGTACTCAAATTAACACTCGCATGCTGGAACATCAGAACCATGCTCGATACTGCGAACAGTGACCGTCCTGAGTGTCGCTCCGCTCTAATTGCCCATGAACTGTCACGACTCAACATCGACATTGCTGCTCTCAGTGAAGTTTGTCTTCATGAGGAAGGCAGCCTTAGAGAACATGGTGCCGGTTATACACTCTACTGGTCAGGTAAACCCAGTTCTGAAAGGCATCCTTCAGGAGTTGGCTTCATGATTAAAAACTCTATTGCCTCTAAACTCGAAAATCTGCCAACTGGTCATTCTGATCGTATCATCTCCCTACGCCTCCCACTACACAACAAGCAACATGCTGTTCTCTTTAGTATATATGCCCCAACCCTCCAAGCTGACCCGGCTGAAAAAGATAAATTCTACAATGACCTACGCCACCTTATCCAAAAGGTTCCTGCAGATGATAAGATCATTATCCTTGGTGATTTCAATGCCAGAGTAGGAAAGAACTCTGAAGCCTGGAAAGGAGTACTAGGCAAGCATGGTGTTGGGAACTGCAATGATAATGGTCGCCTTCTGCTAGAGTTTTGTGCTGAGCAGCAGCTTACCATCACCAACACTATCTTTCAGCAGAAAGATAGTCTGAAGACAACCTGGATGCATCCTAGGTCCAAGCACTGGCACCTCATTGATTATATCTTGGTCCGACAGAGAGATATCCGCGATGTTCGTCACACCCGCGTGATGCCTAGTGCAGAATGTCAAATGGATCATCGCCTCGTGCGCTGTAAACTTAACCTCCACCTTAAATTCAAACCTAAAAAGGGCAGCATTCCTAGAAGGAGACTTCAAGTTAACAGTCTTCAATCAGCTACAGTGAGGGACAGATTCCAGGCAAATCTTCAATCCAGGCTCGAAGTTCATTCCACAGACTCCTCTCCCGAAGCACTTTGGCAACTTATTAAAAGTAGCATTCTGCAGTCCTCTGAAGAATCCTTAGGGTTCTCCTTCAAGAAAAACAAGGACTGGTTTGATGAAAACAATCATGAGATCCAGGAATTGTTGAGTAAGAAGAGAACTGCTCACCAAGCCCACCTTGCTCAGCCATCTTGTCATATAAGAAAAGCAGCCTTTCGACTCGCATGCAGCAAGCTGCAACAGAAACTTCGTGACATCCAGAACAAGTGGTGGACCAATCTAGTGGAAAAAATCCAATTATGCACAGATACAGGTGACTACAGGGGATTCTATGAGGCTCTGAAAACAGCCTACGGTCCTACACACCAGGTTCAAAGCCCATTACTCAGTGCAGATGGCCAAATGCTTCTCACAGATAAAGTTTCCATCTTGAATCGATGGTCTGAACACTTTCAGACTCTCTTCAGTACTAACCGTGTAGTTAAAGACTCAGCATTGCAGTTCATTTCGCAACAACCTGTGAAAACTGAACTGGATACTACCCCCACCATGGGAGAAACTCTTAAAGCAATACAGCAGGTGAAAATTGGCAAGGCAGCTGGGGTTGACGGAATCCCACCTGAAACCTGGAAGTACGGTGGCCAAGCACTCTGGGCTAAGTTTCATGAATTTGTGGTGCACTGTTGGGAACGAGGTGAACTGCCTTCAGACCTTCGTGACGCTGTCATTGTCACCTTGTACAAGAGGAAAGGAGATAAATCAGACTGTTCAAATTACCGAGGTGTTACTCTGCTCTCCATTGCTGGTAAAATCCTTGCAAGAATTCTGTTGAACAGATTAATACCCGCCATAGCAGAAGATCTTCTACCTGAAAGCCAGTGTGGTTTCTGAGCCAACAGAGGTACCACAGACATGGTATTTGTTCTCAGACAACTGCAAGAGAAGTGCAGGGAACAGAACAAAGGCCTCTATGTTACCTTTGTTGATCTCACCAAGGCTTTCAACACTGTGAGCAGAAAAGGTCTGTGGCAGATTTTGGAACGTTTAGGATGTCCTCCCAAGTTCCTCAAAATGATCATCTCGCTTCATGAGGACCAGCGCGGCCAAATGAGACATGGTGACGCACTTTCTGAGCCGTTTCCAATAGCCAGTGGTGTGAAGCAAGGCTGCGTTCTTGCACCAACTTTATTCACAATGTTCTTCAGCATGATGCTCCAAAGGGCCATGGCAGACCTCGATGATGAAAACGGTGTCTACATTTGATATCGTACGGACGGGAGCCTATTCAACCTAAGGCGACTGAAGGCCCACACTAAGACCTTAAATTATCTTATCCGTGAGCTGCTTTACGCTGATGATGCCGCCCTCGTTGCCCACACAGAAGCAGCTCTGCAGCGTTTAACATCCTGCTTTGCAGAGGCTGCTGAGCTGTTTGGACTGGAAGTCAGCTTGAAGAAGACAGAAGTTTTATATCAGTCTGCACCTCAGGAAGTCTCCCATCATCCCCATATCACCATTGGTGAAACAGAACTCAAATCAGTCCAGCAGTTCAGTTACCTGGGTAGCATCATCTCCTCAGATGGTAAGATTGATGCAGAAATAGACAACAGGTTAGCAAAGGCATACAGAGCTTTTGGTAAACTCCGTAAAAGAGTGTGGCAAAACAAACACCTGAAGAAAAGTACAAAGATCAGCGTTTACAGAGCTGTTGTACTGTCTACTCTTCTATATGGGTCCGAATCATGGGTCATTTACCGGCACCACTTGCGTCTCTTAGAACGCTTCCATCAGCGCTGCCTCCGTACAATTCTGAGCACTGGACTGACTATGTGACCAACATGTCTGTCCTTCAACAGGCAGCAGTCCCGAGCATTGAGGCCATGCTGCTGAGAACACAGCTGCGCTGGGCAGGGCACGTCTCCAGGATGCAGGACCACTGCCTCCCCAAGATTGTGCTCTATGGGGAACTTGCCACTGGCTGCAGTGAGAGAGGAGCCCCGAAGAGGAGATACAAGGACTGCCTGAAACAATCCCTCAGCCTTGGCCATATTGATCACCACCATTGGTCTACCCTGACCTCCAATCAGGAGGCCTGGAGACACACCATCTATAACTCTGCTGCTGCTGCTTTTGAGAACACACGCAGGATCACTCTCGAGGAGAAAAGACAACGCAGAAAGAATCGCGTCTCGTCTGTATCACCTGGGGAGTCTCTGCTGTGCCTTCTGCAACCAGACTTGTCCATCTCACATTGGCCTTTTTAGCCATCAGCGCGCTTGTAGCAAGCGTGGGTAGAGCCCTTCTCAAATCTTCGTTCGCGAAGCCTAGCCATGACCTGACGTGTGGGAAACAGGAGGGAGAACCAGCAGAGGACCTGAATCTGCCAGAGTCGATGGGGAGCAGTCTCTCTGCTGGGACCAGCCAGCCAAAATGGCAAACTCCTGCTTCTAGCTCATGGCTTTTCCTGCTGAAAACCACATCCCTGCTGTGGCGTGGGTGGTGTGGAATAAACAAAGCTAAAACTCTGCCTCCTATCTCTGCACCTACGACACTGGTTATTTCCTATCAGTTGAAGAAGGGAAAAAGAACCAAACAGACAAAAATCAGATTTGACTGGATTTACTGGAATTAAATTTGTATCCATCACCAACCTTAAAAGGTTTCTGAGTAGCTATATATATATATATATATGTATATATATGTGTATATATTCAACCTCTCTTGTATGGGTGAGAACCAGTTCTGTGAGATTTGATTACTGAGTGCAGAAACTTTGTTTCCACCCCATTTGCACTGCTTTCATTTCACTTTTTCACTTTTGTTTCTCCTTTTCTCCTTTATTGTCACAGCTAAAAGATCTGGATTTCAATATTTGTCTTCATTATTTCCCATGATCTTTCCCATCTATTGCTATGAAGAAGGTGTCAGCTTCAACCAGCCATTAGATCCTTTAGACTTGACTGAAAATCAGAAATGTTTAGATATGAACAACTCAAGTTTTGTTGTCTTAAGGCAGTTTTTGCTCAGAAATATAATTGTAATGCATATTCTTCCTTAGTAATTCTGTTGCCAAGGAAAACCATCCAAAATTTTTATTCTCTAAGAACCCTAAATGTTATGTCTTCACTAAATGAGTATGTGCTTCAGCTGTGCTCTTACACACTTTAGAAACACACAATCAATCTCAATACATCATCAGTACTGACACCCAGCACCTAGAAGACACAATATTTAGCTTAAACCATCTCACAGTTTTTGTGTTGCACATGACAGTTCAAAAGACTGGCAGAAATAATCACCATGACCAGAGATGTCCACACGATCAACATTTTACTGCAGTCCAACAGGAAAAGGAAGAGCAGTGAAAAACCATGAAAGCACCCTGAACAAGGCAGCAGCAAAAACCTCTGTCTGACACTGTGTGACACACGAAATAACCCCAATTAGGGGCACAGTCATCATCTCAGTGTTCAGAGCATGAGTCACCAGAAAGATGAATCACAGGCTGTAGTGACCAGAGCCAACTTGGACATGTATGGGAAGGCATCTGGAGGTGCTTGGATGCTCTGAGATGTGTGAGTTGTCAGTGTAGGACAGCTTGAAATGTCTCAGACCCAAAGGAAACCAGCACCTTGCTAGAGCTGCAGCTGAGGCTGAGGAGGAAACCCTGGAGGATCCAAAATGAAACTCAGTGGTTATGATGAGGAAACTGGATGGTGCCTGTGAAGATAGGCAGTAAGCATCTCAATCTAAATATCTGTGATGTCAATGCCAGAGTTTGGACTAGGCAATGCCTCCTTCTACAGGTAGTGAAGAAAACAGGCTCTTCAAGGTCCTTGTTTCTCTCTAGGTAACGAGGTGGAGTAGATCATCTACTAGGCCCATGACAGATACTGAATTCCACCACTTAGCAGTGATTCTGCTCTCCTCTGACATCCTAGGGTATGACAACTGTTCCCCAGCAAGCAGTGTCCTATGAAAACAGTGCTGCAGTTCAGAGCTCAGTGCTCAGCAGCCCTGCCAGAAATCTGCTCTACACCAGCTCACCTCCCTGTCTCTCGGTATGGAAACAGTTCTTTACATCAACTGAGATTAGGGCTTATTAGCAACCACAGATTGCTACTCTTCTGGAGCCATCTGATGACATGAAAATGCTGGTGAACTTTAGAATCAATCCCCCTATTTGGTCAGCAGAGAGGAAAAAACATTTTAAGGATGGAATTCATCTGAATTTTCCAGACCTCCTGGTGCTTCTGAAATTGTACCTTGAGGGTCTATTTCTCCCTGTTGTAAAGGGGAATGGCCTCCTACAGTTACCTCAGACCAACTACTGATAAACTATCCAATATTTATGTTTTTAAAGATTCTTAGTATAAAATCAGATCTGCACTGAAGAACACACAAATCATGAATCAAATCACCATTTAACATTATGAGAATTTAATCACCACAATTATGGGCTCAGTCTTAGGATAGTGGTCATGATTTTCCGTCATATTAGCTGTTCCCTTGGAACTGTTCTTGAGCTGGAAGGAAAGGAATGAACAGTTATATAGCACTGCTTTTTTCATGATAACACATATTAAACAGATTTTTCTCATTAACATGTATATACATACCAGACTATTAACAGAGAGCTGGTGAACAGAGATGTACATCAGACCTTTTAAGTAATTTATTGCTGCTAATTCTTCCACATTGGAGTAGTATTAATTCAACAGAAGGGCCTCGTTCTTTGTGGTGTTTTTCCTGCCATTGTGAGTTTCTTCAAAAAAGTTTCTTGCAATTCATAAGAAAAACATTTCCTCAAAAATCACTTTTAACATTTACAAAACGTCGTTACCAAAGAAGGTCTCAAATCAAGAATCTGCTTCTCTATTTCACAAAATTAGGTTCTAGAGTAACATAAACCATTTGTATCACTGTAATGTGGACCTAGGGCTTTATGCTTCCTTGTGCTAGTTGAGATCTGGTCAGGAAAAGAAGCTCTGCTTCCGCCATGCCATGGAGTGGACAGTACCTGAAGCAAAGTTCTGCACAGTGAGGTTTATAACCAGAGAATGTCACGTTCAACCTGCCTAAAGAAGAGTGAGGGAGGATGATGAATGTGCAGTGTTGGTTCCCTCTGACATGTCTCCCTGTAGTCTTCAATTTACTGCTTGTCCTCCTCTAGTTCTTCTTTCCTCCTCAGTGTCATGGGAGGTGAAATCCCTGTTCTATGGTGTCATGTCTTTACAGGAAGGGTGTGTTAGTCTGGGAATCACTACATTCAGACTGTCTTGTCCTAGAGAATGGGCTCATGCTCATCTGCTGGAGTTGCTCTGCAGCTCATTCTCCCATGGTGACCTGAACTACTCCTCATGAGGCCTGAAGGAGAGTTCTTAGACCCACATGTACTGGCCTAGGTATCTACAGGATACAGACAACCACGAGGAGTGTTCTGTGGAGGTGAATCACACACTGAGACACCTCCTTGGAGTGGTGCCTATGGGATATACTCATAGGCCTGTTCAGTCAGTCAAGAAACCGTGTCCTGTATTGTGTGTTGCCTATAAATAGGATCTGAATAGGTACAGTAAGTTTCATTTACCTAACAAAGGCAATTTTTGCAAGTTTAGACACGTTTGACATCTGGGACAATTGAACAGGTTTGGTAGGTAAGACACTGGACCAATATGAGATGTTTATGAGACCATTCCAATATGAGATGGAATGGCAATAAACCGGCAAAAAAACCCCCACAAAAACCCCCAAAGTTAGATATGTTTTGTCTCCTTAATATTCTAGTCTCAAGATAGTTCTTTGGCCTTATCGACTTTCCTGTTGTCTAAAAATAAACGTTATTCTTAAGATCCTTGCACACCACAATTCTAAATGACTCTAAAATTGCTAAGGGAGTTGTTTTGCAAATGATTAAAAGTAGCTACATGAAAGGAGATGCCAGGTGTTTTCCCCAAGAGGGAAATTACATGAATCACAATGTAGTCTAGATTGTTTACTGAGAAGACAGAAACACAAGAACAAGGGATGTATAAAAGATGAAGACGGAAACTCTCACACAATTTTATCAAGTTTTTTGAGTATAACACAGTGAAAGTCTGATTATATTCTACATCAGCTACACTCACCCACCAAGAAATAGTTAATGAATTAACATGGTAAGTTCTTTCAAGACCAAAAATAAATGAGAGAAAATATTTATGTTTTTCTTGGAAAATAGGTATGAATGAGAAATGTTGATTTACATTTCTGCATTTACAATATAGTTCTGCCTTTTCATAGTTTCCTTCTTTATGGAACATTCTGTATTCAAACATAAAACCATCTTTCATTTTCAACTGTCTTGTCCAAAGAAAAATGTATTTAATTTTAGTTTTCCTCCTTCTCTCGTGCAACTTATAAGAAAGAAAAAAAGGGTAAAAAGACAATAGAAACCATTTTCAATTACCGGATAAGACTTTTCTTTCTCTTTATAAAAAACAGTAGAAAAAGCAACTTTAATGGCAATAGAAATTAAAATTTAAAACAAGGAATAAGTATTTTTATGCTAATAAATATAGTGGGGAAAAAATGACAAATCAATTTAATAGTAAAGATCAGCTTATCCTCATTGTGTGGGTTAAATCAGGATGTCTTGCAAGTACCACCAGTGGAAATTTCCATCTCTCTGTTTTACCTCCTCAGCCTCATAGCTCGGAATAACCTTTGGTCTCATTGTGAGATTCAGAATGTTATAACCTTTACTGAGCACTGGAAGCTTTAGCACAAAGGAAGATGGGATATTGTTTTGGGCTAAAGTGGAAGAGAAGGAAAGCTAAGCAATAGTATAGCTTTGGTTACTCCCACAGATATAAACGTGTTTGTTTGTAATTTATGGTTGTGGGTGTGTTGCTGCACCTCTGGTGTAAACAGGAGTGGGATGAAAGGGAGAATGTGGATTCTGCATCCAGATGCATAAACACATTTGTGTTTCTGTGTGACTGCACATGTGTACATGCAAGTGCTCACCTGGATCCCTGAGTGACTGATGTGAGTGGTTTCAGAAGGGAAGGGTATTTGGGTGTGTCCTGAAAACAGTTTATGTGTCAGGTTGCTAGGTGAGTATCTAGACTTCCAAATGGAAAAATCTAATGTCTCATCAAGTCTGTCCAGGTAGTTTATAGAGCTATCTGAACTACAATCAGCCCATCTTATTTTATCATTCCATTGTCAGTGTCTGAAGATACTCATGTGCAGCATCATCCTCGTGGATTAAACTGGTGGATTTATTTTTTATTCAGATGGAGAATGAGGAAGACCTGAATTTGGGAAACAGCACAAGAGTAACTCACTTCATCCTGCTGGGTTTCACTCATCTTGCCCAGCTTCAGCTCTTACTCTTCGTGGTAGTTCTCTTTGTCTTCACAGTCACCATGACGGGGAACATTCTCATTGTCCTCATTGCAACTGTGGACCCTGCTCTTCATACACCCATGTACTATTTTCTTAAGAATTTGTCTCTGATTGAGATCTGCTACAGTTTAGATATTGTGCCAAAAATGCTGATAAACTTGTTGTCAGAAAGGAAGACCTATTCCTTCACAGCTTGTGCTTTACAATTGAGCTTGATCATACTCTTTGTCACGTCTGAAAGTTTTCTGTTAACAATCATGGCTTATGACCGATATGTAGCAATTTGTCACCCCCTACACTATGCTGCCATCATGTCCAAAAAGACATGTAGGCAAATGTCAGCAGTAGCTTGGCTTTCTGGATTCCCTGTAGCAGTTGGGATCACAGCTTGGCTGTTCAACATGTCTTTCTGCAAGTCAAATGAAGTCAACCATTTCTTCTGTGACATCTCACCTGTACTGAAATTGGTGTGCTCAGATACCTATATTTTTGAGCTTCTGGCATTCATTGCCACTGTGCTGATCATGGTGCTGCCTTTCATCCTAATCACCATCTCCTACATCTGCATCATCTACACCATCATGCAGATGCCCTTGGCTGAAAGCAGGCAAAAGGTGTTCTCCACATGTGCTGCTCATCTCATGGTTGTTACTCTGTTCTACTCCACAACCTCTTTAATTCATTTACATCCCAAGTCAAGCCTCTCACCAAACAACAAAAAGTTTGTGTCCCTTTCCTACACAGTCATTACACCGATGCTCAATCCCATCATATACAGCCTCAGGAACAGTGACGTAAGAGAAGCACTACAGAGAACTTTTGGCAGAAAAACGCTGTCAGAAAGACTCACCACATTATCATTATCATTTTTTTAATAGAAACTTCAGAAGTTTCAGACAATTTGTAAACACAATTGTCTTAAATTAAATGACAGCTGAATAAACACTTTAAATCTTGAAAAAGCCTGTTTGCCTGCAGAAATCTACTATGTTTTTATTTATTTTATTTATATTTATTTTATTTATTCATCCCTTTATAAATTTTCAGATTTTCCAGGGTTTAACAAACAAACAAAAAATTTCCACTATTATTTCCTTTGTAATATTTTCACCACTGTAAAATAAAAAGAAAGGAAAGAAAAAAAGATCTTATACATCCTGGTTTGGGATTCTTATCTTCTTTTCTTTGCCATCATTTAAAGATCATAGCTGGGATAAGACACCTTCACTAGATCAACTCCTGCTGAATTTTAACTGCCTAAAATTTGACCTTCAAGTCTAAGTTAATCAAAGCATGATCCCTTTCTGGATAATGGGAAGAATCAGTCACTTCTGGGGGGCAATCCTGCTGTATGTTCCCTGTCAAAGAGACACAGAGCAATCATTCTGGAGGAGTTTTTATTGCTTGACATTGGCTTAAGAAAGAAGATTAACACAGCCATCCAAGCTGTTCATTTCTGGATACAGTATCCACCCAGAGTGACTGGGTCACATCTCAATATCTAACAGATGAAGTTCACCAAGTCATATATTTTTGTCTTCTGATTTCTTTGGCAATGGGAAAGCAATGAGAAATGCAGTTCTATACTAAAGAACATGCAGACCAACTTTAAGACATAATACAATGTGCATATGTATGTAAGGAGGGAATATATATCTATAGAGAGAGGAACTATATATGAATATAGATTTATACACATTTTTATTTTACATATTGGTGTATATCTTGGTATATATACATATATATACATATATGAAAACATATTATAAATTATGTTTGGCTAGATACATTTTCCTGAAAGCATCCAGCCTAAAGACCATTTGGGCACCACAATACAAGAAAGATCTGGAGGTATTAGAGAGCATCCAAAGGAGGGCTATGAAAATGGTGAAGGGTCCGGAGAGGAAGCCAAACATGGAGAGCCTCCCTCCAACACATCATAACTGTGCATTCAGTCCCCACTGCCTCTTTGTTCCTTCCCTATTCTCAGATGCCCAGACAAGCTGTCATTCATGCTGTGCCTCCTATAACTGTCTTTAGGCTTCCCCAAAAGACCACCCACCACCTGTGCTGCTTTCACTATTGCTGGTCTTTTAAGGTATCTTCCAACTCAAACCAGCCTCTGGTTCTTTGCCAACCACTACATGTCCTGTTTACAGACAGCTCCTGGGATGGCAGCAGTGTAAAACAACACACACCTAACTCCTCCTTCTAGCCTTGGAGTTGATCTTAGGACAAAGGCTAAGTGCTCTGCCCTTGTGCTATCTAAAAGCATGAGACAGCTCTGCAGGTGTCTCCTGGTTTATGCCCTCAAAAAACACTTCTGCAGACTGAATGCTGAGTGTCCAGCAAATAAGTAACTATAATAAGTGGGTAATTCAGATAAAGGGAGTTTTCCTTTGGGTCATCTTAAATAAAAGCATGTTTGTTTTTCATCTTTGACTGTGTTAAGGAACATAAATATTTCTATGATTTTATATGCATAATTTTCTTGGGGTCAGGCAGTTAGTGAAAAAATAACCAAAACTGGTATATCAGAAGGACAACTAGATGGCAGAATCAATGGATCTGTGATATTTGTGTCTTATTTCTATGTACTGAAAATTGTCCCAAACATAAGTGTAGTATTTTACTGTAGCTGAGGTCACACCCACCATGTCCTTTATGCTATCTTGTCCAAGCTTGTCTTCCATGGATACCCTGGTCCCTCCACTCACTGAGGCAACCTCTCCTGGTTCTGCCTCTTTGCTTATTCCCACTTCCCACAACATAAAACTCCTTTCTCTAGAGAATCCACGATGCTGAAGGAAAGGGATGGCTGGATCTAAAGATTACAGCTCCTTTTACACCAGGGCTGAGGTCACCTCAGTGCAGCTCTGAAGGTGTAAATCACAGACAGGGACTGGGAGAGGCAGAGTCACCTCTCATTGTGAGCCAGTCCCACTCTGCCTCTGCAGAAATGTTCCTCGTGGTCTCCCTAGAGGCACAGCCCAACCCTGCAGTGTTCCTGGAGAAAGTCTGTGGGATCCAGAGCTCCATGGGGCAGATCAAAAACCTTGAATTCCCTCAGGTCAGCATCTCTCCAGAGATGTTTAATGGAGCCCTGAAGGACTCAAAGCCCAACAGTGGGCAGGGGCCTTTTCCCACCACACTTGGGAGGTGACACTCCCAGCTGTGGATGGGCAAAATAATTCAAACAGAAAGCAACAAGGGTGTCAAAGAGACCTGGAAAACAATGAATTTAGTGGGCACCTCACAACAGGCAAAGGCCAGATTTTGTCACCTTCCTCTCCCAGAGAAGCTAAATTTCATCGCACTGAAAAGGTTTGTGTTTCATTCATAACTCTTATATTCTCTTCTCATTTAAAGTGATTACAGGTTTTACAGAAGCCTGCATAGTTGGAACACTTCTCCCCTGCTCTAGTTGGAGGGACAATGTGAGAAACCACAAGAAAAAAAATGAGAAATACCATCAACTAATATTTCTGAAAGCTTTCATGGGAACACCAACTTGTCACCTTGAGTATTTCTTCTCTTCAAGCCTTCCTCTATTTCAGAATCCACAGTAGGTATTGCAAAAAAATGAATGGATTTTATTACTTTGTTCCACCCATATTGTTAAAGGTTTTTATCTCATCATCTCTGCTACATAAAGTAAACACTTCTTACTTGGTGCCATCTGGAAGAATTGATTGGTGTTTAGGTTTGAACTTCTCAAGGATCAAAAATTAGAGACTTTGTGACTGGTGAGCCTGGCACAGTGATAAACAAGTTATTTAGCTATGTAACAGAGTAGCTATTTCCATTAATTTCTCCTTTTTTTGTTGTTTTTTTTTTGTACTGGATTAGTTGAGTTCACCCTTGAACCAGAACTTCCTATTCAGTGGCTGAAACACTGTCTCACAGGAGAGGTCAAACGGTGCTGCTGAAGAAGCAAACGCCAAAGGAAACCGAGCCTGTTATTGCCTCACTTCCCCCATCTAGATTTGCCTTCAATGGTCAGCAATAATACAGATAATATCTCACTGACCTCACCATAAACGTTCAACGGCACCTGCACTACAAAACACTCCTCTCCTTAATCATCCTCACCGATCTTGAGTTTAACCACAAAAGAAACAGAAGTTTAATTGGAAGAAACTGTAAAGCTGCTTCTTCTGACATGCTGTTCCTCTCTGCTCTTGGACACTTACACCAGGATGAAGGCTTCAAACTCATGGATGGAACACACACCTGAAGGTCCAGCTCTCTGCTGCCAACTTCAAATGTCTCTCATGGCTTTGATCAGATAGATTGAAGCCCAGCTATCCTCTCCAACACTTTTTTCCTCATATCTCTTGAGAATGACAGATGAACAAATTATTCTTTCCAATGGGATTCCTGTGATCCAGATCATCTCTGTCTGACATGTCCATTCCTCTCTCTTGCCATATGAAGGCAGCAGTGCTGCAAGAGAACAGCTCCGTGGGAGGCATCTGAAATAAAATTTAGAGCTTAGGCTTGAGTGGAGAGCTTTGTTTTCAAGGCCAGTGGCTATTAAACACACACAGCTGAAGTGTAGCGGTGGAGAGAGTTGGCAGAAATCTGAAGCAGGAAAAAAGCACACTGAGCAGTAAACCATGAGAGGTCCATGAGGACAGTTCAGGTGAGATCAGAGTAGGAGTAAATGGGAGACTTCATGCAATGCCCAATTTACTACCACTTCTGAACGGATGCCCAAAGTTTGTGTATCTTGTGCCAAAGCAGAGGGACCTGTTGGACATGGTGATGTCCAAGCTGCCAAGAGGGGTACCTTGCTGTAAGACCTGGGTAGGATCTGTGGGAAGCATCTCCAGCAGCTCCCACCATGTCTCTCCAGTGTGGCTGAGACCTTCCAGGCACACAGAAATGTGCACCCCAGACACTCCAGCACATACACAGCAGAGACATTGGTCAAGGCACATCAAACACCACCAGCACCCACACCCAGGGGTCCCCCAACAACACTGAGACTCTCAGCCTGAGCTGACCCAGCAGCTGCCCTGGATCCCAGGGGTTCCAGTTTTTGGCACCTGTGCAGGGAAGTCCTTGAGGCCCCCAACCCCCCTCCAGCTGAGGGGACAAAGAGCCACTTGCCTCACACACAAACTCCTCCAAGACACGTGGGTGTGATGGATCCCCCAGTAACCAGCCTTAGATGCTCAACCTGGGCAGTATCCAGCCCTTGGATCCTCCCATCTCCACTTGCCTCACACACACAGTCACACACTCACAAGAATGGGGGTCACAGGTGATGTCCAGAGCTCATGGTCTCTGCCCTGTTTGTCTTGGTCCTGCTGTTCAACCCTGCAGAGTACACCTGGTTCCCAAACAAACTGATGGTTTCCAAGTCTCTTGCCCTCCTCAGGCAGACAGGTTGGCCTCCCCAGTTCCTGGCACAGCAACCACAGAGGCCCCGGGACTCGTGGTCCCTGCTCTGGTTGCTGGCGCTCAGACAAGACTTTAATCTTCACCCAACCACTCACCAATCTGCATCTCAGAGATGTCAGCTTTTCCTGTAGGGTTTCCCCAGAAATGAAACTGCCAAAGAACCCTCGGGACTGTCTTGGAAGGAGCCCTGGATTGTAGGCAAGTACCATAGAGCTTGATCTCCCCCTTTGCATGAAAACACCAATGGAGTGGGAAAAGCTGTTGCAATCATTGCAAGTGCTGAAAGTCTTGAAGGGAATGTAAAATGTCTGAAGTAAGGATGATGCTTGTTTGAATGAGCCTTGTGGTCTGGTGCTGGGAAAGGGAAGGGCAGAAGTGAGTTCTCAAGTGTGGATATGTGGTTAGTCAGGTGTCCCTGACCCTGGCAGGGGGCTCGAACGAGATGGTCTTTAGGGTCCTTTCCAACCCAAGCCAGTCTATGATTCTGGGATTCTCTGAACTCGTTTCAGCAGTGGAAGGATGTGCCTTGATTCACCTTGCAGAATTTTGGTCATTCAAAAGCCATCTAACTGGTACCCTCTGCTCCACCCATGTCAAGGCACAGGGGATGTGTCTTTGTTTTCATGAAGGTTCCCCTCCAGTTCATGCTCAGGTTCTGGTCCTCTGAGCACCCCAGAAGGGTGGGAGCACACACAGTCTCTGCTTTACAGAAACTCAGCCAGGTACCCATGTCCAAGATGAGATGTCCCTGGGATTCTCAGAGCACTCAGTTCCTGGGAAGCCTCCAAGTAGTTGGTGTGAGTGGAATGGCTCAGGTTTGTTTCTCTTCATGCTCTGTGTTTGTCTGAGGGCTCAGTCACCTCCCATCTGCCTCCTGGAACATCCCAAGAGGGGCAGCCCACATTGGCAGTGCTCAGCCTCAGAAGCATTGACCTGGTGAGCTGCAGCACAACCACAGCCACTCTGGCCCTTCCCACCTTTGGAACAGGAACGTACAGGGGGACACAGAACAATAGTTCTCTAATGGCATCATGAAACAGGGCCTGCACATCTCCCAGCCCATGTGCTCAGTACTGGGGTTGCACAGGCCCATCCAAGAGGTCACAAGCCTTGCTGAGGGTCTTCTCACTCAGGAAGACTCAGTCTCCCAGGTACAGTTTTTTAAACTTCCAGCCAAGAGAGGAATTGCAGAGAACATCAGCACTTTGCTGGAAACATCAGAAGGCTGAAGAGGAGTCTGGGTTTGCTGAGGTCATGTTGATGAATGAAAAGGGGAAAGCTGAAAGAAGAGGAGGGAAATAGACTTTTTCCAAGGAGTCTGGAAAACTCACAGAGCAAGTCTTCTCATAAGGCACGTTAGGGTACATGGAGCAGAGGAAGGGGATGGCAACAGTCAGTAAGTACTTCCCAAGTGGAAGACAGGTTTGACCAAGGTGATTTGCTTCTCTCCTTGTGGCCTTATGCAGGAAGGAGAGCAGGGAGTGTCCTTTACCTTGACTTTAGCAAGGCTCTGGAGGTTGTCAGGACCCAGCATGTTCTTCTCTGTGGGTTAGAATGTTAGGATCTAAATCAACAACTCGGTGGCTAAAAACAGGTAGGATGTTTGTGCTCAGAGAGTGCTGGTGGTGGTTCATAGGCCATACTCTACGTGGAGGCCTAGAACAAGTTCAGGCAGAAGAGGAGCTTTCCAATGCCTGCAATAACCACCAGGAAGATGAACCAGGCTCTTCACCGCAGCCAGCGGTGGCAGCAGGAGAGAGAAAGATAATGGGTGGACAGTGGAAAAGAAATTAAAAAGTCAATCTGCAAGAAGTAACTAAAAGTGCTTTCACCATGAGAAGAGTGGAGCATTGGAAGGAGATGCCCAGACAGGATGTCCAGTCTTCCTCCTCAGTGTCAGTGCCTTCAGTGCATTGCCCTTCCTGCAGGTTTGCCTGGCTGGGTTCACAGCAAACCTGGGGCTGAGTCCCTTCCAGCCTGAAAGCCTGGAGCCAGTGCTGCCAGGGAGGACCTCAGAGAGACCTCAGGTAGGGCTGCTGCCCTTCTCCTGGGGGCTGCTTGGAAGAGGACACTGACTCTGGTCCCCACCTGAGCTCCAGCTCCAGCTGTGTCTCAGCCAGGCCTGCACTTGGCCAGGGCCTCTGCTGGTGTGGACCTGGGCCCATGGACTGGCTTCCCAGCTGCACCTCAGACTATCCTCAGCACTATGGACTTCTCCAATCATCTAGAACACAAGTGCTTGGGGGTGTGAGTCTCCTGTTGGCCTTGTGCCTTAGCTACTGCGGTCAGGGATTTCAAATATCCCTGGACACCTCTGATGGCAGTCAGCCCCTCTGATAAGAACCAGGACCTCTGCCTGGCCCTGGTCAGCTCTCACCATTCCTATCAGAGGACAGGTGGGAAAAAAAGAAAAAAGAAGAAAAACCCCCAAACTGAACAAAGCCTCCTCAAGAATCCCAGGAGGGTGTGTCCAAAAGTCTCCAATGGGAAATGCACTCGATTGGGAATGGCCTATTGGTCTTGAAAGGAGAAACAGAAATTATACTCACAGCATCCTGGAATGCCTAAATAAGGAGAAATATAATCTTAGAGAAGTCCTAGAGAAATAGATAAGGAACGTAACTCAAACAGGATGCAAACTAAGCTCTGCGTACCCAGATAAGAGAAAGAGCAAATGTTACAGTTTTTGTTGGTGAAACACAATGATGCTGTGCCTGCTCAAGAACTGAGATCAAGCTAATGACGAAAACCCAGGACAAAAAAAGGACTTCCATGAACAGTGCAATGTAAATGAATATGTATTAGGTAAGCAAGAGTATGTAATGAATAAATAAACAGTGTGTATAATAAAACATCCTGTTTCTCTGTCCTTCGGTGCCTTTGATAAGAGTAGCTCTCCTCCTCATGTCCAGCACACTGAATAAAGAAAAATGTCTGCTTTTTAATAACTACAATTTAGAGTTAAGAAGTTTGTTTCTCTGCTTTTTGGTATCACTCTCACTGCTGCCTGCATACAAGGCACTGTGGGTACTGTCTGAACGAGCCCAAGTTTCTCCAGCTTCTAGAGGACAAAAACCAGAGAATGTGCAATGAACTCCCTCACCAAGCCACAGTCTGGGGGTTGTAAGAACAAAGGCAGCAAATGACACAAGCAGAGCAGGCTGAGGTTTCCTGTGTCAGCTCCACACTACATATATAAAGATGGCCATTCTGTACCTGCCTCCTGCCTGGCCATCACAGCTGCTTTGGCTCCTCAGGACAGTGGTAGAAGATGCTGCTTCTCCTGCTCCCAAGTGTTTTTCTCCTTCTACCATGGGCTGGGGCTGGTGAGTACACACAGATGGGCTTTACACAAGGACATGCAAGGGCTCAAATGGACACTGAGCAGGAAGTCTCAGGAAAAGTTCCTGCCTTGTCTTCTCTCCTATCTCTGCACTCCTCCTCTCCTCCGAGTTCTCAGCTCAAAGTGTGCCTGAAAGCAGTGATGCATTACAGGGATTAGAGCTGTGCCCTTTGATAGCATTGCAGTAATGCAGAGCCAGGTGTGGTCAGCCCTCCCCAGGCAGTGCTGCTTGTCCTTCTCTCCACTGTGCCCCAGCAATGCTTTGGACAGCCCAAGGATGGAGAGCTGTTGATATCATTTGCATATGATGTTAGAGGAGGACCCTCTCTCCTCATGCAGTTCCAAACTGTGGTAGGAAATATTGGCACATGTGATATTAACACTTCTCATCTCCCTTCCAGATAGGATCATTGGAGGAAGAGAAGTTAAGCCCCACTCTAGGCCCTACATGGCTTACTTACAAATTAAAAATGAGACAAATTCCTCTCGGTGTGGAGGGTTCCTGATTCGCCCAGATGCAGTGCTCTCAGCAGCTCACTGTGTGCATGGAAAAGGGTAAGACCCTGTGTTTCTTCTGTGTGGGATATTTTCAAGTCTCACATGGTCCTGAAGGGCCCCAGTCCTGGTCTGGCCTGAAAGAGTTCTCTGTGTCACTTCAGGCAGAGCAGGGGGCTCTGTGAGCTGCAGAAATTGTCTGCCAGGGGCTGTGTGCTCCTGGGGACAGGAATGCTCTCAGTGATCTCCTGGTCCATGGCTCAGAGGTACTGCTGCAAAAGAGGGGCCAGTGTGTCCCCTCCCCTGCTTCCCCTGTGTCTTCAGAATGGGACAAGTCAGACCTATGGGAGTGTGTGGGGAGGGACCCTCAGCTGAACGGTGGAAGGAACCCAGGTTACAAACGGGAATTTGCTGAGAACGAATCTCTGGGGAAGCACATCCCAGCACCAGCTCCCTCCAAGCTCCTGCCATGGGGCTGTGTTGCTGTGGCCAGTGCAACTGCAACAGGGTGGTGTTTCCTGGCAGAAAGGTGAATATCAATGTGACCCTGGGAGCCCACAACGTAAAAAAGAAAGAACTGAGCCAGCAGAAGTTCCATGTTGGATTTTGGATCACCCACCCCAAATACCAAAATACTGAATCTGGAAATGACATCATGCTGCTGAAGGTATGGTCTCACACATCCCTGCTGCCCAAGGGATTTCCCCCTGCTCACCCCACCATAGCCATGACCTTGTTCCCATTCCTTTGCTGGCTCTAACCCCATGTTCTCTCTGCTTGGCAGCTGAAGAAAAAGGCCGAGATAAATAAGTATGTGAAAACCATCTCCTTGCCCACTCACAACGAAACTGTCACACCAGGAACTGAGTGTAGTGTGTCTGGCTGGGGCTATACATCGCTGGAAGAGACTAAAACTGATGTGATGTTAGAGGTGGACCTGAAGGTGCAGATTATGAAATATTGCGAGAAGATTTTCAAAGGCTACTCGTGGAAGTCTATCTTATGTGTCGGTGATAGGAATGGCAGAAAATCAACTTACAAAGTAAGTGTTTGGATGGGGTTGGCACTAGACAGTCAGGTTGGTTCTCAGTTGGGGGTCGAAGGGCAGTAGAATGAACCAGGTTGTTCAGGAGGATGAGCTGAGGCTCCTCCCAGCAGCTCTGAAGCTGATGCGCTCCCTGAGCTGGGGTGCACTTGCCCAACCCTCAGCATCATCTTCCTTTTTACTCACTTAGGGATCTTCTACCCACGCCAGCCAGGGGTCCAGCAGCCTGCAGAGTTTGTGTAAATCCTTTGTCCTATCCTTGCTGGGAGTGCCCAGATACTCTCCTGTGTCTAAACTAGGATTAGATCCTTCCTTTCAGAGAGGTTTTGAATGTCAAATTGCTTCCCAGAAGGGCTCAGAGGAGTAGTGAGGCAGCCATAAACCCTGCAGAGCTGGGTCTGGAGGGAGGGAGGGGGTCAGGAGAGGAGATTCTTCACGTGGAGAGAGGGAAGTGGAACAGTTTGTTCCTTAGGGCAGGAAGAGCTGTGCTGTGACAGGTCTGACCCCTCTCACTCCTTTCTCTCCACAGGGTGATTCTGGAGGCCCATTAGTCTGCAATGAGAAGGCTCATGGCATTGTTTCTTATGGCTGCAAAGGAAAGCTCTTCCCTAAGGTATTTACCAGTGTCTCCTATTTTGAGCCTTGGATCAATGAACAGCTGAGGAAGTTTGCACTCCAAGATCTACCTGGCTCTCCCTCCTCTGATTAAAATGCTCAGTGCCCCTTCTTCACAACATCTGCTGATTCTCAGAGGCTTCCAGGGGCAGCTGAAACGGAGTCAGAGATGCCTTGCCAGGCACCTTTTCTGTACTAAGGAAAGTCTCCCTGGCAAGGTAAGAAAGCAGGTCCCAAGCACACCCAGTTTCCCATTGTTCCCTTCCTCCCACTGTTGCCCAATAGTGCCACCTCCTGCTCTGCTTTCTGCCCATCAATAAAAGCTTGTTCCAACTTGCTTGTGTGTGCTGCCTTCTTGGGAACGGGATGCAAAGCCTGAGCATGAGAAGGACGAGATGGCACTCCTTGGGAGAACCTGAGGGAGACAGTTGTTGGGACAGGCAATACAGACCTTTGTCCCTGACCTGCTGCAAATGCTCTCCCTTGTCTCCCTCAGCCTCTTGCACTCCAACCAGCAGTCAGATTCAGTGGCCTTTCCAAACGTCCATTTATTCAGCCTTTCAGAAACAGAAGCTTCTCTGCCTTCAAGGGGGGATCACGTGGCTTTCTATTATCAACTTGAAACCATCTCAGGATCCACAGACAGACTCAACACCAGCCAGCCTCACATCCCTTCTCCCCATTCAAGCCCCCTGAACCTCAGATAAAGCATTTTCTCTGCACCTGTAAAATGCCTGAGGGCTGAGGTGGAGAGATCTTCTCCTATGGGATCAGCTGATCAGACCTGGCTGGGCCTGGTGGTGCCCTCATGGTTTGGTGATGGGATACAGAAGGTCAAATATGACTAAGGCAAAAGCAGAATTGCAGAGAGACAAGCCTGGTCAGTCAGGCCAGGGAGAGATGCATTTCTTTTATGCAATTTTTCCTCTATGATCATTTATCCATCATGTGGATGAAGAGATAGAATGTACCCTCAGCAAGTTTGCTGATGATAAGAAACTGGGGGCACAGAAACCTAAAGAGGTACAACAAGGGCAAGAGTGGGTTCCTCCACTTGGGGAGGGATAACCCCAACTACCAGAACAAGTCAGAGATGACCTACTAGAGAGCAGCTCCGTGGAGAAGGACATGGGAGTCTTGGTAGATGACAAGGGGACCATGAGCCAGCCATATGCCCTGGGAACCAGGAGGGCCAATGGGATCCTGGGGTGCACCAGGAACAGTGTGGCCAGAAGTTCAGGGAGGTGATCCTGCCCCTCTACTCAGCCCTGCCGGGGCCACATCTGGAGTGCTGTGTCCAGTCTCCTCAGTACAAGAAAGACAAGGAACTACTGGAGAGGGTCCAGGGGAGGCCACAAAGATGATTAAGGGCCTGGAGCATCTCTCTGATGAGGAGAGACTGTGGGAGCCAAGCCTGCTCAGTGTAGAAAAGAGAAGACTGAGAGGGGATCTCATAAATGCATATAAATATCTCCAAGGCAGTTGTCAAGTGGTTGGTACCAGACTCTTTTCAGTGGTGCCCAGTGACAGGATGAGGAGCTGAACTGAGCTTCCACCACTTGGCTCCTCCTATGGAGTCCTGCTCATGAGCTTATTCTGGGCTGCTTTCAGGAAGGAGGAAAAATCTCTAGAAGAAATTTCATCTTCAATTCAGTGGAAAACGAAGAGAGACTGGTTCCACAGTAGTTCATCTTAGTAATGCCTAAATATTGTATGAAAAAATGGTCATTAGAGATCCTTCTAACCCCAAGTTAGACACCTTATTTCTTAGATAGTGTAGGAGTAGTGTTTTTGGAAGAATTTGTAGTGGGAAAGCCAGAAACTCTTTTTGCTAGGAAGGCTTTCTTCCTAAAAGGGAACTCTTTCTCAACAGTAGTTTCAATGCCTTCTCCACCCTGCATAGCAAGAGAAGTTCTCAGCCTCTGATATTTGAGAGGAGAGAGAGAACACACAGAAATGCTACAAGGGCACTGCGGACCAGGGAGAGTTGGTGGGACAGCAATTATAAGGCTGGGGAGAGAACAGGGGGTTTGCCTTTTTCTCCCTGGGGCCTGGTGTGTAAAAAGCACTGTCAGCTATTTGTAAGCTTCCCATGGTCAGCCTTCCAAACAAACTTCTTTAATTCTTCCCACTGCCTTGGCATTTCTGGGGATATCTGTGTATCTTACTTCTCAGACAGATTTTAATCAACACAGGGGAAGCAAGTGGTTTGAAATGGAATTCCAGGCACAATTTTGGAAGGTCAAAATTGAGTGGACAAGATAGAGTTATTTGTGATCTACTGGAAGTGATCATATTTGGGAAGATCTACAGTCTCAGGTAGCAGCACTCAAGGTTGGTGAAAGGCAAGCCCAGACACAGCTCCAGTCTCACAAGGCTGGGTAAATCCTCTTGCAGGCAGGTTCTGATCTCTCTTATGTTTGCCACGTTCCTGGAGGACAATCACCACAAATGCTCAGACATGCCACCCTTCAATTACTGTTACCCTTGCAACCAGTAACGTTGCCAGTGCAAAATCAGTTTGCATTCAGTGAACTCGGGTGGAAATTAGGTCTCAGTGTCTCTGTTTGAGGATCCATGTGCAGAAGGCCATGTCCAAACTACAGGCTGGGAAGACCCACTGTGCAATGTGATTGCTTTAATTCCTGACACTATTTCCAAAAAAAAAAGAAAAAAATAAAAAGATGGGGGGTGGGGAAAACAAAAAACAAAGAACGTGTCCTGTTAATCCTTTGAAGAACTGCAACCATAGATGAATTTATGGGATTTATTATGACAATTGCAGTATTGATCATTCTATCCATGTTCTGATGTGACTTTCCTTGTACTCTGAAATATTATCTCCTTTCTTTTCCCTTTTGTGGGTTTTTGGTTTGTTTTGGGGTTTGGTTGTTTGTGTGGTTTTGTGTTTGGAAGCACATCTGTCTCTCTGTGTCTGGTTTTTATCTTAGATTCAATATGTTCTGGTCAAGATGCAGTAATGCCTGTCTTTGTATCCCTACTAGCGTGAACCTGGAGCCCATAAAGTCTCATCTGAGCCAGGACAGCAAGGCCTGGGTTGTCTTTTGGCTTGAACTTTTGTCGTGGTTTTGCCCACCAGCCCATCCCTGGGGCTGAGGATGGTTTTGTCCAGGTGATTTCTGGACAAAAAAACCAATCAAAAAGTTCAGTGACACCTTTACTAATTACATCTTTAAGAAAACGGAAGAGAAGACCTGTTGCGCAGTTGAAATTAGGGGCAGCAGCCATGGAGAAGAAGTAGCGGGCCCGAGGAGGGTCAAGGCCTCCTCCTCCTCCCCCGACCTGGGCCGGGGAGGGGCAGGTGTAGTATTGAAGCCTTCCTTCTCTTCTGTAAAAGAGTGAAGAAAAAAAAGTTTAAAAGACAAACTGCTTGGACAGAAACCGCTGCAGAGAAATTCCAGCGAAGAGATAAAAGATTTTCAAAGTCAAAGTTGGCAGTTGCAGGAGAGAGAAGAAAAGTTCGAAGCAGGGAGAGCTGCTTTTTCTCCCTTTCGCTCTCCCTCTCTTCAGCAGGGTAAAGACTGAAAAATAAAATCCCTGCCACCTGTGGAAGTTTGTTGGGATGAAGAGACCCCCCCCATCTGGCTCACAGAGGAGCTTGTGGATGTACCAGAGATTTGTGACTTTAACAGAAAGAGAAAGCCTTATATTGGAGCAGAAGCGACTCGGATGAGGCAGAGTCCTGTTGAAGACTTTGTGACCCTTGAAGGGATCGATGCTTATGCTGGAGCGAGATGGCTCGAATAAGCTTGGGATCTCAGTGAGAGATCCATGTTGCTGGTACTGAAGATTTGTGACCCTGGCTTGGGTAAGCTTGGGATCTCAGTGAGAGATCCATACTACTGGTGCTGAAGATTTGTGACCCTGAGAGAACCTACGCTGGAGCAGAAGACGGTTCAGGTGGGATATTGGGATCCATGTGTGGGATCCATGCTAGACCATGTTGGAGAAGTCTATCAAGGACTGTTCTCCCATGGGGAGGGACCTCCATAGGGAAACAAAAGTGGACTCTTAAGCCATTATCCCCTGTAACCCTGTGGAAGAAGATCCATAGTAAGCAAGTGTCCCCTTGCAAGCCTATGGAAGGAGACCCTTCAGGACCTGGGTAACCCCCAACCTTCTGTTTTAACCCAGGAGCGGGGGTAGGCCCAGCCATGGAGGCCTACACAGAGAAGGAGACAAAGTTCCAGCTGCGATGAGAGTGCTGCAAAATTACTGGAGAAAAAAGGAGAACTGGAATTCCGAGAATGGAAAAGGACTGCTTCTCCTCCTTGGACTGATATAAAGCGAGGTGGGGGGAGAAGTATCTTCTGTAAATACATAATACCTTTTACTTAAGTAGAATTGTTGTAGACCTAATTCTTTAGTTTTAGCTTGTTAATAATAAATAATCATACTTTTTTTTTTTCAATTCAGTCTCTTTTTGTCTGCATAAACCTTCTCTCAACTAATAGTAATTTTATGGGGGGTGTAAAAGTAAATTGAGCCAGGGCAAAACCAAGACAACTTTTCGCGGATGAAAAATTAGAGATTTTGTGACTGGTGAGCCTGACACAGTGATAAACAAGTTATTTAGCTATAGGACAAACTGAATACTTTCATGAATGTCTCTCTCTTTCTTTTTTCAAAGTTGTGTTCAACCTTTGACCAGAACTTCCTATTCAGTGGCTGAAACACTGTCTTACAGGAGAGGTCAAACGGTGCTGCTGAAGAAGCAAATGCCAAAGGAAACCGAGCCTGTTACTTCCTCATTTCCCCATCTAGGTTTGCCTTCAGTGACCAGCAGTAATGCAGATAATATCTCACTGGCTTCACCATAAACTTTCAATGACACTTCACCAGGATGAAGGCTTCAAACCCATGAATTCAACACGTGTCTGAAGGTCCAGCTCCCGCTCACGGCTGGGCCAGCTTCAAATGTCTCTCAGGTTGTTCATGGCTTTGGTCAGACAGATTGAAGCCCAACTATCCTCTCCAACACCTTTTCCCTCATATCTCTTGAGAATGACAGATGAACAAATTATTCTTTCCAGTGGGATTCCTGTGATCCAGATCACCTCTGTCTGACATGTCCATTCCTCTCTCTTGCCATATGAAGGCAGCAGTGCTGCAGGAGAACAGCTCCGTGGGAGGCATCTGAAATAACACAGAGCCACTTGCCTCACATACAAATTCTTCCAAGACATGTGGGTGTGATGGATCCCCCAGTAACCAGCCTTAGACGCCCAGCCTGGGCAGTATCCAGCCCTTGGATCCTCCCATCTCCACTTACCTCACACACACAGTCACACACTCACAAGAACGGGGGTCACAGGTGATGTCCAGAGCTCATGGTCTCTGCCCTGTTTGTCTTGGTCCTGCTGTTCAACCCTGCAGAGTACACCTGGTTCCCAAACAAACTGATGGTTTACAAGTCTTCTGCCCTCCTCCCATGTACCAATCCAATGTGGAAGAAAGTGATTAAAGGTGCCCCTGCACCATACGTAAACTGCTTAATCTCAGTATTCCATCCAAAGGCGGATGAACCGGATGTAGAAACCATGTGTCAGTGGATACAGAGCATAGCAGAGAATTTCAAAGATCTCTCCGATATCAACCCATCCGCTCTAAGGGAAAAATGGAGAGAGATTATGAATATTCCAGTTATGAGGATGACTATGAAGACAGAGATGACAGCGATTCCCGAGACTACAGAGACAGACCAGTAAAGCAGTCTAGACCACGAGCTCGACCTCAATCTCGATCTTGGTCCAGATCTCGGTCAACAGCTCCTCCCCTTACACACAGGAGGGAAGGCCCTAAACGCAAATTGCATAATCAACTGTGGTCCTATCTGCGCAAACAGGGAGAGAACATGAAAAAATGGGATGGGCAACCCACTTCCAAACTTGAGGCCAGAGTGAAAGAGCTGAAGCAGCCTGGACTGGCAACATAAGGGATAATTGTTCCTAGCCAGATGGGCCCATGATGCTTCAGGTCATCAGGGCCAAGATGCCACCTACAGATGGGCATGAGACCGAGGGGTGGATTTAACCATGGACACTATTTCCCAGGTTGTCCACAATTGTGAAACCTGTGCTGCTATTAAGCAGGCAAGAAGACTGAAGACCCTGTGGTATGGTGGACTCTGGGACAAGTATAGATACGGAGAAGCATGGCAGGTCGATTATATCACATTGCCACAGACCCGCCAGGGTAAATGCTCTGTGCTTACCATGGTGGAAGCGACCACTGGATGGTTGGAAACATATTCAGTGCCCCATGCAACGGCCCGGAATACCATTCTGGGTCTTGAAAAGCAAGTCCTGTGGTGTCATGGGACTCCAGGGTGAATTGAGTCGGAAAATGGGACTCATTTAAAAAATAATCTAGTGGCCACGTGGGTATGGGAGCACGGTATTGAATGGGTCTATCACATTCCATATCATGCACCTGCTGCTGGAAAAGTTGAAAGGTATAATGGACTGTTAAAAACTACTTTAAAAGCACTATGTGAGGGAAAATTTAAGAACTGGGATAAGCACCTAGCCAAGGCCACCTGGTTGGTAAATACTAGAGGCTCTATCAACTGAGCTGGCCCTGCCCAAGCAGAATCCCTCCAAGCTGTAGATGAAGACAAAGTTCCAGTGATTCACCTGAGAGGCATGTTGGGTAAAGCCGTTTGGGTTGCCCGTACCTTGGGCCAAGACAAACCCATTCGTGGAGTTGTCTTCGCTCAAGGGCCAGAGTACACCTGGTGGGTGATGAGGAAGGATGGAAAGATAGTGTGTGCCTCAAGGAAATTTATCCTTGGGGAAAAACTAACTTTGTGCTTCAAGTCGTTTTACAGGAGACCAGTCGCCAAATGAGAGAGACCTGACCAAGGCTGATACCAGTATCTGACGATGAAACAGTGAACCAGTCCTAAACCTGAACTGTGATTGTAACCAAAGCGACAAGGATCTGAACCAAGCTAATGTTGATGCTGAAGCCGATCTTCTAGCACAAGAAAACTGCTCCAAAGGACTATATATATATATGTGTGTGTGTGTGTGTATATATGTGTGGGATATAGGCAAATACATGAAATATAAGTGTTATGTAAAAAACAGTATGGAATAAGGGGTGGAGAATGTAGTGGTTTTGAGTCTAGACCTTCCTTGGTGACCAGGTTGTAACCAAGGAACCAAGGCCATGTTCCCAGTATTCCATACAATTTTTACGTAAGCAAGAGTATAAATAAGAAGGGAGAGGAAGCTCTCGCTCTCTTTCTTCCGGTGGACCGAAGGCGAAGATTCTTTGCTGTCGCTCTGCCCGGGCGAGGGAGTGAGGCCGAGTGCATCTGGTTGGCCTTGAGAGGCAGAGAGTGCCAGCGGTTCTTTGGTGCAGTTCGCTGTTCTCTTGAGGGAAGTATTTGCTTTTTATCCTTTTTTCCCTTTTTCCCTTTTTCCCTTTCCCTTCTTTTTTCCTTTTGAAGGGTTCCCTGTGGGTGTTATATTTTGTATAATTCTATTTTATATATATAAATGTGTTTCACTTGAAATTCAGTTTGGTTTGGGTTCTTTTGATTTTTTTCATGATCTTTTCGGTCTGCTGTGAGAAAGGGAGAAGGAGGAGGAAGGTTTTGTCCCTGTGGTCCGGGCACTTGGCTGGGAGCCAAGTCTAACCTGGGACACAAGGGTCTTCTCACTCAGGAAGACTCAGTCTCCCAGGTACAGTTTTTTAAACTTCCAGCCAAGAGAGGAATTGCAGAGAACATCAGCACTTTGCTGGAAACATCAGAAGGCTGAAGAGGAGTCTGGGTTTGCTGAGGTCATGTTGATGAATGAAAAGGGGAAAGCTGAAAGAAGAGGAGGGAAATAGACTTTTTCCAAGGAGTCTGGAAAACTCACAGAGCAAGTCTTCTCATAAGGCACGTTAGGGTACATGGAGCAGAGGAAGGGGATGGCAACAGTCAGTAAGTACTTCCCAAGTGGAAGACAGGTTTGACCAAGGTGATTTGCTTCTCTCCTTGTGGCCTTATGCAGGAAGGAGAGCAGGGAGTGTCCTTTACCTTGACTTTAGCAAGGCTCTGGAGGTTGTCAGGACCCAGCATGTTCTTCTCTGTGGGTTAGAATGTTAGGATCTAAATCAACAACTCGGTGGCTAAAAACAGGTAGGATGTTCGTGCTCAGAGAGTGCTGGTGGTGGTTCATAGGCCATACTCTACGTGGAGGCCTAGAACAAGTTCAGGCAGAAGAGGAGCTTTCCAATGCCTGCAATAACCACCAGGAAGATGAACCAGGCTCTTCACCGCAGCCAGCGGTGGCAGCAGGAGAGAGAAAGATAATGGGTGGACAGTGGAAAAGAAATTAAAAAGTCAATCTGTAAGAAGTAACTAAAAGTGCTTTCACCATGAGAAGAGTGGAGCATTGGAAGAGATGCCCAGACAGGATGTCCAGTCTTCCTCCTCAGTGTCAGTGCCTTCAGTGCATTGCCCTTCCTGCAGGTTTGTCTGGCTGGGTGTCATAGCTCTGATTTTAGCAAGGAATTTTTCTTTCCCTTCCCCCTGCCATGTGTGTGTGTTCTGTATATGGGCCATCAGGTGAACAAAGGAATCGGCTCACCCACTAAGGGCCAAGATTAGTCTCCTTGACAACGAAGGGGAGGAGTTGTGGGTGGCTGGTGTGTGTGCCGGGGAGGGGAGGACCTGCTGCAAGCTGCAGAGCTGCCTGATTTCTTTTTTCTTCCTGTCTGACGGGAATTTGCTGCTGTTCTCTTCTCAGCTGTTGCTGGCTGCAGGCCCTGTTTAAAGCTAATCCTAATCTGCTGAAGTCTGTGAGTTTTTTTCCATTGGGAGAACTTTCTATTTTATTGCTGGGGTTTTTTTTCCTTCCCCCTTCCCCCCCCCATTCCCTCTCTCCTTTTCCAGTGTGGGAAGGGGAACCAAGGTTTTTTTTGGTTTTCGGTTTTTTTTTTCCTTCCCTCCGACATACCTGGACAGTACTTTTTTTTCCCCCATCCCACGTGGCAGTGACCAGGGATCCCACAGCGCCGCCCGGTGACGGGCACTGGACATTACAAGTTCTGCTCCTCCATTGATCCATCAGCGCCACCTGGTGAATGGTACAGGACATTGTAAATTTTGCATCTCCAGTGACCCGACGGCGCCCCCTCCTGACGGTGGTTGGAACTGCACCAAAGGGTGCAAAAAATTGCACTGTTTAATTTTCCTTTTGCCAGTATATTGGTTTTGTTCTTAAAGGGGATTATTGGTGGGTATAGGAGTATTGCTTAGTTATTTTACTTGTGTTTTTTCGTGTTCCTGTTAATACACACATACCTTTTAATAAAGGGCTGGTATTTTCCCTTTTCCATAATTTGTTTTCCTTCAATCAAAGTCTCTTAATTTTGGATTTATAATTGCTTAAGAAGAGAAGTTTGGGTCTTTTCCTCCTGATCCATCCTCAGTAAAAGACCCTTGTCTCATTTAAACTGGGACACTGAGCTCATAGCAAACCTGGGGCTGAGTCCCTTCCAGCCTGAAAGCCTGGAGCCAGTGCTGCCAGGGAGGACCTCAGAGAGACCTCAGGTAGGGCTACTGCCCTTCTCCTGGGGGCTACTTGGAAGAGGACACTGACTCTGGACCCCACCTGAGCTCCAGCTCCAGCTGTGTCTCAGCCAGGCCTGCACTTGGCCAGGGCCTCTGCTGGTGTGGACCTGGGCCCATGGACTGGCTTCCCAGCTGCACCTCAGACTATCCTCAGCACTATGGACTTCTCCAATCATCTAGAACACAAGTGCTTGGGGGTGTGAGTCTCTGAACAAGCCAAGATCTCTCCAGTTCTGGAGGACATGGTGACAAAAACCAGAGAATGTGCAATGAACTCCCTCACCAAGCCACAGTCTGGGGGTTGTAAGAACAAAGGCAGCAAATGACACAAGCAGAGCAGGCTGAGGTTTCCTGTGTCAGCTCCACACTACATATATAAAGATGGCCATTCTGTACCTGCCTCCTGCCTGGCCATCACAGCTGCTTTGGCTCCTCAGGACAGTGGTAGAAGATGCTGCTTCTCCTGCTCCCAAGTGTTTTTCTCCTTCTACCATGGGCTGGGGCTGGTGAGTACACACAGATGGGCTTTACACAAGGACATGCAAGGGCTCAAATGGACACTGAGCAGGAAGTCTCAGGAAAAGTTCCTGCCTTGTCTTCTCTCCTATCTCTGCACTCCTCCTCTCCTCCGAGTTCTCAGCTCAAAGTGTGCCTGAAAGCAGTGATGCATTACAGGGATTAGAGCTGTGCCCTTTGATAGCATTGCAGTAATGCAGAGCCAGGTGTGGTCAGCCCTCCCCAGGCAGTGCTGCTTGTCCTTCTCTCCACTGTGCCCCAGCAATGCTTTGGACAGCCCAAGGATGGAGAGCTGTTGATATCATTTGCATATGATGTTAGAGGAGGACCCTCTCTCCTCATGCAGTTCCAAACTGTGGTAGGAAATATTGGCACATGTGATATTAACACTTCTCATCTCCCTTCCAGATAGGATCATTGGAGGAAGGGAAGTTAAACCCCACTCCAGGCCCTACATGGCTTACTTACAAATTGAAAGTTGCTCAGGGACTCACAACTGTGGAGGGTTCCTGATTCGCCCAGATGCAGTGCTCTCAGCAGCTCACTGTGTGCATGGAAAAGGGTAAGACCCTGTGTTTCTTCTGTGTGGGATATTTTCAAGTCTCACATGGTCCTGAAGGGCCCAGTCCTGGTCTGGCCTGAAAGAGTTCTCTGTGTCACTTCAGGCAGAGCAGGGGGCTCTGTGAGCTGCAGAAATTGTCTGCCAGGGGCTGTGTGCTCCTGGGGACAGGAATGCTCTCAGTGATCTCCTGGTCCATGGCTCAGAGGTACTGCTGCAAAAGAGGGGCCAGTGTGTCCCCTCTCCTGCTTCCCCTGTGTCTTCAGAATGGGACAAGTCAGACCTATGGGAGTGTGTGGGGAGGGACCCTCAGCTGAACGGTGGAAGGAACCCAGGTTACAAACGGGAATTTGCTGAGAACGAATCTCTGGGGAAGCACATCCCAGCACCAGCTCCCTCCAAGCTCCTGCCATGGGGCTGTGTTGCTGTGGCCAGTGCAACTGCAACAGGGTGGTGTTTCCTGGCAGAAAGGTGAATATCAATGTGACCCTGGGAGCCCACAACATAAAAAAGAAAGAACTGAGCCAGCAGAAGTTCCATGTTGGATTTTGGGTCATCCATCCCAGATACCAAAGTTATGAATCTGGAAATGACATCATGCTGCTGAAGGTATGGTCTCACACATCCCTGCTGCCCAAGGGATTTCCCCCTGCTCACCCCACCATAGCCATGACCTTGTTCCCATTCCTTTGCTGGCTCTAACCCCATGTTCTCTCTGCATGGCAGCTGAAGAAAAAGGCCGAGATAAATAAGTATGTGAAAACCATCGCCTTGCCCACTCACAACGAAACTGTCACACCAGGAACTGAGTGTAGTGTGTCTGGCTGGGGTTTAACATCGGTGACAGGGCAAAGGACTGATGTGATGTTAGAGGTGGACCTGAAGGTGCAGATTAAGAAATTTTGTGAGGAGTCTTTCAAAGGCTACTCGTACCTGTCTATGATCTGTGTTGGTGATAGGAATGGCAGAAAATCAACTTACAAAGTAAGTGTTTGGATGGGGTTGGCACTAGACAGTCAGGTTGGTTCTCAGTTGGGGGTCGAAGGGCAGTAGAATGAACCAGGTTGTTCAGGAGGATGAGCTGAGGCTCCTCCCAGCAGCTCTGAAGCTGATGTGCTCCCTGAGCTGGGGTGCACTTGCCCAACCCTCAGCATCATCTTCCTTTTTACTCACTTAGGGATCTTCTACCCACGCCAGCCAGGGGTCCAGCAGCCTGCAGAGTCTGTGTAAATCCTTTGTCCTATCCTTGCTGGGAGTGCCCAGATACTCTCCTGTGTCTAAACTAGGATTAGATCCTTCCTTTCAGAGAGGTTTTGAATGTCAAATTGCTTCCCAGAAGGGCTCAGAGGAGTAGTGAGGCAGCCATAAACCCTGCAGAGCTGGGTCTGGAGGGAGGGAGGGGGTCAGGAGAGGAGATTCTTCACGTGGAGAGAGGGAAGTGGAACAGTTTGTTCCTTAGGGCAGGAAGAGCTGTGCTGTGACAGGTCTGACCCCTCTCACTCCTTTCTCTCCACAGGGTGATTCTGGAGGCCCATTAGTCTGCAATGAGAAGGCTCATGGCATTGTTTCTTATGGCTATCAAAAAAAGCCCTTCCCTAAGGTATTTACCAGAGTCTCCTATTTTGAGCCTTGGATCAATGAACAGCTGAGGAAGTTTGCACTCCAAGATCTACCTGGCTCTCCCTCCTCTGATTAAAATACTCAGTGCCCCTTCTTCACAACATCTGCTGATTCTCAGAGGCTTCCAGGGGCAGCTGAAACGGAGTCAGAGATGCCTTGCCAGGTACCTTTTCTGTACTAAGGAAAGTCTCCCTGGCAAGGTAAGAAAGCAGGTCCCAAGCACACCCAGTTTCCCGTTCTTCCCCTCCTCTCACTGCTGCCCAACAGTGCCACCTCCTGCTCTGCTTTCTGCCCATCAATAAAAGCTTGTTCCAACTTGCTTGTGTATGCTGCCTTCTTGGGAACGGGATGCAAAGCCTGAGCATGAGAAGGACGAGATGGCACTCCTTGGGAGAACCTGAGGGAGACAGTTATTGGGACAGGCAATACAGACCTTTGTCCCTGACCTGCTGCAAATGCTCTCCCTTGTCTCCCTCAGCCTCTTGCACTCCAACCAGCAGTCAGATTCAGTGGCCTTTCCAAATGTCCATTTATTCAGCCTTTCAGAAACAGAAGCTTCTCTGCCTTCAAGGGGGGATCACGTGGCTTTCTATTATCAACTTGAAACCATCTCAGGATCCACAGACAGACTCAACACCAGCCAGCCTCACATCCCTTCTCCCCATTCAAGCCCCCTGAACCTCAGATAAAGCATTTTCTCTGCACCTGTAAAATGCCTGAGGGTTGAGGTGGAGAGATCTTCTCCTATGGGATCAGCTGATCAGACCTGGCTGGGCCTGGTGGTGCCCTCATGGTTTGGTGATGGGATACAGAAGGTCAAATATGACTAAGGCAAAAGCAGAATTGCAGAGAGACAAGCCTGGTCAGTCAGGCCAGGGAGAGATGCATTTCTTTTATGCAATTTTTCCTTATGATCATTTATCCATCATGTGGATGAAGAGATAGAATGTACCCTCAGCAAGTTTGCTGATGATAAGAAACTGGGGGCACAGAAACCTAAAGAGGTACAACAAGGGCAAGAGTGGGTTCCTCCACTTGGGGAGGGATAACCCCAACTACCAGAACAAGTCAGAGATGACCTACTAGAGAGCAGCTCTGTGGAGAAGGACATGGGAGTCTTGGTAGATGACAAGGGGACCATGAGCCAGCCATATGCCCTGGGAACCAGAAGGGCCAATGGGATCCTGGGGTGCACCAGGAACAGTGTGGCCAGAAGTTCAGGGAGGTGATCCTGCCCCTCTACTCAGCCCTGCTGGGGCCACATCTGGAGTGCTGTGTCCAGTCTCCTCAGTACAAGAAAGACAACAAGCTACTGGAGAGGGTCCAGGGGAGGCCACAAAGATGATTAAGGGCCTGGAGAATCTCTCTGATGAGGAGAGACTGTAGGAGGCAAGCCTGTTCAGTCTAGAGAAGAGAAGACTGAGAGGGGATCTCATAAATGCACATAAATATCTCCAAGGCAGTTGTCAAGAGGTTGGTACCAGACTCTTTACAGTGGTGCCCAGTGACAGGATGAGGAGCAGTGAGCACTCCCAACGTGAGAAAGAACTTCTTCTCACCATGCCAGGAAGGGATCACCTTGCCCTTTGAATGGAGACATTCACAATTCCCCTGGACACATTCCTGTGTCACCTGCTCAGGGTCTCCCTGCCTTGGTAGAGGGATTGAACGAGATGATCTCCAGAGGTCCCTTCCAACCCTCTTCTGGGATTGTGTGATTCCTGTTGTCTGGCTGTCAGAAAGGAAAAGGACACATTGGATTTGAGATGCTCTTTGACACAAACTCTGCTTCTCACCTGAATCTTTGCTGTGAAAGAAGCACCTGCCCCAGGAAGGCACCAGTTCTGAGGAACAACTGGTCTCAGATCCCTCCCCTTCTCCTCACAGCTGGGGTTAGGCACAAAGTCAGCACTACTGTGCTTAGTAAAGGAAACAGTCAAGACCCTGAGAGTACCCACAAGCTCTGCATTCCCCACCACAGCTACAGAAGCACATAGTTCTACATCTGTACAAGGACAAAAGCACTCCCAGAGGCTCCACTGAAGCTGTGGAAAGATTTTTGAAATCCTCCCATTTCACTCCAAATACTTGTTGCCCTTCTACCATAATTTCAGACCAAGTAACATCAAGATAGCCATGGGATGAATACAGAAGGTTGCAGGGTGTCCAACCATTTCATAATAATTCACAAGCTTTCTTTTGAGTCATCCTAAACACACACACCTCTATTTCTGGCCAAAGAACACTCAGTTTGCGGCCCTGAAACAGGAGAAAATAACATTTCCAGAAGGGACAAAGGGATGTCCTCCAAGCTTTCCATTCAGTCCTGTGCCACATTGGCTTTGCTCTGCCTCCCCCCATAACATCCCTTTCCACCCAAATTCCACCTCAGAATACCCCTCCGTAGGTCCAGCGCTGTAATAAGTAGTAATAGTTAAATTTACTCATCAAATTAGTAATAATAGTAATTTACTCATTAAATTGTAGTGCATGTTATATTCTTATATGTATGTTATTATAATCACTATTCTGTTACGGTTAGGAGACTGTAAGTTACAGAATGGTAAAACTAATAGTTATGCAGCTTGCAGTTCTTAAGCTGGAAAGACAAATTATTGTGCTTTACTAAATAAGTATTTTGTATCTTACTTTTATAAAAAGCTTATTGTCTCATAGCAAGCATAAAGTAATGGAGGGAAGGACAAGAATCAAAGAGTCAGGAGTGAGAATGATGCAGAGTATCCAAGATGGACATCTGGAGATGCCTGGGCACTGAGCTGCACACTAAGCCTCAAGGACTAAAGACTGATTGAAACTATGGAAGAGAAGGCACTTGGCAACTGAAACGGGCCTGCAGAGAAACCAACCAAAACCAGACCTACAAACTCAGATCCATTAGAAAAACAACAAGTGACAATGGGAGGGAAACTGATAAGGGAATAAAAGTTACTGCTTTTGCTTATTGCGCTTGCACGCTGTGAGTGGAGCAGGAGTCTCCCCGGCTGCCCAGCATGCTGTTTTGCTTATTTGCATTTTTCATAAATCTTCAATAAATTTTATTACTATATTTCAACTCAGTTTCATTTTACTTATAACAAGCACTTTCTTCTCTCTCCTGCAGTCAATGTGTGCCATGTGAGTAGGAAAAGAGCAGTCAGCAGCACCAGTGACTGTGGGGCAGATGAACAAGGTCCCCACAGGCCACAACACAAGAAATGAGGAAAATCCAAAGTGTCCTTCAATGGGATACAATGGGAGATGGGTGAGAATGTGTCAGCATCTCTCCATCAGCACTTTGGAAAGGAACCCTAATGGCCCCAGAGATTCCCTGGCACAGGGAGTCTCCTTCCCACCCCGTCCTCTGTGGTACCAGGGGGGCACAGGGACAGCCACTGCAGGGACCTTGGCATTCGCCAGGCCCAGACACCTCCCAGTACAGGGGCTGGTGGGAACTGTGGGAGTGAGAGTGGGATTGTGTCCCCAGACACAGATCATCCTTCTCTTGCTGCTTAGTTGCCAGAGCTGGCTGCATTTTGTCAAGGGCTGCAGAGCACCATTTGAGCATGAGGCGAGGGGTGCAGGGACGTGCACAGAGCAGAGCTCTCCTGGATTCATAATCTGCAGTGTTAGAAAATGCCTGTGGGATGGTCTGCTTTGACCTTCTCCAGTGCACTTGAGGACAGGGTCAGCCTGCATTCTGAGCTCTGAGCTCAGGTGCAGAGACCCTGACAGGTCTGGGAGGTGTTGAGAGGCGCTAGCCCTGCTCCTGGGAGCACTGAGCTCTGCCAGGTGCCTTCCACACCCCGGGGGACCTCACAGGCTACTACACTTGTTTCTTCAGCCTCAGCTGCCCGAATACCAGTGTAATCTCTACCTTCCCTCTCATATGGTCCTGCAGGTTTGTGCAGAGCTCAGATACAAAGCCAGGCAGAAGCACTAGGAGCAAACAAAGTGCAAAGGAGTCTCCAATCTATGGGCTCACCTTTGACAGAGACATGAAGCTTGAGGAAGCTTCTTCCCATGGGAGCCTGGGGCATGTGACATTGGCCTTTAATCCACTGCTCTGCAAAAGGTCAGGAAACCCTGGGGGTCTGGCTCATTCAGGCACGGAGGGGCCTTAGCAGTCAATTGTTACAACCTGCTCAATTCAGGGTCAACCCTGAGGGCAGCAAAGAGGCTCAGAAACCCTTCTGGGTCCCACTGCACGCTCTGGCGGGTCATGACATCAGTGCTGAGCTAAGCTCCCAGCACTTGACTCCTCTTCTTGGGTCATGCTCTTGAGTTCATTCCAGGTTGCCTTGAGGAAGGAGGAGAAATCTCCAGAAGAAATTGCCTGGATAGGTGGGGCATAATTTTGGATCTTGTTTCAGAAGAGGTTGTGAACAGTGTTTGGGCCTCTGATGAAAGGTGAGAGTATCAATCATTTGGGGCTGGTTCCTTTTCTGTGCTGTGTTTTTCTCTTTGGTATGTTCTTCACTGGGTCATTAACACAACAGTGAGCTCTAGTTCATGTTCTGTATTTGTCTGACACTTTCAGTGTCATAGGTAAACTCGTTACCTTTTTTTCTGATCCTTCTCTTATCAGAGAGATAAGAGTATACATTCCTGGAGGACAATCACCACAAATGCTCAGACATCGCAGCCTTGCAACCAATAGCTTTGTCACTGCAGATGCATTTTATATCCAAAGAACCCTGGAGGAAATTAGGTCCAGCATCTCTGTTCTGGGTTCCATGTGCAGAACGCCATGTCCATACTACAGGCAGGGAAGATCCACTGTGCAATATGATTGCTTTAAAACTGCTCTGACACTGAGTAAGGAGAAAAAAGTAAAGAGAAGAAAAAAAAAAAAAGAAAAAAAGAAGAAGAAGAATCCTGTAATCATTTGAAGAACTGCAACCATTTATGAACTTCTGTGATTTATCTGTTGCTATGATGACTGTGGAGCCCCTGGTGGTCTAGTGGTAAAGGCGTGGCGCTGTCACCGCCAAGACCCGGGTTCGATTCCCGGTCAGGGCCACTCCCACTCCCGGGCAGGTGGAGCTCGTTAGCCCTTAAAAAGGCAATCCATCTACATCCTGAGGACCTCGCTGCCACCGTCCAAGCTCGCTTGGCCCCAGCAGATGAACCTTAGGATTAAAGGGTGGGCTCAGTTCCACGCACACTGTGTCTCACCTAAAAAATCCAATGCGGAGGCTGGAAGGTGTAAAGACCTTCCCCGGACCTTCGCTCGCGAAGACTGGACATTATTATGATGACTGTCATATCTATCCTTCTGTCCAAGAACTGATGTGACTTTCCTCAAATACTGAAATATTTTTTTCCTTCTTTTCCCTGTTGTGGATTTTTTGTTTGTTTGGGGGTTTCATTGTTTGGGGTTATTTTTGTTGTTTGGAAACACATCTGTCTCTCTGCATCTGATTTTGACCTTGGATTCAAAATGTGTTCTGGTCAAGGTGTAGTAATGCCTGCATTTTTATTCCTACCAATGTCAACCTAGGGCCCTTAAACTCTCATTTGAGCCAGAACAGCAAGGCAGGCTGAGCCAACCACATTGCAGTGACATAATGCCACCATTTCTCTGACAGAAATGTTAGGGAAAGGAAAGAATTCTCTCCAGATGTTCATTTTTCTACAGTGCACATCAGGGAGGAAGGGTGCCAGGTTGAGCCTTGCATTTAACAATAATATCCTTCTCTTTTCCAGTTACACACAGGGCTGAGGTCACCTCAGTGTAGCTCTGAAGGTGTAAATCACAGACAGGGACTGGGAGAGGCAGAGTCACCTCTCATTGTGAGCCAGTCCCACTCTGCCTCTGCAGAAATGTTCCTCGTGGTCTCCCTAGAGGCACAGCCCAACCCTGCAGTGTTCCTGGAGAAAGTCTGTGGGATCCAGAGCTCCATGGGGCAGATCAAAAACCTTGAATTCCCTCAGGTCAGCATCTCTCCAGAGATGTTCAATGGAGCCCTGAAGGACTCAAAGCCCAACAGTGGGCAGGGGCCTTTTCCCACCACACTTGGGAGGTGACACTCCCAGCTGTGGATGGGCAAAATAATTCAAACAGAAAGCAACAAGGGTGTCAAAGAGGCCTTGAAAACAATGAATTTAGTGGGCACCTCACAACAGGCCAAAGCCAGATTTATCACTGTAGTGGTTTTGAGTCCAGGCCTCCTTGTTGACCAGGTTGTAACCAAGGAAGCAAGGCCATGTTCCCAGTATTCCATACGATTTTTACATAAGCAAGAGTGTAAATAAGAAGAGAGAGGAAGCTCTCGCTCTCTCTTTCTTCCGGCAGACCGAAGGTGAAGGTTCTTTGCTGTCGCTCTGCCCAGGCGAGGGAGTGAGGCCTCATGCACCTGGTTGGCCTTGAGAGGCAGAGAGTGCCGGCAGTTGTTGGTGCGGTTTTTCTGCTCTCTTAAGGAAAGTATTTGCTTTTTATCCCTTTGTCCCCTTTTCCCTTTTTCCTTTCCCCTTCCTTTTCCCTTTTGGGGGGTTCCCTGTGGGTGATATCTTGTATATATAATTCTAAATATATATATAAATGTGTGTTACTTGGAATTCGGTTTGGTTTGGATTTTTTTAATTTTGTATAGTCTTTTCGGTCTGTCCAAAGAGGGAGAGGGAGGGGGAAGGTTTTTTCCCTGTGGTCCAGGCACTTGCCTGGGAGCCAAGTCCAACCTGGGACAATCACCTTCCTGTCTGAAAGAAGCTAAATGTCATCCCATTTAAAAAGTTTGTGTTTCATTCATGGTCAAAGGAATAATTTTGAAAACTCTTATATTCTCCTCTCATTTAAAGTGAATACAGGTTTTACAGAAGCCTGTGTATTTGGAACACTTCCCCACCTGTTCAAGGTGAAGGCACAATGTAAGAAACCACAAGGAAAGGAAAGTGAGAGAAACCCCACCAACTGGCCCTTCTGAAAGCTTTTACATCAACTCCCCCTTTTCCACATGAGTATTGTTACTGTTACAGCCTTCCTCTATTTCAGAGTTCACAGTAGGTATTGCAAAAAATGAATGTATTTTATTACTTTGTTCCACTCATATTGTTAGAGGTTTTTATCTCATCATCTCTGCTACACAAAGTAAACACTTCTTACTTGGTGCTATCTGGAAGGATTGGTTGGTGTTTAGGTTTGAACTTGTCAAGAGACTTTGTGACTGGTGAGCCTGGCACAGTAAGGGACAAGTTATTTAGCTTATATAACAAACTGGTTATGTCCATTAATTTCTCATTTTTCTTTTTACACCCCATGAATTGAGTTCAGCCTTGAACCAGAGCTGTCCATCTTCGTGTTCAGGCCTCATTCATCTCTGTGGATGCATTTAATTAAACAGCAGCCAAAATCCCTCTTGTTTGCCTGGAACCTTACACTGGATTTCAACTATCAGGACAGAAATGCATTTGGAAAGGAAAATACTCTCCCCAAGCCAAGTCAGATTGCCCATTCTAAAGGTGCTCATGTGGGATTTCATCTTCTTTTCATTTGCTGGTTGAAACACTGTCTTTTACTGCAACGGTTAAAGGGTGCTGATGAAGAAGCAAACACTAAAGGAAACCAAGCCTGTTACTTCCTCAATAACTTCTCAACTAAATTTTACTTCAGTAACCAGAAGTAATGCAGATAACATCTTTTTCTCAAGACAGACCTTACCATAACCTTTTGACTTCACACGTACTACAAAACCCCAACTAAACCACAAGTGAACAAGAAGTTTAGTTGGAGGAAACTGTAAAGCTGCCTCTTCTGACACGCTGTTCCTCTCTGCTCTTGGATACTTACACTGGGATGAAGGCTTCAAACCCATGGATGGAACACACACCTGAAGGTCCAGCCCCCACTCACGGCTGGGCCAGCTTCAAATGTCTCTCGTGGCTTTGATCAGACAGATTGAAGCCCAGCTATCCTCTCCAACATTTTTTTCCTCATATCTGTTGAGAATGAAAGATGAACAAATTATTCTTTCTGGTAGGTTTCCTGTGGTCCAGATCATCTCTGGTTAACATGTCCATTCCTCTCTCTTACAGGCAGTGTCCCTGTAAGTTCAGGGATGCCTCCATGCCTGGGAGTCCTCCCAGTGATGCTGATCTTGGATACAAATTCCCCAGGTGTGAGATAACCTGCAAACTCACGTTACGAAATTGCCCTGTGCCAGCATATGAGTCTCCCAGAGGGAACTGGGAAATACCCTACCAATCACAGTCCTGTCCAGAGTGGCAGTTGCAGTCCTGTTGGAGTTCTGGTCCTCCTCTCAGTCCATTGAGTGGTACCAGAAGTCCCAAACCCGAAGTTTGTATATGCTCAAGTTCAGGTGGGAATGCCCAGTGCCTCCCTCAGGACAGGGAGTTTCACAATGGGTGATTCATTTCTTTTGGCATACTTTTGGAGTCCTTCATGGCTGTCCAACGTGGTCCATGAGCAGAGATGACCCCTCAGGCTGGGTGTGAAGGTGCTGATGCCTTTCCAGAAGGGGTAACCACAGCTGAGTCGTTGGTGTGAAAACAAAAGAACACTCCCCTGCCTTGCAGGGTTTTTTAACTCCCAGCTGGTAGCCTGAGGTGTCAGGTGTGCCCTGGGCAGCTGCTGCAAACAACCCATTTATTAACAGTCCATCACAAATATTTGACAGAGAGGGGGTAGAATAAACAGCTTTGGTTGTACTCACATAGTGATAAACTGGTCCCAGCCCCTGTAACTGGGACAGCCCCCAAATGCAGTTTAAACATTGACTCTGCCAAAGACATCAGTGTTGGCCTAAAGAAATGAGCATTGGTTCATAGCAAACCAAAGAATGAACACAGAAAATGGAAAATACAACTGCCCTGGTTCTCTGTCAACAAACGAGGCATTTTAGCATAAGGCAAACAGTTTCTAATTACTGTGTGTAATTTGGTGGATTTCCACTAAACCCACTAAGTTCACTCAAAATCCACTCTCAGGTTCAAGCTGCCTGGATAGGCTCTCTCAAAAGTAAGTGGTGAGAACATGAACTGGAGTCTTGAGCACTTTTCTAGACACGTCAGAACACACAAGGCTCAAAGAAGAAAGCTATTTTATTTATCCCTGAAATAAATACTGATACACAAAAATGAAATGTTATGAATACATTAATAATAAAAGCAAGAAACAACCATTAGGTTTCAGAAGGAAATACTACTTCACTCCCTCAAAACAAATTTTTTCAATCCACAGATTTCAACTGTAAGAAATGTTGCTATTTACCTCTTTCACTTCTGTCTATTGTTTTACTTATGATTATATTTTTGTTTTGTATTGCTAACAAGGGTTCTTACCATTCTTTTAGCTATAAATAATATATCATAGAATCATAGGATGTTTTGGGTGGTCATGAACCTGGTCTTGACTTACAGTAGGAAGCACTTTGCTCCCCCAGTCCCATCCTGCTGTTCATCTACTTGAGAGGTGTGGGAAGAGATGTTGCTATTGAAGACTGGGGCAAAAAAGTTGTTGAGCACCTGTTGTTGTTGTCATCTGTTGTCACCAGTTTTCCAGCAGTGTTTTTTTTGGCAATTAACATTTTCTTTGACCTTCCTTTTCTGTCTGACATGCCCATAGAAGCCCTTGCTGTTATTCTTTGTGTCCATTGCCAGGTTCAGTTCCAGCTACCTCTTGGCCTTCCTCACCCCATCCCTACACAACTGAACTTTATGTCTGGGCTCTTGCCAGGTCATCTGTTCTTGTTTTCACTCCTGTGCATTTGATTCTTTCCCCTTCCGTTGACCAGGTCCCTACTCAGCCATGGTGGTCTCTTGGTTTCCTTACCCCATTTATTGCTCCTGGGAATCACTGGCACTTGTGCTCTGTGGAATATTTCCTTAAAGATATGTTATCTCTGTTCCACTCCCTTGTCCCTGAGGAACAACATGAATTTTAAAACAACAGTTCCAAAAGTTTTTTTGACAATTCCTAAAAAAACTCATCCTTGTATTCCAGTTGCTCCCATTTGAACTTTCTGTTTTATAACTTCCCACATCCCCATCATGAAAATGTTGGGGAAATGTGGCAAAACGGTGTTTACTTTAAAGAAAAAAAGCCATCCCAAGCGAATGCTCCTCTCTGTAGCTCTACCTCATTCACTCTGTAATCCCTGAACCAGGCAAGTGGATACCCAGCTGCCCTGTTCAGCTGCTAAATTATATGCAAGCCAATGCCCTTGCCTTCTGTATGTGCATTCAGTTTTTCTTAATTAACTTCCCTTCATTCTGTTGTTTAAATATTTCTTAGTCTAATTGTCCCTGAAAATTTCTATCACCTGTCCATCTCTTCCCTGAGCCAGCTCTTTTCAGGGTTCATGTCCTGAAGAAACTCGAGTTCAGGGGGATCAGAGTAAAAGGTATGACTTGTTCATTAATTCAGGTTTTTTTGCTTCGATCATTAGGAAAGGCCTTGCAGACCTTTTGCAGTGGTGATAATTATCCCTCCTGTTTCTGTGTATAATTAGTACAGCAGGTAAAGGCAGTGCTAATTAGAGCAGAGAAAAGCTTTGCAAATAAGGCCTTTGGCATTGCTATGGGTTGCAGTAATTGGAGAAGAGACTGGAATAAGAATTGTCTTATTGCCAGGACATAAATCCAAGTCTGACTCTGCTTGTGTCACTCCCTGCTTGATCACAAAGATACTTTTCCTCTCTCTGCCTGATTCCCTCCAGGGTATAAGCTGGACTAATTTCCTGTCAAAATGGTTCCATTTCCATTCTTCCTGTCATACCTAATTAAAACAAAAAATAAACAGAAATGGTGCTGCAGGTATTCATTGAAACACATCTGGGAGCTCCTTAATTAACTTCACAATGCTCACAGCTCTGCAGGGAGGGCAGAGGAAAAACACAGAGCACATTATGGCTGTCAACTTTTTAATGAACCCCTGAGGACCGTGGCACCAACTCCCTGTTAGCTGTAGCAGTGGCAAAATCTGGCAAGGTGCCTTGGGGAAATGACAGGCAAAAGCAGAAGCAAAGTTGCTTGGAGTTTTAATAGAGCTCAGTGCGAGATGCCAGGCCAGAAATGGAATTGGACAAAGTGTTCTCACCAGGGCTCATTAGAGCAGAAACTCACAGATTTTGATTACAGACAGCTCAGAAAGCCTCAGACTTCTCCTGTATCAGCCTTCCCTTACAGAAGTCAAACAGCACTGCCCAGGTAGGACAAAGGTGGTGCTTTCTGTCAGCATCCTGTAGACACAGCAGGTGGAAAGGAAATTCCATGGGCCCACCTCTCCAAACTTGCTCTTCCAAAACACTGGCAGCTGCATAAGGTCTTGCTCCCAAGGCTTCAGTTCCAGGGCTCAGCCCAGACTGTGACTGGAACACACAGTGACTGTAAAACATGCTGTGACCACAACACCTTGTGACTGTAAGACAGTGTTTTGCTGACAGGCAGGGTACTCAACAAAATGACTCCACGCTAGTCACTTTACAGTATGAACAGTTGTGCAACATGAATCATTATATCATCCATCCCTGGCAGGGGTGATTGATTCATCCAGGTGTTCTGCCACACCTCGATGGTGGGACTATGGAGCCACCCTCGAGGTAAGTGGGTAAACAGGTACTGCCTGCCTTGCCAAGGAAAAGCAAACTGATCCCAGTGTTCCTCAGCAGTGGGTGTTGTAAAGAAAGCATTAGCTAAGTCAATTGCTGCACACCAGTTTCCAGGGGGTCATTGTATTTATTCAATAAAGTGACAGTATGTGGTACCACAGCTGTCAGTGGTGGGGTGTATTTGTTAAGCTCCCTATAGTCTACTGTAATTTGCCACATTCCATCACTGTTTTTAATAGGCCAGATAGGATTATTAAAGGCAGTGGTTGTTGGTTTCAACACTCCTGTACCTAGTATATTTAATGATCTATGAGATTTCTTCATGTCCTCCTGGTACACGATATTGTTTCATTGTCATTCCTTTGGTGGTAGGGGGAATTTGTCCTGGAGGTATTTTAGCTTTCCCAATTGGCTGGGCTGATCTATATGCCTGGGTTCCAAACTGATACTCACCTGATGGGAAGTGTAAAGTCAGTCCTTTTAAAATATCAATTCCAATTATATATTCAGGGACAGCAACAATCATCACCGAATAAGTTTGCTTTGGCAGGATGACAATTTTCATCTCAGTTTTTGTATGGGTTTAATTTGCCACCCAATCCTATAATCAAAACTTTTTTACTTTTAAACTTTTTAGGATTACCATAAATTAAAGAGGTGTCTACTCCAGTATCAGCAATGGCCTTAACTATTTGACAAGATCTATTTTTCCAGTAAATTTGAAGCTCCATATGAGGACAGTGGTCTTTTCTCACTCATCCTTGTGCTGGAGCTTGGCCTTCATCTCCCTCTGCTTTTAATTCTTTCAATTGTTGCAACATTTTACCATCTCGTCATGGATAGAGATCAGCACACTTTTGTCCCCCAAAACAGCTGACTCACCAATGGGGGTTGTGGTGGGTTGACCTTGGCTGGATGCCAGGTGCCCACCCAGCCATTCCATCACTCCCCTTCCCAGCCAGACAGGGGAGAGAGTAAGGGGGAAGACACCTCGTGGTTTGGGATAAGGCAGTTCATGTAAAGCAAAAGCAAAGTGGACACCTGCACATGCAAAAGCAAAGTGAAAGACAACACAGTTTGTTCTCTCCTTCCCACGAGCAGCTGCCCAGCCACTCCTGAGAAGCAGGGAGGGCTTCAGCACGGGAAGCAGTTCCTCAGCAGGCAGCCCCTGGAGACAAGGAGTGCCTGCCTTCCTGCTCCGTGCCCCAGCTTTTATATCTGAGCTGACCTCATGTGCTCTGGAATATCCCTGTGGTCAGCTTGGGCCACTGGTCTACTTGGGTTTCCTCCCAGGATCTTGCCCTCAACTGAGGATGGAATGGGACAGTGCTGATGCTGTGCCAAGCCCTGCTCAGCAGTAGCCAAAACACTGGTGTGTTATCAACACCCTTCCAGCTGCCAATGCAAAGCACAGCACTGTGAGGGTTGCTATGGGGAAATGAACTCCAGCTCAGCCAGACCCAGTACAGGGGCCCTCCCTTGGCAAGTGTCCTGTCCCATTGATGTTCATGGAGGGGAGCAGAAGGTCGAATTGCTCCATCCATCATGTCATCTTTTTGGCCTTGAATTCTTTACTTTCGTAACAGGTTTGTTTAACCCACACTCTTTGTCAAAACTCCACATCTCATTAGTAGGGAGCCCATCAGTCTTATTTTGGGCCATCCCATCTTTCAGCACGGCAGCAAACATATCCTTTCAAGACATTTGTTTCTCTTTGACCTCTCTCACCATTCCTGTTACCACCTCTCCTGCTTTGTTTGGGTCCCCATTCCCCTAAATCTCCTAACTGCTGGATTTTTTCTATGACTTCTCCTATAGGGTTTCCTGTGCCATTTATCAGTAAAATCCTAATAACACTTTCATATGCATGTGGAGCTGTCTTAGTAATCCTCTTTCGAATTGGAGCTGGTAATGCCACTTTGCAGCATGGTGTCTGCACACCAATAAAACCAGCATCTCCATTCCTTCCACCTTAGTACGCTGAACACAATCCCGTAGAGTATCCCAGGGCCCATCTGCACTGGGCTACCCCCTTCTATCGCGGGGGGGGTTTGTTCCCACGAAAGACCCTTGGGCACACTTTGTATAGGAGACGAGCACCCAGATAGGTGACCCACAAAATGGCGTTTATTAAAACAAGATGTCAGTTTATATACAGGGGAGTATAGAAGAGTCTGGAACAAAGGATGGATTCTTGCTAGGAACATCAAATCCTAAGGTTCAGTGATAAGGGAAAATGGAGGGATTGGCCGTAGGGATATGTCCAGCCATACAGGGGAAGGGGATAGTTAGGGAGGAAGGGAAGGAGGGGTCTGGGGTACAAACAGGGGAATTCCACAGAGGTTTGTGAGGCTGCGTTCTGTGGCAACCCCTCGCAGCTGCAGTTGTCAGAGGACTTAAACTTCTTCCTCTGAGGTTTCTTCGCAGCTTTTCTGCATCTGTTTCCATTCTCTGTAGGCTTCCATTGGTCCACCTCTGACACCCTTCCACAGGCTATTTTCTGGTACAGCCTTCCACCACTGCAGCCAACAGATTTCTCCAGCTGAGCCTTGGAAGGCATCCTGAACAAATGAATCAGAACTTAACATTACAAACTTCTTACTGTCTTCCGAGTTGAATCTAATGCCAGAGGCTCCAAGATCACGCAGCCTGACTACCCGGGAGATGAAGGACTCTCCAGGCTATCATTTAAATGTATCCATAATATCTTTGATTTCATCACACCTAACTGGAGAACCAGTTCCAATTTTCTTTGTGTTATTGGCTTTGCTTCAGCAAACACTTCACCCTCTGAACTACCATCGAAATTGGTTGAATCCCAGATATCTCCATCCCATTTTTCAGGATCCCAGTTTATCCCTGCCTCTGCAATCAGACCATGCACTTTATTCTTATTTACTCAACCCCTTTGCTTTCAATATTTATAGTGGGCTACCCCAAGAGCCACTCTTTCTGCTACTGCTTGATAAGTGTCCAACTTGTCCATTAATAGTCGATTTTGGCCTTGCAACGTAACTATTTTCCCCTGCAATTCACATACTTGCTTCTCCAAATTAATCTTATCCTTATACATTTATTCTCTCTGTTGATGCTGCTTTTGATATGCAGCAAGCAAAATCCCTCCTCGTCTCCTTAGAGCATTCCCTTCCTTCCCCTTCTCCACTGAAACCGTCTGTAAACATTTTGCTACATTAGGTGGCTCTGCCTCCTCCAAACAGGAGTCCCAGTTCTCACGTAAACCATAACATGACCACTCAGGGGCCCAAACACGACAAGGTTACTGTTCCCAGCCAGGAATACCCAGGTTTACATCTGTCTTGGCAACATTTTTCTGTACTTAAAAAAAAAGCCATTTTGTTTTGTACCCCGTGCTGTGTTGCCAAATCATTTTGCTGACAGGCAGGGTACTCAACAAAAGGACTCTACACTAGTCATTGCAAAATAAGAAAATTTTCTTAAACAATCTCAATAAAAGATATATATATAGATAAAAAATAAAAGATATATATAAAAAATACAAAAGAAAATTAGCAGTGTATCAAATAATTACTTCAGAGAGAGAGAGATAACAGTGATTAAGAAGAAATACATCACCAATAACCACCTAATGCTCAACATGCAGGTCCAGAATTCAGCTGGGAAATCCCCGTTACAGCCAATGCCCAGAGGCTCAGGTAACTGGGAGAATCCTTAGGGTATTGGCCAGGTACACTGGTGTCATCAAATGTAGAGGTCAGGGACCAGCTGCACACACGTTTCCTTCCTTTTTGCAACATACAGTCATAACAACTACATACTTTATTGAATAGAGTTTATCAGAGACCCTCTTTATCATGAGGAGGGGTCAGTTCTTGGCTAAGTTCTCACCCCGTGACACCCTGTGAGTGTAACACACACTGCTGACACGCTCAGGAACCACCAGCCATCCTAACTCACAGCTCCCTCCTTCCACCCCAATCTGGGTTAGCTCTGGATTCAAACAAACAGGATTAAATGTTGCACCTCAGGCCCCATGTTCTGTTCCATCAGATCCTGAACACCTTCTCCTCTGCTCTGTGGGATAAAACTGTGGGATTAATGGCTTCTCAGCCTGTCTTTTATAGAAAGGTTTTCCAGGCCTCTGATAATACGTAAATATATTATATATGCACGATACTATCCATCTATACTCTGTTGTAATATTTCAGATTAAAGTCTTTTAGTCTAATCAGTATGATCATCAATTTAAAAAATCATTTATTTTATTGATATCAGTGTATTTGGTTTGCCATCCTTAATCCTGCAGGACAAAGTTGTGTACAGGCTCAGTTACACATCTCTGGGACTGGGATTGGATCCAGGTGCAATGACGAGTTTAGAAAGCCCCAGGGGGTTCTTTTTGCACCTGAAAGAAATGTCTCCCTGATTACCCTTCTCCAAAGCTTTTGTTCTGGACATGACCTAGGGCAGCTCATATCGAGTCCCAGCACAGTGATTACACAGTGCTGGGATCATCCCTTTCGCTCCTTCCCAGTGGTGTGTTGGCAGCAGACACTGAACCTCACACTTGCATGGTGCAAGTGCTGTTCCTTGTTTCTGTGTACCTTAAAACAAGGCTTTTGACCATAATTCCACTTCTTTATCTGTTAATCAACCCTGATTTGGGAAAAAACGTATCAGAAGTAAAGGATAATCAGCCAATTTGCATGAAAAAAATAGGTCTGGTTGGCTGTAGTTGGTAGTTGGAAAAATCTGTTAAGAAGGATCCAGTAAACCAGACTGGCCACGCAGTTTCTTCATTAGACCCTAGAGAAGGAATAAACAATGAAATGAGTCTCTAACAAAATGGAGCAGTGCACTTTGTTTGCAGGGTCCCTTGACATGGGGTGAAATTTAGCAAGCTTAGGACAGCTGTTGTGATCATGATATTAGATCTTTGAATGTTTGAGGTTATGCACCATTTCTAAAACTATGAGGATCTCACTATTTCATGGCCTTGCAAGGTTCATCAAAGAGCTCTGGGAAGAGACAAACAGATCTTCAACAAGGTGAAGTGCCAGGTCCTGCACTTGGGTCACCATAACCCCTGGGGCAGAGTGGCTGGAAAGCTGCTTTGTGGGAAAGGGCCTGGGGGTGCTGTTTGACAGCAGTTTGAACATGAGCCCAGGTGTGGACAGGTGGCCAAGAGGGACAGGGGAGCCTGGCCTGTACCAACCATGGTGTGACAGCAGAACCAGGACAGTGACCACTCCACTGTGCTGCGCACTGGTGAGGCCTTGCCTTGAATCCTGGGGTATTTAGGGCCCTTAATGATAGCAAAGACATTGAAGGGGATGTAGTGTCCAGAGAAGGGCAACGGAGCTGGGGAAGGGGCTGGAGTACAAGTCTGATAAGGAGCAGCTGAGGGAATGGGGGGAAGGGCTCAGCCTGGAGAAAAGGAGGCTCATGGGGGACCTTCTTGCTCTCTCCAACTCCCTGACCAGGAGGGGGAAGCCAGGTGTGGGTTGGTCTCTTTTCCCAAGTAACAAGTGGCAGCACAAGAAGAAAGGGCTTTGAGTTGTGCCAGGGGAGGTTTGGGTATTAGGAAAAATTTCTTCACCAAGCATGTTGTCTGGAAAAGTTTGCCCAGGGAATTGGTTAAGTCCCCATCTCTTAGGGATTTAAGAGTTGTGAGGGCATGGTGCTTGGGGGCACTTGGCCATGTTAGTCCACAGTTGGTGTACATGGCAAAATTTTGGTAACAAGGGGCCTGCAGGTGTGGCCTCTGTGAGAACTTCTTGCTCCATGCTGGACACAGCCAAGTCCAGCCAGCTCCAAAATGGACCCAGCATGAGTCAAAGCTGAGCCTACAAGTAAGGCTGGTGGTACCTATGGGAAAACATCCTAAGAAAGGGCAGGAATTGCCAGCTAGAGAGAGGAGCAGGGAACAACAAGAGTGAGAAACCAAAGAGGGAACAGCAAGATCAGAGGAGGAGGAGATGATCTCTGTGGAGCAGATACTCACTGCAGCCTGGGAGAACCCACATTGGAACAGGGGAAAAGTGTGAGAGGAGAGAAGCAGCAGAAGGGAAGAAATAGGTATTGACCACAACCCTCCCTCCCCACACTGCACTGCCTGGGACAGTGGTGGAGTATTCTGGAATAAATGAATAAAATTGAGCACAGGAAAGGGAGAAGTAGAGGTGTTTGTTTAATATTTATTTTTGTTTCTCACAAGCTAAAACTATTTTAATTGGCAATAAATTACATCAGCTTTCCCCAAATCCAATATGTGTTGCTCCTGACAGCCAGTGGTAAACCATTTCTCTGTCTATATCTCAACCCATGAGACTTTTTGTTTCAGTTTTTCCTGTTTTCTGCCTCTGCTCCATTCCACTGAGGGGGGAAGGAGTGACTAGGAATTTTCTTGTTAGCTAAGGCTAACCACATCACAGTCAGGAGGTGAAATACTGAGGCAAAGCTCAGGCTGGGTACTGGAAGGCTGGAAAATCCTTTCTGTGTTGGCATCTTTTGGTTGCTAACAGAAGGTTAGCATAAATGTAGAAGCATAAACCATTTGAAACCATCATCTTTAATTCACAGTTACACAATACTGATATCACATCTGAGAAACAATTCAGTTACTTGGGTGAGCTACTCCACAACACACGACACACCTTCAGCATGTTCTCCTTTAAAGCTTGTTTGACTTGCTTGTTCCTGAGGGAGTAGATGTATGGGTTAAGCATCTGAGTCAGCACAGAGAAGAAGAAAGAGAGAACTTCGCCAGAGTCCTTCCCACCTCGCTGTGTTGGGTAGACATACCTGTAAATACAAGTGCTGTAAAATACCATCACCACTATGAGGTGAGCTGAGCAAGTGGAAAATGCCTTCTTCCTACCTGCAGATGACGGTATATGGAAGATGGTGATAATAATGCAGCCATAAGAAAAAACCAGTTACTATAAAGGTACCAAGTAGGATGATAATTAGTGTGATGAACATCAGTTCTTCAATGAACCCTGTGTCTGAGCAGGACAGTTGCAACAACAGGGAAGTATCACAGTAAAAGTGGTTCATGACATTGGGACCACAGAATGGCAACTGGACAGTCATAATGGTGGGAGGAAACATCAGAAGAAAACTCACTGCTCAGCATGCCAGGATCAGCTGCAGGCAAAACCTGCTGTTCATAATAGTTGTGTAATGCAAAGGGCGGCAAATGGCAACGTAACGGTCGAAGGATATCACTGCCATGTGGAAAAGGGTGCAGGTACCCAAGTAATAGAAAAACAGCATCTGAAAGAAACAACCAGGCAGGGAAATTGTCTTCCTCTCTGTCAGAAGGCCGTAGAGGGTGTGGGGAATAAACATGGAGGTGAAAATGATTTCCAAAAGGGCGAAGTTCCTGAGGAAGTAGTACATTGGGGTCTGAAGGAAATTACTCACAAGAGTGATGCTGATGACAGTAATGTTTCCAAGCAGGATCAAGAGGTAGGCAATGAGAAGAAACAGAAAGAGGATGACCTCCATGTGGCGGCTGTTGGCCAGCCCCAGGAGGACAAATTCCACTACTCTTGTGTTGTTCATTGAGGCGTCATTGGTGGCAGAAAGAGAAAAGAGCCGTTTTGAGAACTACTGGAAAACAACTGAACACACATCACTTTGGCTTTGCTAACATTAGAGGGCAATACCAGCAATAAACCCCTTGTGAAAGACTAGAGCAGCCACAGTAACCACATTTAAGAATCATGTTCATATAAAAGGAGTCCCAGGCTCCATTTGTAAGACTGAGTCCTCACTCCAGTTGAACCGGTGCCTACAGTTCTGTCTCAGCAGAATTGAGAGGTGCAGAAACTGTTACAGACCAAGGATCTGGGAATCAAGGAATTTCTGAGTGTTCTGACAATATTCACCCTCCAACAAATACAGGAAGAAGCCCAATGCACCCAGTGAGTCCTTTGACACCTATCTCAGAAGAATGCAATCACACTGCAGAGTGACTTTGGAGCAGATTAGATTAGTTGATGGATAAATTAGAATTGCAAAGGAGAAACTTACTGCAGTTAAAAGGAGAGAGAAAAAGGGAGAGAGAGAGGAGGGAGAGGCCTTACAGAGAAAAGGCCAGACAGAAAGATAACAGTGCAACAAAGAGAAGGATATCTGGTACCACTGAGAGAAGGCAAAACACACAGAGAGATGGATGGGTGCTACAGCAAGCAGAAGTAAAAAAGGGGGGAATGGGAAAAAGCATGGGAAGATTGTCCTACTCTTTTAATTTGCCCTGAGCTCTACAACTTCAGTGGATCAACTCTGATGGTGATGGACATTATTTCTTCTTCAGAGTCCCTGTTTCCAAGCACCCTACCCCAAGCTCAGATGTGTACACTGCCCAGTGCACCGTGTCTACTGGAGGAGCCATCCCTGTGGTAGACATTTCCTCATGGAAGTTAAGTGGAACCTGAAACCTCTGCCTGATGCCCCTCAATCACATTCTTTTCTTGTAGGTTTGCCAGGTCCCATCTTTGGTTTTTCAACTTCTCCCTCCTTTTTCTCCCAGCCCTCCTTGCCCTAAAAGGAGACGTGTCCTGTTTTGCACTCAGGTCTCCAAGGCTTTATCTATTATGTCTAGATCTTTTAATCTGGTTTAAATTAATTTCTTACTTCAGATTTTTCTGAATGACTGAAATGAAGACCAACACAATGAGCTTCCAGGGAAAGCAAACCCATCTTACATAGCTCATAACCCATATCAAACATTGTGGTGGTTCTCCCCCAGCTGGCCTGGGGGATTCAGGAAGAGTTAAAGTTAGCAGGAACCTTTGTTCAGGGGAGAATTATGCCCGGACCCGGAAGTTGTAACAATATGGTTTTCCGGTAAAATGTGCTGAACACAGCAAAATGTGTTTCGTGACATGCGCAGTAAGCAGAGTTATATAACACCGTTAGTGGCCAATGGAAGAATATTTATGTATGTGGGAACCAGTGGAGAGTGTACATATGTAGCCTAAAAAGTGTATAAAAGTAGCAGACATCGTGCAATAAAGTGTTCCAGCCTCTGGATCCACAACGGTTTTGTGTCGTGTCCCGCCTCGACCCATGACAAAACATGACACTCAATTTTCATTCTTCTACTGCTGAACAAAAAGATAGATATAAATTAGGATGCTACAACCCTTCTTATCACACTGTTCCTATCAAATCTTTCCCTTTAGTGCCATTTTTCCAGCAAAACACAGAGTTTATTAGCACCATCCCATGGTTATTTCTCAAAAAACACTAATACAAACCAACTTCAGTAACAGCTAAAAGCTTTTACTTTAGATTGAAGACTAAAAGTTCAGTTTTCCAAGACATTGCCCATTTAATTTTTCCCTATCTTCAAAAAATCACACCCAAACTCTAAGAAATGGTCCAAATACTTACCAGTATATCTACAACAATCCGGGATGCCTCAAGAAGGAGTCTCAGTCTGATGTTTCTCCCTAACTTAGTTTGACATTTGATTTTTGGCAAACGAATTTCCTCTCTTCAGGTCCTTTTTATAAAAGTGGCAACACATTACAGTCTTGTGTTTCCTCACCAAGTCAAACCTCAGGGACCAATTAGGTATTTAAATCTCAAAAAATACCTTGTGGGAAAATACTTGAGAAAGTTTGAAGAACAACAAGAATATAACAAAACCATGGAGACAGTGAGACTGGGGAGGACCTCTGGGGGTCCAATCTAAAGCTAAAGCAAAGCTGACCTCAAAGCTGGCCAAGGTTGCTCGTGACCTTCTCCAAGGCTGGATATCTCCAAGCATGTAGATACCTCAGCTTCCCTGTGGTACTACAGCTTTCCTCATGCTTCAACATTTTCATTGTGAAGAGTTATTTCCTTGTGTGCAGTGGAGATTCACTTTAAGCTGTGATCCACATCTCTTGTTCTGAGAGAACTGGCTCTGAATTGTCTGTAACTCCCCCCAATGGACAGTACAGCTGTGTCATGGTTTGATATAACAATAATAATATAATCCCTCCTCTCCACTTCGTCTTCGCTCTGCTTCTCCTCATATATCATGTGCCCCCGTTCTCTTATCAACTTGCTTGTCTTCCACTGGTCTCAGACCATTTTAATAAAATCCTCTGGGTTTTTTTACTGGGTGTGGGGAGCTGTGCACAGTTCTCCAGTCACACAGTGTCAAGCAACATGAACTTCACACCTGTCTGGAACAGTGGGCGAATGCAGCCTGGCCTGCAGTGACCCCTCAGTGTCAGAGACACCCTGCTCAGCATGTCAGCCCCAGGAACCACAGCTCTGTCTGCACAGTTGCTCCACAGTCAGTCAGTTTCCAGCCTACACCTATGGATGTGGTTATGCAATAGTTATGCGATCCCAAGTGCGTGACAAGTGCGGGAGCACATTCCTCCTCGCTTAGAACAGCCCCCCAGCTACTGAGATTGCCACCAGGGACTGAACTCAAAGCACCAATGTCAGACAGGAGTCATAGAATCATTAAGGCTGGAAAAGACCCCCAAAGACCATCAAGGTATTTGGACCAAATACCACTATGCCTACTAAAGCATATTACAAAGTGCCACATCTATTCATGTTTTGAAATCTTCCAGGGATGGTGACTAGAGTATTAAACCACCCTTTGGCACCATCCGTTGTTCTCCTTCCACTTTTAGGAATAAAGTGACACCCAAAGCAGAGACCTAAAGTGAGCAGAGGAAACACTAACCAAGTTCATTTCTAAGTCAGTGAGAAGGCATATTCCAGATCCTTACTTAAATTAAGATGCATTCATCTCCATCAGCTCGTTTTTTAGCTGTGGAGAGGAAGAAAGGACAAGCAATCATTTCTGAAAATCTCAGTTCTGCAGGAATCAAAACTCCTCTTTGACTGGTAGTATTTTCTTGCTTCCTGAAGAAAGTAATTCACAGGTTGGGTTTAATTCCTTCACCACTTATCAAAAAGGAATTAGACACCTTTGTGTTGTACAACTTACTCTTCACCAAGCTGGAGTAAATCAGGACATGGTAAATCATGACAACAAGTGAATTACTTCAGATAAGGGGGGTGTAAACAATCCATCCATTTACAAACAATTCCTTCAACAGTCAGGTCGTGCTGACTTGGTGAGGCTGTCAGGTCATGCTGCAGAAATCTCCCAACGGGGAAGTCTGCAAACCTCTGCCTATGAGGTCTTATCTATTTTACTTCTTCATTAGGGTAAGGATTAGCACAAATAAAAAGCTTCAGAAGTTTTCAAGTTAGCATGGTTGCAGCAGAAGAGATGGATTCTGGATAGCATGGGGTGAGGAAAAATGTAAGAACTTCCACTTGTAAATCCAAAAAGAAATCTCAAATTCAGGCAAGAAATCTCAAATAATCTTTGAGTATTCCTTCCTGGGTTTTAGGTAGAGTGATGGCCATCAGTTTCTTCTCAAAGGCCTTGAGAACAATAGGATTGGTTTTGTAGTTGTGTAGTTGTTTTTTTCTAAGGTGTCAATTGTCTGACCCACTTAAGAGGAATTAAAAGTATATTAGATACTAAATCTGAAGTTGGTTCTAGACAGAGAAGAACAACGTAGGACAGAGGCAAAGATGCTTAGGGGAAACAAAAAGAAGTAGCACTGGAGAAAAATGGGCAGAGAATCTCCGTGGGAGTTGCAAGGGTGTTAAGTGTAGAAAGTGGGAATGCCTGATTACAGGGTCCTTGTAGGGTGTTTTTAAAATAATCACTTATAGAAGTAGTAGATGATCAAAAATCTCAGAGTAATATAACTTGGAAAAGACCTCTGGAGATCTGTGGTTCAACTCAAAGCAGGACCGAACTGCAGCAGCTATACAAGGCCTTTTACAGTTCAGTTCTGAAAATCAAGAAGACATTAAAGAAATTTTCAGGATCTCTATTCCAATGTTTGGCTACATTGTGAAAAATCTTTTCTGAATATCTAACTAAAATTTTTTATGTTCCCATCCTATCTCTGTGCACCCCCAAGAAGACCCTTTTATACACCCCACCAAAAGGTAGCTGAATGTCACAGCAAGGTCCCCCCTGAGCCTTCTCTTCTTGAGACAGCACAAACCCAGTTGTCTCAGCACCATGTCTTGTGCTCCAGCCTCCACCTCTCCCAGACTTGCTCCAGTATACCAAAGTCTGCCATGTCCTGGGGACTCCTAAACTGGGGCCAGTTCTGCAGAAGGGCTTTCACAAGTGCTGAACAGAGGGGAACAATCACCTTCCTTGGCCTATGCTCGTGTTATGATGACCCAGAAAATGCTTTCTTTACTGACTCATGTTCACCTGCTCACAGTAACTCCAGGGCTCTTTCTGAAAAGCTGCTTTCCAGCCAATCAACTTCAAGACCGTTCTGTTCCGTGAGGTTATCCCAGATCAGGACTTTGCTCTAAACTTCAATGAATTTGGTGCTGATTCTTGTGATACATTTCTTGGCCCATCAAGTCCTTGCTATCCAGGCTATTGACTGTTCTGTGAAACTTGGTATGGTCCACAAACCAGCTGAGAGTGAACTCTGTCCCATCATCCAGGTTGTTAATAAAAACAGTGTTGATTCCACTAATAACTATCTATCAGTTTGAGTTTGCAGTATTGACCATCACCTTTTGAACTTGAAGGTCCAGCACTTTACAGTTCACCCCTCCATTGCACGTCTCCAGGGTTTGATGTGCAGCCCAGCTCTGGGGTACCAGTTGTCTCCCTCCGACAACACTGTTCTTCAGGGCCATGGACAGATCAAATGCAGGCATTTTCTGGTGAAAGGAGATCGCTTCCAGCCTGTTTTTCCTCGAGCAGCAGCAGGGAAATTTCCCACAAGTCCCAGCAATCCTGAACAGCACCAAAAGTGTTGGAGTGCCCCAAGACTACAGTGACCATCTTCACCCAGGATGTGGTGTCACAGGGCTGTCTGGGTCTGGTGAGTTGAGGAGGAGACCCTACAGTTTCTGACGGTTCTCTCTAGATGGGAATATGCAGAGGACTTCAGCAAGAGCTGCAGCTGCTGGCATTTGGGGGAAAAAGCAAAGGACATGGCTGTGCAATCCATTCCCACACATGCTTTTGCTTCTGTGCCAAATGGTTATTCGCAGAGATGCCACAAAAAAATGGCCAACGACTAAGGGAAAAAAGGTCACAAGCCCCTTATGGGCACTGGCAGAGAAACCCTGGGTAATATGCATGCTCAGGTCTCATCCTCCACAACTGGTGAGACTTCAACACATCAGGATACCAGGGACTGTAGAAGGAAGACAGGGAAGATCCCAGATGGTGTCTTAGTAAACCCATGCTGTTAATCCCATCTCCTGGATGCCAAAACTCCACTCAGAAATGTAGAAAGTCTCTTCTACAGGATGAGGCTCCTCCAGGAGGCCCTGGAAGCATGAGCAGAGGATGGGACACTGGAAAACATCCCCATCTCTACCCTATTGCCTACGGACACAGACCTCCAAGGAGAAACACTGCACAAACTGAAAACAAAAAATGGAATGTGTACCTTGTCCATTCCCCTGCCTGGTGCTTTCCCTACCACACAAACACAAGAGCTGTTTCTTGGGGGTATTTCTGTCTCTACCCCAGGCATAGGTAAGGAGAATCCATCCATGGGGAGCAAGCACAAGAGTTAGAAGGGGCAAGGTCTCCAAAGATTCATGCTGCAGGACTGAAGTCACGGTGTTGTTCAAGTGACACACAAACATCACTTCCGTAAGATGTCAGCAAATCTGCACATGACATGAAGCTGAGTGGTGCAGGTTACTCAACAGAAGGAAGGGGACATCCAGAAGGACCTTGGACAACCTTGAGGAGTGGGACATGAGAACCTCATGAAGTTCAACAAGGCCAAGTGCCAGGTCATGCACCTGGGTCAGGGTTCTCCAAACAGACTGGGAGAAGAACTCATTAAGAGCAACCCTGAGGAGAAGGACTTGGAGGTTCTGGCGGATGAAAAGCTGGACATAAACCAACAATGCACTGGCAGCACAGAAAACCAAGTGCATCCTGGGCTGCATCAGAACAGATGTGGTCAGCAGGTCAAGGAGAGGATTGTCCCCCTCTGCTCTGCCCTTGTGAGATAACTGTGTCCAGGTATGCAGTTCTCAACACAAGACACAGAACTGTAGGAGCGAGTCCAGAGGAGGCCATGAAGATGCTCAGGATGGAGACAGCCTGAGAGAGCTGGGGGTGTTCAGCCTGGAAAGGAAAAGACCCCGGGGAAACCTTACAGTGATCTTCCAGTACTTAAAGGAAGGTTATAATAAAGATTGAGTGACATTTTACACAGGCAGATAGTGACAGGACAAGGGAGAATGGTTTTAAGCGATGAGGAGAGATTTAGGTGATATATTAGAAAGAAGTTCTATAGAGGGGTGAGGCCCTGGCACAGTTGCCCTGAGCATTGTAGTAGTTCTGAACACTGACAGCCCTGGAGAAACCAAGGGCCTTTACTGTGGAGTGTGAAAGGGATTCTTTTGAAGGCAGTGTGGATTCTTTGTACTGTCCAAAGAGGGAGTCGTCCTCAGTGGGGTTTAACCCACCAGCTCCATCCCAGGGGTTCAGTGCTTGCCATTTCAAACCGCAGTCCCGCTGCTGGCACTGGACACACGAGCACAGCCTCCCCCCCCACACACAGAAACAGCCCCACACACACATAGACGCTTCCCCTGTCTGACAGGACACTCTGGCTGCAGAAAATGAGATTTATTGGGAAAGATTCCAAACAGGGAAAGACAAAACAGAGGAACAAAGGGGGCTGCGGGGAGGGGACGCTGCCACACGTGCTGACCCCCTGGACATCGCAGCCCTGGGAAGGCTGTGCGCTCCGGAGCCTGCGCAGTGGCAGCGGCTGCTCAGGACACCTGGGCCTTCCTGGATAACCTCTTGCTATTCCCTGAGGAGGAGCTTTGGAGGTCCCAGGGCATCCCACTCCCTTGTTCCCAGGTCCCAGGGAGGCTCCTCAGGGTGTCCTGAGCACGGTAGCCGCCTGCAGCATCCTCCTCTGCAGAGAGGGCTCACGGAGTCAGCGGTGCAGATTTTGGGGTGCTGGAGGCAGGGCAGCGTCCGGGAAGGATCATCTTGTGTCTGGGTAAAGGCATTTCCTTAGGCTTCTTCCATCTGGAATAACAGCAAGGAAACCACGTGCAAGGAAATAACAGTGAAAGAGATAACATTTGAGGAAACATCAGTAAGGAAATAGCCAAGGAAACAACCTCCAAGGAAACAGGATCCAAGAAAATAAGACTAAGAAAAAAACAAGGAAATTACAGTCAGGGAACTAGGTTCCAAGGATATAGCCACCAAGGCAATAGCATCCAAGGAAACCTCAGCAGTTCCTACATCAGAACAAGAGCTAAAGAAGAATCACAGGTATTGCTTAAAAACATCTGACAATCCCTCAATTCCCAGGAAAACAAATCCCTGCATGAGCTGTGCAATGCAGAGTACTGGAGTATGGAGGAAGAGAGTTTCCTACACACTTCAACTTGCTGGGAATACTCTGGGTTTGATTTTGAAGTGATGGGAAGCAGGCAAGCACTGGAAAGCGCCATGGAGGGGAATGATTGGAAGAGGTGAGGAAGAGCAGGTGGTGTGGGCAGAGGGGCAGCACTGGAATGTGCTACCTGCTCTTAGCTGCTCTACATCCTTTGCTTTGTACTCCCCCTTCTTCCCTCTCCGCCACAGTATTTTAAAGAACCTGATAAACAGAAAGGGAAAATAAGGATAAAAAGTGCAGACAGCTGTTGATGGTGGTTGAGGGCAGAAAGGCTGCGTGTGCCCTGCCCTGTCAGGGAAGAGCCACTGAAGGAGTCAGGAAGTGACATTTACAACACTGCAAACCATTGGACTCTGCAGGGGATACGGGGGGAAAAAAGGCTTTTGGGCCTCATCTCCCCAGAATTCCCTGCTCCCTGTCCATAAACAGGGGGGTTTGGCCAGGGAGGGCAGCAGCAGTGCCAGCACCTCCCTGCTCCTGGCAGGTGTTTCAGCAGAGCCCAAGGATAATGGGGAGCCCCTGAAGGGACAGCCCTGGCTGGTGTGGCTGGGAATGAGCCCTGGATGGGAAAGGCATCTGGAAAGGATGGGAGCAAGTGCTTTAAAAGCCTCTCTGGGGAGCAGGGCAAGGAGAAATAGGGTAGAGCTGTCACCAGAGGACAATCTTGCTGGGAAGTGGAGCAGAGGGGGATTTCCTTGTGGTCACGGCAATGTGGGACCCTCCAGAACCCAACACCCACTCCAGCACCGGTGCAGAAAGGGCTGGTTGGGGTGTGATCTGACATCTGTGCCCATCACTCTGACTCTGGGCTCCTTTTCTGGGTCTCTCCCAAAAGCAGCATCTTTTAAACACAGGCAGGGGAGTCTTTGGCAGCGGCTCCCGCACGGCTGGGGGGTCTGGGGATGAGTTGCTCTTCAGGGTAAAGACTGTTGGTGGCACAGCAGTGGCACAGGCAGGGAGTAATTACCTTCTCAGAAGTGATTTCCTACTGTGTCGGGGTTGGGAATCATCTGCACAACGTCGAAAGCACCACTGGGGAAGAAGAAAGGAAGACTTGTCACATCAGAGTTTTCTTGCCATATTTTGCAAAACAAGAGAGGGCAAAAGCTCTCCTAACCCCATTGCTGCGTGGCTGAAGGCAGGAGAGCAAAGCAAAGCTGTGGAGAGTCAGGAAGGATGTCAGGACAAGCTTCCCCCAGGCAGGCTGAACCCTGCTGAGCTGGGGGTGTGGATGCTGCCACAAGCTCCAGGGTTGGGAAAACATCTCCTGTGCTGCCTGGCACGTGCACGGGCACCCACAGCGGAACCTGTGGGCTCTTCCTGGGCTATCACAGGGCTTAATGCCTAGTAGAAGAGCGGATTTTGTCCATCCCAATCCTGGCTGCTGCTCTTCTTGTGCTCTTTGTTTGTCCACATGTAGTTCTGTCTTGGAGATGGAGCTCCCTCCACATCTTTGTGGTGTCCGAAGAGGGAGTCTTCATCAGTGGGGTTTAACCCACCAGCTCCATCCCAGGGGTTCAATGCCTGCCAGTTCAAATAGGAGTCCATCTTCTTTTGCTGGCTGGCCTTCTGCTTTGAAGATGGTGCTTCCTCCTCATCTTCTATATCCTCCACATCCTCCGTTCCAATGGTTTTCTCGGTCTGTTCCACAGCTGCCCCATTCCTTCAAGTGTTCCAGGGCAGGTTGGACAGGGCTTGGAGGAACCTGGATAGTGAAAGGTGTCCCTGCCCATGGCAGAGCGTGGATTAAAATGAGCTTTAATGTCCCTTCCAGCCCAAACCAGTCTGTGATTCTATGACAGGAGAATGCCCTGTCTTCACTGCACAGCCCGTTCGGGGGTATCTGCTCTCCAAATTGAGCACATCCCTTGTTGGGGAGACAGGAAGGCTGGAATATTTTAAACAAGACTAATATATATAGGAAAGTTCTGTTTCGGATTCACTGAAAAGTCGCTCCCCCCTCCAGGGCAAATCGTTTTGCTGCCCCTTCATGGAGTGTCGTGACGGTTTTTACCCAACAGCAGTGACAGCAGTGCTTCGCCGTTCCCCAGCTCCGAGCGTGGCGACACGAGTCCGGCTCCTCCTGGGGGAACCGGGACAGTCCTTCTGCCAGTGAACCCCCCCGCAGCCGCTGAGCCTCCCCATCCCTCGGCCGGAGCATCCCCTCGGAGCCGCCATTCCCCGCCACTGGGACGCGGCTGCGGGCACTGCTCCGCCCGGCCCGGCCCGAGCCGGGCGCTCATTGGCTCGCGGGCGGACGCGCTGTCTGATCTGCCCGGCAACAGGCAGCTCTAGGCTCTGATTGGCTCTGGACAAGCTGCGGGGGACGCGGACTGCACGGAGCCTTCGGCGCACGCGCCGGCCGAGCCGCGTGGCGCCGTCGCTCCCGCCACGTCATTGCGTGCGCGGCCATGGCGGGCTCGGTGCGGGCCGTGGCGCGGCGCTTCCTGTCCGAGTACGGCGGCGGCACCACCGGCCGCCTCAAGGCGCTGGACGCCTTCCTGCTCTACGTGCTGCTCACGGGCGCGCTGCAGTTCGGATACTGCCTCGGCGTAGGCACCTTCCCCTTCAACTCCTTCCTCAGCGGCTTCATCTCCGCCGTCGGCAGCTTCATCCTGGGCGGTCAGTGCCGGGCCCCGCGGGCGGCGGGGCAGCCTCGGAGCCTGGCGGGGCTCCTGGGCAGCCACAGAGACCCGCCGGGGTCCCTCGGCACATTCGGCACCGCAGGCGGGCAGGGGCTCCTTAGGGCCGGCCCCGATCCTTGTCCCCCCGGTGATCTCGCAGGCTCCAACAGGGGCAGTTGCAGGCGCTGCTCTCCCAGAGTAGCCCCAAACCCACCCTGTTCCTCTGCAGCCCCCCCGGCAAAGGGGCTAACGGGCTGGAGGAGCTGGGGGTGTTCACCTGGAGGAGAGAAGTCTCCAGGGAGATCTGAGAGCCCCTTGCAGGGCCTAAAGGGGATCCAGGAAAGCTGGAGAGGGACTGGGGATAAGGTTATGTAGTGACAGAACAAGGGGGAATGGCTTCAAACTTCTGGGGGGCAGGGTTAGATGGGATATTGGGAAGGAATTCTTGGCTGTGAGGGTGGGGAGGCCCAGGTACAGGTTACCCAGAGAAGCTGTGGCTACCCCTGGATCCCTGGAAGTGTCCAAGGCCAGGTTGAACGGGGCTTGGAGCAACCTGGGCTAGTGGAAGGTGTCCCTGCCCATGGCAGGGGGTGGAACTGGATGGGTTTTAATGTCCCTTCCAACCCAGAGCATTCTGTGATTCTGTGTTTGTAACACACCCAGTAGAGGACAGGAGTATCTACATGTCTGTGTGAGTGCCATCGTGCTCTGAGCCTGCTGCTCTCAGGACTGTGTTGGGCAGTGCTGTGGGGTGTGTGGTGCTGTGGCAGCACTGGCTCCATGGCAGTCTGTGCAAATCCCCTGCCCTGTCTCTCCTGCAGGAACAACGGAGTCACTTCACTGGTGGAGCAGCAGCCGGGCTGGGCTGCCCCAGGAAGGCTGTGCTTCCCCCCACAGCCTCCCTCTGTGCTCACTGATCTCTCATTCCCTCTCTGCTCTGCAGTTTGCCTCCGGATCCAGATCAACCCCCAGAACAAGGGTGAGTTCCAGGGCATCTCCCCAGAGCGGGCGTTCGCCGATTTCCTCTTCGCCAACACCATCCTGCACCTCGTCGTCATCAACTTCGTCGGCTGAGCCCTGGCAGACCTGCCAGGTACTGTCCCGTGGGATCTCAGAGTGGCAGCCACAGGGCAGAACTAGAGCCAGAGTGAGTCTGGGAGTCCTCCCAGCTGCCCCTGGGCCAAGCACAGCTGAGCTGTTGTTCTCTGGCTTGGCACAGGGTGAGGATTTATGGCTTTCTGCTTTTGAGCATGTGTTTTTTGGCTTTTGTATCATTGGAAAGGACATTTAACCAGGAGTGTTACAGAAACCTACCCACATTCCTCTCTTATGAGAGATATTTTCTATTCTTCTTCGTGAAGCAGGAGGGGCTTTGGGAGCTGGAACTCCTGGGCTCTGTTTGTGAGGGTTGTCCTTTCTGGAGGCCATGGTGTGGCTGGGATACAAGTCTGCGAGTCCCTCCACAGATGAGGGGAGTGGAGGATATGCCCTGCTGTTACTATTGCAAGGGGCCACAGGATCCCTGGAGCTTGGGGGAATTTCCTCCCCCTTAGCAGTAACATTGCTCCTGTTGCCTTCTCTCTTTCCAGGTCTTGAAGTGCTCCTGAGCTCTGATGGCAAAGCCTGGCACAGGGAAGTGCAGTTCCCCAGCACACTCTCACCTTCAGCCTTGGTGGAGGAAGGGGCTCAGGTTTTTCCCCACAGTGTCCTATGGAGGAGTTTGCAGCCTCGTTATGTACCTGTGATCCTTTCCATCAATAAACCCCTTTGTGACACTGCAGCCTTTTCCCTGTTGGTGACAAATACAGAGCTTCTCCTGCCTCTCAGGCATGACTACCTGACTGTACCCCTCTCTATCCCTTTCTACCCAACAGACATTTTGTTTCTGTGCCCCAGTTTCAGAGGGAAGCAGGAAACAACTTGTCATGAAAACTCAGTTGTCATCCACCCTTTTAATCTCCCTCTTTCCTGCACCTTTATCCTACAGAGTCTGTGTCTAATGTGCCCCTGGGCTTCAAAGCTGGGGAAAATTTGGGTTAGGCTGTGGAGAGTGGTCACGAAGGGAAGGAGCTGGTGGGTGTCCTCCAGCATATCCCCAGGTGTTCCCTCATCCCTCAGAGGCATGTGGGCCACGTCTGAATGTCCCAGCTGGACTTAGAGCCCCACTGAGGCCTGTGAGCTGTGACAGCCACCCTACCACAGTGTCAGAGTCCCTGCACTCCCATGTGCTGATGAACACAACCATGTTGGAAGGGGCTGCCAAGCTGTCAGGGCTTCTGAGCTGTACTGAAGCTGCTCTGAGGGAAGAAGCTGCCCCCTCAGATTTAGAATCACAGAATCATCAAGGTTGGAAAAGACCTTCAAAATCATCCAGTCCAACCCTCCACCCACTGTAACCCCTAAACCCATCACCCAGCACCAGATCCAGGCACCTTTGAATGCCCCCAGGAATGGTGACTCCAGCAGCTCCCTGGGCAACCTATTCCAATGCCTGACCACCCTAACAGGGAAAGCATTTTCTTCTAATACCAAACCTGAATCTCCCCTGGCTCAATTTAAGGCCATTTCCCCATGTCCTCACTGCAGGCATAGGAGAAGAGACCGACGCCACCCTCCTTTCAGGTGTTTGAAAGCGAGGAGTTCCTGGGACTAAACAAACCCAGCCCCCTGTGATGGTTCGGACCTGGCACCCTGCCAAATGCCCAAAACTCACAGTAGCAGCCCCCCCTTCCTCATCCCTTCTTCCCCCGGGCAAAGAAAAAAACTATGCAAATTGAAGAACCTGAAATCAACCTAGTTATATAAAAATATATATTTTATGTATATTGCAGTTCTATACAGTTAATACCCCATGTACACAGCACAGGGAATCCAAACACTCCCCGAAGGGAAAGGGCAAAAAGGGACAAAAAGGGACACAGAACAGATATACACAATCAAACCCGAGAACTAGCAAAATAACTAGCAAAACAAATCTCACCACGTCCCTTAGAAAAGCAGGATTGGCAGACACAGCCAGCACTCTCCAAACCCCTGTGTGGCCAACCAGCGGTCGCTGCAGCCTCAGCCTTAGATAAGTGAGACCAACGCTGTGACCCGCTGTTCCCAAACCTTGCCGGAAGAGAAGAGAGCGAAGGCCTCTCCTCCCTTCTTATTTATACCCTGGTTTACGTAAAAATCGTATGGAATACTGGGAACATGGCCACTTCTTGGTTACAAACTGGTCACCAAAGAAGGCCTAGATTAAAACCACCACACCCCCTCAGCCATCCCTCATAACAGGTTTTGTAGCTCTTTCACAAGCCTTGTTACCCTTCTCTGGACACGCTGCAGCCCCTCAATGTCCTTTTTTGAGTGAGGGGCCCAGAACTGACCGCAGCACTCAAGGTGTGGCCGCACCAGTGCCGAGTGCAGGGAAAGGATCCCTGCCCTGCTCCTGTTTCCAGGCTGTTCTGGATACAGGCCAGGCTGCCACTGGCATTCCCGGCCACCTGGGCACGCTGTTGGCCCATACTGAGCAAGCTGTCAACCAGCACCCCCAGGTGTCTTTTCTGCAGAACAGCTCTCCAATCCCTCTTACCCCGGCCTGTACCTCAAGCAGAATTCTTGAGGGAGAGTAGAATTGCATGAGGACTTTTCACAAGGTTATGTAGTGACAGAACCAGGGGGAATGGCTTCAAACTTCCAGGGGGCAGGGTGAGATGGGATATTGGGAAGGAATTCTTGGCTGTGAGGGTGGGCAGGCCCTGGTACAGGTTACCCAGAGAAGCTGTGGCTGCCCCTGGATCCCTGGAAGTGTCAAAGGCCAGGTTGGACGGGGCTTGGAGCAACCTGGGCTAGTGGAAGGTGTCCCTGCCCATGGCAGGGGGTGGAATGAGATGGTCTTTCAGGTCCCTTCCAACCCAAACATTTCTGGTATTCTGTGATTCCCTGATCAGTTCAGGTCCTATCAAAACTACTCCCACATCAGAATAAGCTTCAACAAATCCCTCAATACCTTAAAGCTCTGCTCCTCATGAAGTCCATGCTTGGGTTCCTAGTGAAACAAGAAGGACAAGAAGAGAGGCTGGTTTGTGCACAGGGTCATGTTTGGTGACAAATGTTGGGCAGTATATTTCCTCCAACAAAACCCTTAGAAAGTGTTCAAATTTGTCTCCTACCCATAGGCAGGTTTGGGGGATAGGAGCTGGTGTAGGGGACAGGGTGCTAGAGATGGACCATGCAACACCTCCTTCCCTGCCAGTGTGACAGGACTCTGGCCTGGCCATTCATCCTCCCTTCTCATCTGGGTCAGGAGAAGAGGAAGGATTTTTCTGGATGGATTCAGTCTGTATAAAGGGTGTAGAGGTCTATCAGCAAATTCAAAAGTGTGACACAATTCTAAGATCTTTCCCCACCACCCACCACACTTTATAATGCATTTTCTCCCCTCCTTTCCCTGCCCACTCTATTCATAGCTCAGTCCTTCCTACTGTACCCAAAACAACTCTCCCCCCTCCCCAAGTGCAGGCTGTGGTGAGGGGTGGGAGGGGAGGACATATTAACCTCATTCCACTTTGGTTTGTGGTCTAACGTCTGCTGTTCTTTTCCTTACCACGTGCCACCCAGCCCTGCACCCCCACCCCCACTCGTGCTCCACTTTCCAGAGGAAGTGGTTTCTGTGGTCAGGTGTAGATGAGCATCAAAGGGTGACCCAGATCTCGATTGTGGCGTCATGGAACTGGTGCTGTGGCCTCTTCCTGCCCCACCTGGGCCGTGAGCCCTTCCCACCTCCTGTCTTGCTGTGTTATTTCCTGCCTTTGCTTTGCTCTGCGGTTTTTATTTCTCAAAATAAACAAAAAAGCACAAAGGGGGGTAGGGGCACATTTTGGTGGTGGGAGATTGCCAGCCTGATATCTGAAAGTGTCCTTGAACTAGAGCTGCAAATTCAGTGTTTTGCAGGTCACATGCCCAGAGCCTTGTTAGTCAAAATATTTAACTCATCCCCCACTTGGCAAGTCCTGTCGCTGGTGTCGTTTACCTTGAAGAAGAAAGACTGAGATGTGGAAACAAAGGCAGCACAGTCCTTAACCCTTGCCCTTACAGCTGGGAGTAGTGTGAAGTGCAACATTAAAAAATTTAGATTTAAAAAGTGATGCTACAGGTAAATGAGTATGGAAAGTTTTCTCCCACATCCCTGGAAGTTGCTGGGATGAGGTTAATAAGTTGGAAATCCGTGAAATTCAATGACTTGCTTTATGGTTCAAATATTGTTTAAGTAGCTTCTTCAAGCTGCTTCCTGGTGATTCTGCTGATCTCATCATGAGCAGAGTGGAAGCTCCAAGAGCTGCCTGGAATCCAGCACTTAAGGCGCCACAGGCTTCCAGCATCTGGGGAGATACCAGAGTGACTGTTGTGTCAAGGGAGAGATAAGAGAACAAATCCCTGAACATCTGGACTATAAAATAATCAGGGCAATAGACACAGGAAGTTTTAAGTTGTTCCTTGGCAGGAGGGGTCAGTAACTCTGTCGCCCTGTGATAGGCACCCTCCTAAATGGTCAGGGATGGTCACCTTGGTGAGAGACCAGGAAGACATTGTCGTGTTGCTGCTCAACCCTGCAGGGCCAGATCCTGGCCTGGTCCTCCCTCATGGAGCACCAGGAGTTTGGGCTAAAAGCATTTGAATTGTGAGCCTTTATGAAATCAGCTCCGTGTGAGGGCTGTGAATCCAGCAGGGTGGGAAATACCCTGTGAGGGGGAATCACCCCCACGAGTCCAGAAAGGCTTTTGCCACCACTCCCTTTGGGCACCAGTGTGAGGTATGAGCAGGGCTCAAGCTTGTGTTTCTGTCAGAGCACACTTATTCCTCCCTGCAGAGGAATTTCTGGGGCCTCAGAAGAAGATGGAGAAATTGATGTCACAGAAGGAGAAAAATTCCTTTCCAGTCTTGCCAGGGACAGAGGGAACCTGGCGGCAGAGGGGGTGGTTGGTGTCATTGCTGCAAAGCAGCTGCCTTGTCCTGCAGTGACACTCAGAAGTGGGAAACACTTAGAGATAGGACACTTCAGACTCCTGTGTCCCCTACAGCAGCAGGATCCTGGAACCATGACGAGTCCTCTCACTGGCCAAGCACAGCCTGCTCTTGGAGAAGAGCTGCCCTGCTCCCCTCCTTCCCCAGCCACACTGCTCTCACATGCACAGATCACAGATGTCCTGGAGAGGGAATCTGTAGCTCTTCCCATCCTCCATGGTGGATGCAACCCCTTCCCTCCTTCACCCCAAAGGCCAGGCTCATTCCTAAAGCCCAGCTGAAGGCTGAAGCAATTCCTCAAACAATAAATATAACAGACAAACACGTTTCTCATTTTGGTAAGAATTGTTTAATAACAGCCAAAGGCCTAAAGAAATGCCAAGACATGGTGTGGGTGCCAGTCCAGTTCATGCATCAGCAGCGTGTGGATGTCACGGGCATGCACTGTCCAAAGGTGGACTCACATGGACAGGTAAATATTACAGTGTATTTTTATGCAATGATTATAAAAAGAAGTTGGGAAACCTCAGGTTGTTAGAGCTAAACAAAAAGAACAAAGTTGGTTTGTATTTTTACTAAATACAAAGCCCAATCTTTAGCTGGTTTAAATTCAGGAAATGTTGAGGCCAGATAGACTTCAGAAAATAATTTATTTTTTTTTTTTGTCTGTGATAGTGAAGTGACAATTTCACTGAATTTAGGACTTCTGGGATATGTAGCAGCATATCCTTTAGGGGAAATAAGGGATATCTTGCTCTGATCTAGCAAAGGATAGCAGGACACGATGCACAGCATCCTGAGAAAGTCTCCCTTTGCTTTTCAAAGTCTTTTATTTGTACCTGAAAAGGTGGCTAAGGGGTGTACCCTAAGAGACATGCATACCTTAAATCTACCAAAATAGGAGAAATTCACATTCAGCTGATATTTAGCTTGCAGTTTGCAACAAGCAGCTCTGCTCCCGGCAGAAACTGTCATTTTAGTGCAAGTAACAGTGATGTTTGGCAATGTATATTTATAGCAATGTCTGCTGCACGCGGAAGAGGTGAATGAACCATTCTGGGGGGGCAGAAAGCTGCAAATTTGAAGCTTAGTTTTGAGTAATTTTGTAGCAATGCAAATAAAACAATTTAGAATAGAATGTGTGATGTGTAAGAACAGCAAGTGATGTCCCTTGCACAGGAATATTCCTGGGTTCACTCTTGCTCTCGATGGTCTCTCAAAGATTCCTCAGCAGATTTTTTTGGTACTTCAGGACTGCACCATCAGATTACTTTCAATTCTGCAACAAAAATAAAGGTATTTTAAATCATTATTTGGGTAACAGTCACAGCTGCTGAAGTGTCCAGGCAGGAGAAAGAGAAGAAAGAGACACTGGCTCAAAACAAATATATTAAGGTCTTACACTGAAGTCACATAAGCATCAAACTTTCTAAGGGGATAAATCTGACAGATGAATGCAGGCAAGGGAAGGGATGATGTAGGAATAAAAAGGAGAGATGTCTTGAAACAAAAAAAATTGCATGTGGACAAGGACAGGTGCTTGAGAGATGGGTGAAAATGGTCTGGCCAGAGAAGTGGAGGGGTTTTACTGTTGGTAGATAAAAGGTGTGTGGATAGACTGCATAAACAGATGCAAAGGAAGGTCCATAACTGATGAACTGATCCAGATGTTTTCTGATAGATGATTTCAGACCCCCCATCCATACTCACTTTTTTTTTCCACAGGAGCATCGTCATCACCACATTAAAAATTAATCCTTTCATTAAAATTATTTTCAGGCCCAGCTGTGATAAAGACAGTGTGTTCAGGTGTTCATCTGGAAGAGTAACAGAAAATGAGAGTCACAAGAGCACTGAGACATCTTCATTCCACACAGATAAAAACACTTCCTAATGAGGCTGCTCAGTTGTGTGGAGTCAGCTGGTGGGACAGGGAGCAAGACTGAGAGACTTCTATTTCTGCCATTCAATAATCACTTAATTATCTGATATGCAAGTCTGCCAACCTCCTAACTGGTTTTAAATACTGTGCATTATGAACCCAGGATGCTGGAGGCATCCCTCCTCCCTCTAAAATTTTTAAAAGATGGGCAGGGGGAAAACAAATCTAGATTTTATTCATAGAACAAAATTGTATTTGGATTTTCTATTAATATGATGTTTAAAAATACATTGTTCTATTCTGGAGAAGCAGAGAGCTGTCATCAAAAACACATTTCCTGTTTATCATGGAAAACCTCTCTCTGAAAGGCTGATCAAATCAGCAAATTTGCTGATGAGTATTTTCCTGAATTGGTGTTTTGGAAAGATTTGCAAAAGCACAGCTGTTCTGTGAGCAGGGCAGGCTCAGGGGCAGGCTCAGCTCCTTTGAAGGGGCAGGAAGAGCAGGCCTTGGGCTGCAGCACCTTTGTATACCCCCAGCCCTGGGCTGGAGCTCAGCTTGCTCAGATGCACCACAGCTTTAGTGCAGCCCTGGGCACACAGAGCAGAAACCTGCTTAGCCATTGGTTCATGGGGTGTTTGTGCTCCCAAAAATAAACCCAACTCTTCTGAAGTCTGAAAGGCAGCAGACAGTGAGGCTGACTCATATCAGAACCTGAAGCCCCTCAGTGATGGGCAGTAGCTGTTTGGTGAGTCACTGCAGGAGCATGTGGGCACTGGCTACACTGCCTGCATAAAATTACCAGCTTGGATCTGGAAGGCCACAATAACCCCAGGACTCCCAGTTTGATGTTTAAAGCCTGTGGGGCCCTTTGGGAAATTTCCAGTCTGAGCTTTTTGGTCCAACAACAATTCTGCAAGCAGGGAATATCAGCAAAAATTTGGGAAGATATTTCCTTTAATCAGGTCAATCTTTACTCCTAAAAGCTGTGTACATACCTGTCTTGAAGTGTAGGGACAGCCCAGTAACACAGACAGTGCTGGAACCTGCAAAGAGTAAAGAAAAAGTTAATTAATAACAGAAAGGGACTTATTCAGAAGTTCATAATGATATCTCTGCTTAGAAGGGCTAAACTAGAGCTTCTGGTCATCAAACCCTTCCATAAACACTCTTTTCTACTGTTTTCAGGGCAAGCATAAAATATGATCTAATGAAACTTCAGGGTCCCACGGGGCAAAGCTTTCCTTCCACCCCCTGCCCCCAGGTGTGTTTTTAAGATCTCTCTGCTGTGACTGTACCAGTCTACTGACCCTTAATCTTGTTTCCACAAAGAGGAAGGAGAAAGAAAAGAGAGGCAACAAGGCAGCATTCCTCTGGATTGTGGGCACTAAGGGAGCACTGCTTGCAGTGCTGGGAGATGTGACCCAGTGCTGCTCACAGGAACAGCACAGAGCCCAGAGCACCTCTGACCCTGCACAGCCCCCCCAGCAATGCCATTACCACTTTCAGGGTCCTCGCCCTCCAGTTCTCCAAAGCCCAGGTGACTGGCACCACACTGCATTTCCTCTCTCCTGGCCCAGTAGGTTGACAGGTAACTCGATTCCGTGCTGTCCTCAGCTGTTGCCACCTCCACCACAGCAGACGTGGCCTTCTCAGCAGAGTAAAAGTTGACATTTTCAGGGGAGTAATCTGTGATCAGGCACATTTCCAAACCCTCATCATCTTCAGAGGTCAGCCTGTAGGCTGAAGGAGATGGAGTAATTTCTGAAAGTAGAGGAAATAAGAGCCATTAGATGAGAGTACACATTCACAGTTCCTTTAGTCTTAACATTCAGACCCTTAGGAATTCAGGGTTTTCCATTATTCCAGTGGGAAGTTGCCTGATCATAGGGAGCTTGTGCTAGGACACCTTTAGAGAACTGAAGCTTCTACTGCAGATGATGCAGGAGCTACTTCTATTGACTTGGGTTGTGTGGGAGACACAGAGAGTGGTCAGGCAGGACCCCTGGAGCACCTCAAAAGGCACTCATGGACATCCACACCCTGTATTCCTCCTCCACTCTGCTCTGCAGCCTGGGTGCACTCAGGAATGTGTTCAACAGCTGCAGAGAGCACCTGAGCAACCTGGGCTAGTGGAAGGTGTCCCTGCCCAGGGTTGGAACATGGTCTTTAAGGTCCCTCCCAGCCCAAACCATCCTGTGGTTCTGTGGTTCTTTCTTCACCGCTGTGACATGCAATGTGTCTGGGGAGAGCTGAGCAGCCCAGGGCCACTCTGCCTGTTCTGCAAAGGTGGAGTCAAATCCGCCACTGAAATTCCACTTCTCCCCATGTCCTGAGGGGCAGTGGATGAACCACTAAATTTAAACAGAACTAAATCATTTACCACGAGACTCACTAACGGTGCTCCTACAGCAGAAAGGCAGAGAAGCCACTGGAGAGCACAGGGCTGCACTCAGGGAGAGATGGATGAAGCAAAAAAATGTTTATCCATGTTCCACCACCTGACAGTGCAGTGCCAATTTTTTTTACTAAATTTTACCTTGCACAAGAGGGGTTGGAGGAACTAAAGGCTGCAGATATAAGAGACCTAGGGTTCATTACTGTTTTTTGCTTCAAACTCTGCTAGCAAGTCAGTCAGACTGGGATTTTCCACACATAAAAACACAACCTCTGGTTAAACCCTTTTTTGCACGTTCAGCTCTGTAAACTTGTATTCTAAGCATTTATCTGGTTCTGTGAGAAGGTACTTTCCTAAACCTTTGTTCATGGCTGACAGTAAAATGTTCTGGGTGTTGCACTGCTCTCATGATGACTCAATGAGGTATCATTAGAGAAATGCTGCAGCCAACAATTGGGGCTCTCAGCAACCTTCTGGCTGTATTTTCCATTGGCCCTCACAAGTTTGAACCAGAGCTTCAGTTCACATTTATAAACTGATAAAGTGTTCTTGTGTAGGATTGAAATTTTAGATTAACCTTCATTTTCTCCCTGTTCACATACCTAACTGAGAAATACTATAGAAATGCTGAACACAGCTCCCAAGTGAAGAATTCTTAATTTCTTCCCATAGGAGAGGTTTGGAAATAATCTTTGCTTCTAGAAACTGTCTCAACATCTTACCTATTGCTGAGATAAATGCTCTTCATCTGTTCAGTTGCCAGCTGTCAACACCACAGAGAAACAGCCATAGTTCTCTATTAGTATGACATCAAAGAAAAACTAATCCATAAAGCCCAGTGGTTCATTCGCTGGCCCTTCTTCTAAATTACAGTTTATTCTGCCCTTGCTTTGCCCTGGCTTTGAAGAACCTGATGAGACTCTTTCCAAACTATGAAGAAATACAGTCCAATGTGTGTTCTGACTCCCTCAGCCCCATTTCCCACCTTGCATACTTCCAGTTTGGTTTTCGAAATAGGCTTCAGTGATTGTTTTTTAGGGAGAGAAAGATAGGAGCAGGTAAAAATCTTGGTGATAGATCCTTGTGTGAAATACAGAGGAACCAGGGTACATCAGTGCCCTGGGGTACACGGAAATGAAAGAGAGCAGGAGGAGCTGCCTGAGCTGTTCTGTTTCTCTCTCATCATGAACACTGTGCTCTCTGAAGAGCTACACATCTCTCCAAATTAGGGTGTTTTTCTCCCTTTCAATCTATGCAATGCTTTGATCTCAAGCAGATAAAACAATAAAGTCTGTTTTTCACAGGAAGCTTCATCAGTACCTGTTTTGCAAAATATGAATTTCTTGATCTTACTCAGAGTGGTGCTGCCCTTGCTCTGGTGCTGTTTCTAGTCCTGATAAGTTCCTTTATGTATCTGCACACTGTTAGGAAAGTTTGCAGATAGTTTTGGTAAATACCAGCTACTATAACCACAGCACTGGGACCTGTTATTCTGTCTTAATGAGCTGGTGGATGTGCTGGAGATGCTGCATATTTATGAACTCTATTTACAGGAAAGATTGAGAAGTGACTCACGTTACTCTGAGCTGTCCACACTGCCTAATTTCATTTTTGCTGAAGAATATTTTCCAGATGGAAGAACAGGAGCTGTTGGAATGCTATTCCTGCCCAGTCTACAGAGAAAGCCAACTCCCAAGGCTGACTTCATGGAGAGAGCAGCAGAACCCTGTTCCAATACCAGACTGACACCTCTGCCTTTTTTATTTTTTATTTTTTCCCTTAAGCAAGCTTCAGTAGAAATCCTGAGCATTTAAAACCCAATTTGTAGTGCACAGAGAATGATCTCATTCTCCATTCCCCCCAGGCACACTCTCTGAATCTCTGGTCACTCTGGAACTGGTGACAGAGCTCTTTGATGCTTCCTCAGTCTGAGACACAATACTCCACACCTTGAATCAACCTGGACCTATTGCCCAATTCCAGGGACATCTGCACCCTGCACACTCATACAGGCTGATCTTGACCTCAGAGGAGCAACTCCAATGAATTAACAAGCACTTTAGTGATGTTGCCCATCTGCCCCCAGTGGAGGTTCCAGAAGGTCCTTGGTGAGATCTGCCAGCCCTGCATGGATGCTGGGGTGGCTACAGCAGGACTGGATGAACATATTTAGGACCTGAACCCTTCTCTAAACATTCAGTGCTCTTTTCTGGAGACTCTCAGGTGACAGCAGCCAGGCCCTAGTCCAGCATTAGCCACGTCATCCAGAGCACAGAGACTGTGCAGAGACTCCCTGTTTGCAGATGGGAATATGCTCCTTCACTGGCAGACTTTAGGCATAACTCTGGTCTCCAGCCAAAAAATGTGCTTGTTATTGCCTCTGTAATTATTCTTGGGGAAGTCAAACTACCTAAACCATCCAAAACCTTTCTCACAAAGCATTAAAGGGAAAGATTTCTACCTAAACCAAAACTAACAGTGACTTAATAGAGGAAGATACCCAGTATGTGAACAGAAATCAAGAGTTTCACAGATTAAATAGTTCTCTAGTACCAAACCAGGAAGAATCTGGGGCTTTTATCATGTGTTCACTTTGAGAAAAAATTGAAATGGATTTTTCTTAACTGGGAAGTAACACCCTGTTCATGTACAGATCTACTCATGCATCACCAAACCACAGGAGAGATTTAGTATGATCTCCTCTCCCAGGTGACTGAGATGGCTTAACCCATCCATGGGACAGTTGCCTGGAAACAAAAAGACTTGAAGTGTCTGCTCATGAACCTCCTGAGAACCTCATCACAAAATACTTCTCCACACTTTTTTGTCCTAAATCAAACAGAGTTTTAATTGCCAGATCAAGTTTTCAACTTTATATGCCAGAGATTTAGTTTCTTAAAAAAAATTAAATAATTCCTAGAATCATAGAATGGTTGGGTTTGAAAGAAGCTTTAAAGCTCATCTAGTTTAATCCTCAATTCAAAAAATTTCAACTAAAAAAAAGAAACTTCCTAAATTAGGGATTAACTATTAATGTAGCCCCAGAAAAAAAAAAAAGGCTTTTGTTTAATGAATAAAAAGCTCAAAACATTAAAAAGAATCAACCTGATATCCCTTTCTAAGAACAGGTAAAAGTTAATTTTTCTGTTGACATCAAAAAGTCAGAAGAACTTTTGATCTCACACTTGTGGAATTGCCTCAGACAGGTCAAGTTCACACTGAAATGATCCATTCCCAAGCAGTCTATTTAATGTGTACATTCAGGAGGTAACTTATCTGGGATCATACCTTTGTGCTCTTTCTCCCAGCTCCATATTTCATACCCCCCAGTTTGAATCACTGCAAATACTGTAGTCTGAGTCACCTGGGGCATTTCTTCACAATGCAGTGTGAAACTAAGACTTAAATGTGAGCCCAGAGGTAGCTCTGATTTTTGTCCCTCTCAACCTAAAGCAAAACACTGTTCCTGTCTGGCAGGACTCAGAAGGTAATGACAAGCCAACATCATTAACCTGAGGCACTGAGGATGTTCTCTCACTTCCCACTGTTCCCAGGCCCTGCTCGAAGTTCATGAACATCCTGCTGAGAAAGGATCTTGGATTCATTTTCTTTCAGCTTTCACTGCTCCCTCTACTCTTCCTCCAGAGTTTATGCTCACTCTCCATGAAGGCAGAGCTATTCAGAGACACTGGCCAGAGTACACTGCTCCTTCACAGCTTCACAGCCAGTCCTTCTCCAAATCTTACGCACTTGGCTTGACTTTAAATCTAGTCCCTCTTCCAAACACAAATTTACTATATTTTTCAGTTTCCCACTAAACAAGAAGCCCCAGTTACCATAGGAGTAACCAGGCATGACAAGTTTGGATCGCCTTCCAAATGCCATCTTTGTACCTCCTGACAGCTCACACTTGTTGTTGTAGTTGTTACAAATACAGAAGAGGACTTCATTTTTGGATTTTAAAACTGAAAGCTCATGACATATTTTCTTAGGCTAAGACTCAGAAAATCCAGGCTCCAAGTCCCTGCCATGACTATTAAACCTGTGTCAACATCACCATCTTCTCCCCTGCAATGGGCCACTGCCACACCACAGCCAAGCACTCCTTGCATTCCAAGACAGTTCCAAATGGCTTTTGTCAGGGGAAGCAGAAAGCAAGTTAGAATGTGCTTCCCTGAGAGTGCCTCCTCCACCCACCCAAAAAACACCAGGCCTGATGTTAATATGGAACAGAAAGCTCAAACTTACTTGCGGTAACCACAAGTTGGGTCCCAGTTCCAAATGTGGGTTTCAGGTATCCCTGGTTGGCACACTGGTGTCACCCTCTACAAAAATGTGGACAGGTTTTCTCAGTGCCTACTGATGCCCAGGGCAGCAGAGCATGGATGACTTGAGGGAGCAATGGTGAAACATGCTGATTTAAGACACCATCAAAGTATCAAATAAATCTACCAGAAAATTATCAGGATCAGAAACACAGAGATCAAATAAAAAAATGTTCATTCATTCACTGGTTACAATTGTGTGTTACATATTTTGGGGCAGTAAAAAGAGCAATCTGCTTTTCCATCTGCAACATCACCTAAAACTCCAGTTCCCTGAGACATGATGTTAAGGGTAGCAGCCTTTGAGTCCGTGTTTTCTCCTGAATATTTACTACCCTTGATCACCAACAGTGTTCTTTTCTCTGATGTCAGCTTGTATCCTCCATCCCCATAATCCACATGGTCCAGGAATCCTTTGCAAGGACTCCTTTTGACCTTGGTTATAGTTCTCTGCTCACAAGTGTCAGTGGCGCACTCTGTCCCTGTCCAGGTCTTAGAGCTTCACAGGTGCTTGCAAAGGCAATCTGAGCCTCCTAACTCTGTTACCTGGGGTTTCACCTGCTGCCACTGAGCTCTGCAGTCACCAGAGCAAGTATTTACTCATGGCCTTGCAGCTGCAACAGCTCAGCAAACCTGGATTCAAGGCACAAACAGAATCCACGTGCAGTATTTGTGGATAATACAGTGTCTCTACATCAGACAGAGCAGCTAAAAGGCAGTCCGGTTCCCATTCCACAGTGATATTAAAAATGCTGCAGTGCAAGGTTCCTTGGGGGGATTCTGATATGAGCAAAGAGTAAAATGGTGATAATCACCCTAAGTGGATAGTTCATAAATCAAAGAACCATAGAGTGGTTTGGGTTGGAAGGGACCTTTAAAGGTCATCAACTCTCCTGCAGTGATCCCTCAGCCTCCTGGACACTGCTGGGCATGCAGCCCAGGACAGACTTGGCTTTCTGGGCTCTGAGTTCACATCTCTGTCTCATGTCGGGCAATGTAAATATTACAAATAATCTTGTGTTTCAATGTATTTCCACCTGACTTACACAATCTGTGACTTTTCTTGGGGGCAGTGGAAGTGGCAGGGATAGATCCTTAGAGGAGAACAAAGCCACAGGGCTGACTTGGCAGGAGAGCAAAGCCAGGCTTTGTCTTAGCTGATCCCAGGACTGCAATGGATGGAGGAGCACTGGCAGCATATCCTGCCTCCAGGAAGGGCTGCTTGGCCACCTGCCTGAGATAAAGGTTAAGGTGGGTTACACTGCCATTGACAGTTGCCATTCCCCAGATCTGGGTTTCTATTCACAAAAAACTTGCATTAGTCAAAAAATCATGATAAATGTACCTGGAAAAACCACAAGCCTTGTCCCAGATCCAAATGTGAGTTTGTAGTTACTTCCATAGTCACACAATAGCACAGGCCTCTACAATATGCAGAGCAGTATTGAATGGAGCCTTCAACAAAGAAATACTCCACCAAAAGAAATCCTCTTTATCTCTGACTAGACAGAGCTATTTATCTAGGACTTTTCTTCTTGTTGGCTTTCTTTCTGTGTTGTATTTTGCATCCTTCACACTCCCAAACACCTATTCCTTTGTATTCCCCTGCACTGTTTTGTCCCATTTCTTCCAGAAAACCACCTGTATCACAACTTCTATTCTTCATCTTATTCCTCATTTAGTTAGTCTGCCAGTCAGATTCCTCTCTCAAAATTAGCTTATTTATTGTTACTTCACAGCAGCCCTGGGGACTGATGGTGCAGTGCAACCTCCCTCATGCCATTCTCTTGGATTTCCCATGAGAATTAGTCAAGAGTGACTCCAGAGCAAATGTGCCATTTGGTTTTTCAGTAGAAAGCACTTTTTTGTGTGTTATTTCTTTGTGGCAGGGAGATCATTGCTCATTCTGCCAATAAACACTGAGGTTTCAGGATGCATTAGGGAAGCTCCTACAGTGTGACCAGAGCAAGACCTGGAGCAGTTCACACAGACACGGCCACAGTGGTAAATCTGGAGACATGTAAATGAACATGCTGCTGCTTTTTTTTAACTTTCCGAATAAAATTATGTTGAAATTACGTTAACAAATGCTACAATTTATAGAAATTGAAAAATTGCTTTTCAAGAGTAAATCCAAACTGTTTATGTAGTAAATAATCCTACATGTATTCTTAAGAAATTTGGAAAAGTTGATACGTTTACAGAATATATTGATATCTTGGGATCTGTCTTTCTGTTTTACAAAGAGTTTCAGACAAGAGAGAGGGTGTGTGGAGGCTTGGGGGGACTTTTTTTTCATATATTATGGCAGCAACAGTCAAAGTACACATTTTTTCATGCTTTTTTGTTCAGAAAAAAATATTTTGGGGTCAGGATGACCTTTCTATCTTTCCACCAAAGTCACTCAGTAACTAACTTTGCTTCTTGCCCTCTTTCCCCTCCATCCAGGTGTCTATGCCATACCCAGTTTTAAGGCTTTCACACTGTTCTCCAACAGTTTCGGATCCTCACTTTGAACGTGCTCCAGACTTCACTTGGATGTTGAAGGGCAAGGTAAATTCCCAGGACTCACACTGTGATTACAAACTCGGTGTCATTCTCATTGTTTTCTGAGCTTCCTGAGCACCCTGGATTTCTATAATGTCTCACAGTGGCAGAAACCCACTCCCTCCATTACAACTTGGGGATCTCCAGACCAGAGACCCAACATGTGTATTTTTTTTCATCCACATACAATTATGAGTCTGATTATCTCTAAGTATTTGTATCCACACACTAGAAAAGTCCTTTTTACCTGCTGCAGCTTTGTGTAACCAGTCTCACATCTATGTATTTTGCTGATCTGTGTTGTCTTTCCTCATTTCCCTTCTCTTCTCCTCTCCTTGAGGAGTTTGATTTAAGAGCCCACTTCCTGTTGGCTTTGCAAGGAAAATCCTCTTACACATGTAAAACTTCTGCTACGGCTGGTTCAACATTGGGAATAGAGAGGGGAAAAGATGTATGCAGCCATGGAAATCACTTGCTCTTTTACACACCATTTGCAAATTTATAGTCCTGTTGCTAATATAACATGATGTGACAAAACAGGCAAAATAAGTTGTAAACTGAAAGAAGTACTGCCAAGAGGAATCCCATGTGAGAGCTCAGACGTACCTGGGGAAACCACGAGTTTGGTTCCAGCTCCAAATGTAAGTTTGCCATAAGTCCCAGTATTGCACTGTGACACAGAGCTTTGCAAAATGGTGCTCTGAGATGTACCTGGGCTGGAGGATGGCTTGAGAACACAGAAATGCAAGATTCTTGTTGGGAGCATCTAACCAGCATTACTGGCCACCACCTCAGAACCTACAGTGAAATAAACACTTCCTTCAGTCAAATTCCTCTGCCTGGTTAATTCATCATCTGTTTATGGTTTCCTCTGCCTCCACACAGCAGCAGCATCTGTCCGTCAGTGTGTGCAGATACAACTTTCCAGGCTCTGTTTGGAGCTTCCTGACTGCTGCTGTTGAGTCTCACCAGTCTGTGTAACCTTTCTGCTCTCTTATCTTACCATGTCCACCCTCCTTTGCAGGCTGCACCTCATGTTGTAATCCATACTTAGAATCACAGAATTATAAAATTGTTTAGGTTAGAAAAGCCCTCTAAGATCATAAAGTCCAACCCTTCATGCAGTGCCACCATGTTCACCCCTAAATCATGTAATTTAGCAATTTGGACTGTCCAAATTCCTCCTCCAATTTTACAGGAAAGCTCCACAGCTCGTGTCATTCCCATTACAGCTGTGGACCATTGCTGCTGTTTCCAGTACATACAACAGGAATCTACAGATCACTGCCATTGCTTGTTGGCAACAGCCTGAACAGCATTTTGCTACTCTTTTGCAAACACTAACCTTGGCTATGAGTGGATTGAAGTTTTCCACTGGGCTCAACGTCCAAAATCTCAGAAATTTTACGTTTCTTACACATCTCTGCTCTTGAATTTCACTTATTTGTTGTCACTTCTACCCTGCTTCCTTTGCCCAGCATGGATACATTTCTAGTGCACAGTAGTTAAGCAGAAAGTCCACCACTTCTTTCCAGGGAATACTAAACCCCCCTAAAATTGCTCCACAAAGCCCCTGCACTGTTGTTTCTGCAGCTGAAGTACAACAGTGTCTCTGCTGAGTCCCCCTTGACTCAGAGGAGAGACAACTCACCTGGGACAACCAGGAGTTTGGATCCACTCCCCCAGGTGGGTTTTGCCCACCCTCCTGAACCATCACTGTGTGACAGCCCATTACAAAATGGGCCTCTTCATCCAGGCCCCTGTTGGCGGGGCTGTTGGAGGGCTGGGATCTGCCTCTGGAAGAGGTTATAAACACCCAAACACATTTCCATAGATCTCCTCTAAGTTCTTTTTGCCAAATAACCTTTTCCATGTTCAAATCCCTGGGAATAACTCGATTTTTTTTTGGTCACTGAGGTGTCAGAGATGGGAAGAACTTACCCCTGAGTTATCAGGGAAGGTTTTATGGTCCCTGCCCCAAAGGCTAGTTGTACTGTAATGGAAAAGAGGATGGGAATAAGAACCTGAACCCAGCCCAGGATCAGGGTCTCTGGTGCAGGCCCCCAACCTGTCATTTCCATGTCCCTGTCACATGTTCTAAAGGGCAGAAATCCTCCAACTGGACATGCTACAAGGCACAAGAGTATCCTGAAACAGTACCCAAGGTCTCCCTCCATCTGTAATGTGACTCAGAGGAAAGGAATTCTACAGTGTGTCCCAGTGGACACCCAAGGATTTCCCCAAATTAAGGCAAAGGAAAGGTGCAGACTCACTGGGCTGGATGGACAGTCTGGTCCCTGAGCCAAAGGTCACCTTGTTGTAGCCAGAGCCAACATCCCACAGCATTTCCTTCCCTCACAAAAAGCCCAGCAAGGCAGAGCAGCTCCTCTGCCCCAGCCTCTGCCCAGCCATACCAGGGTTTGGTTCCACTCCCCCAGGTGGGTTTTGCCCACCCTCCTGAATCAACACTTTGTGACAGCTCATTACAAAATGGACCTCTTCATCCAGTCCCCTGTTGGAGGGCTGGGATCTTCCTCTGGAAGAGGTTAAAAATCCCCAAACACATTTCTATAGATCTCCTCTTTGCCAAACACCTTTCTTCACTTTCAAATGAGTGGGAATAACGAGTCTTGTTTACAGTCACCTAAGATGGGAAGAACCTACCCTTGAGTTATCAAGGAAAATTTTATGGTCCCTGCCCCAAAGGCTTGTTGTATTGGAACAGAAAAAGGGATGGGAATAAGAACTTGAACCCAGCCCAGGCTCAGGGTCACTGATGCAGTCCACCTTCCTAGAGTCCAGACTTCCAGCTACACGAGGCATCTTTGCAATGCCAGAGGTGCTGCACTATTTAAATAATTTCTCTCCATTTCAAGTAAAGAATTCCTTTTATTGCCAAGCCAAAGCAGAGCCCCAGGACAGGACTGGGTGAGGTTGCAACACTCAGGCATCGACCCACTCACTTGCCAAGGTGGTGACTTGAGTCCCTGAGCCAAAGGTGAATTGGAGGCTGTCCTCAGAATGGCAGAGCACTTGACACAAACCCAGAGAGTTGGCTCCCAGATGGGAACTACAACTTCCAGGGGGGCTGTCCTGGCAGCCTCCTCACTTACACCCTGAGCAATCAGGATGCCCACTGGAAGTAGACACTGCTGAGTTCCTGCAGAGCGGGTTAAAGAGGGCAACCTCACTGGTCTGTTTTGGGATCCTTACACTTCTGTCTGTTTGCCCAGTGAGATCAGTGTCCTCCTTACACTGTTCACACCACAGCCAGGCCGAAATCTTAGAGTGATCTGCAGCTTTTTTCTCTCTGGTCATGCTCAGAAAAACAACTTACCCACATACAGGTATTTCCCAGCACTGTCAGCAAATGTGCATGAATCGTGATCTGAGACCTGAGTGAGTCACCTGAAAGTCCTACAACAGAACCAAACCCCTTTTCATCTCCTCTGTCACTGCCCACAGCCTTGCTCAGACACTGAGCACAGGCTGCTCGGTCTGCACGTGCTAAAGCTCTGCCCTGCTCCTGTGCACTGCTGCACTGTCAGCAGGTCAGACATGGCCAGAGCACCTCTCTCCAAAGAGCAAATCCTCCACCTAGAAAAACTGCTAGGCACAGGAGTATCTTGAAATACAACCCAAAGTCTCCTTCTATCCGTAATGTGACCCAGTAACACGAGGAAATTCTACACAGTGCTCCAGGGGAAACCCAAGGATTTCCAAAAAGGAGACACATGAAAGGTGCACTCACTGGGCTGGATGGACAACCTGGTCCCCGAGCCAAAGGTCACCCTGTCTGGAGCTGTCCCACAGCATTTCCTGCCCTAACAAAAAGCCCTGCAAGGCAGAGCAGCTCCTCTGCCCCAGCCTCTGCCCAGCCTTGCCAGGGCTGGGGAATCACAAATCGCTGGCTCTGGATCCCACACCTCTGACTTCTCTTTAGCATCTTAAGGGGCACAAGAGCAGCAATGCAGCCAGAGGAGACAGTCTGGAGAGAAGGAACAGGAGCAGAAAACGTACTTGGCAGAACGTGCAGCTTCGTCCCTGGCCCAAACTGCACTTTTCCTGCGTTGCTGTTCCCACAGTGGGACACTCTCCTACAAGAACCCAGGGCTCAGCCTGGCTCTCACCCCTCTGGTCTCCTTTGGAGAGGAGAGGGACGAGACCCTTGGACAGCAGATGGCCTTTCCCTTAGGAACTGCACCAGTGATAGGATGGAGAATAAAACCTCAGGGGACACTTTCTCAGGCTCTTTGCCAAATCCCTGGCGCTGACTGGCACTGAGACTTCTCAGGACATGGTGCCCCAGGGCTTGGTGCTCCTCTGGGCTCCACAAGAGAAAAAGCACCCTCTGGCCATGGGGTTTGGTGGCTCAGCAGCAGCATTACTATCCCTGAGAGCTCAGTTTACCTTTGCTCTCCTGTTGCTTCTCCTGGGCTGCTGCTGGAGCACAGCCCCAGGACAGAATTGTGGGGTGACATTGCAACCCAAGTGCTCCACAAAGCCCCTGCACTGTTGTTTCTGCAGCTGAAGTACAACAGTGTCTCTGCTGAGTCCCCCTTGACTCAGAGGAGAGACAACTCACCTGGGACAACCAGGAGTTTGGATCCATTCCCCCAGGTGGGTTTTGCCCACCCTCCTGAACCATCACTGTGTGACAGCCCATTACAAAATGGGCCTCTTCATCCAGGCCCCTGTTGGCGGGGCTGTTGGAGGGCTGGGATCTGCCTCTGGAAGAGGTTATAAACACCCAAACACATTTCCATAGATCTCCTCTAAGTTCTTTTTGCCAAATAACCTTTTCCATGTTCAAATCCCTGGGAATAACTCGATTTTTTTTTGGTCACTGAGGTGTCAGAGATGGGAAGAACTTACCCCTGAGTTATCAGGGAAGGTTTTATGGTCCCTGCCCCAAAGGCTAGTTGTACTGTAATGGAAAAGAGGATGGGAATAAGAACCTGAACCCAGCCCAGGATCAGGGTCTCTGGTGCAGGCCCCCAACCTGTCATTTCCATGTCCCTGTCACATGTTCTAAAGGGCAGAAATCCTCCAACTGGACATGCTACAAGGCACAAGAGTATCCTGAAACAGTACCCAAGGTCTCCCTCCATCTGTAATGTGACTCAGAGGAAAGGAATTCTACAGTGTGTCCCAGTGGACACCCAAGGATTTCCCCAAATTAGGCAAAGGAAAGGTGCAGACTCACTGGGCTGGATGGACAGTCTGGTCCCTGAGCCAAAGGTCACCTTGTTGTAGCCAGAGCCAACATCCCACAGCATTTCCTTCCCTCACAAAAAGCCCAGCAAGGCAGAGCAGCTCCTCTGCCCCAGCCTCTGCCCAGCCATGGCCATGCTCACAGGGCCAGCAGAACAGAGACAGTGCTTTACAGGGCATCACCCCCTGTGCCTGTAGGGGCACAGCACAGCCTCCCCAGGGGCACTGGGACATTTGGGAGCAGCAGAGTGTGGCCACTTTGTCCATGCCAGGCAAACTGAGAGCAAGAAGGGTTGTTTTGGGCATTCCCTTAAAGCAAATCCATCCCTGCACAGGGACACCCAGAGCTGAGCAAACACCCAGGCAGGCTGCTGCTCTCAAGCACCAAAGAAGGGCCTCAGGGACAACACAATCCAAGGCAATCCAAGAGGCTTTGGCACTGTAACAGAGCACGAGGGAGCCCAAGGCAGGGGAAATGTGGGGAAACCAAGGCCAAGGGACACCTGGGGCATTGCAGGTGCTCCAGCATCAGCCTTCCCAAAATTCTGCCCCTCAAAGCAACAGAGCAAGACGAGAATGAAGCAATTCCAGTTTGCAGGACAAGCTGTTGCTCACCTGGCAGGACAGAAAGCACCGTCCCCTTCCCCAGAGTGACTCTGCCTGCCACATTTACACCCTGACACATTTCATTACAAAAAGGTCTCTGTCAGTCCTGCATCCAGGCACCAGCAAAGCTCCCTCACACAACAGGCTCCAGCCCCGTGACGTTCCCTGGAACAAGGTAACATCTGTTCACCAGCTCTCCTGCACTTTTCCAAAAGCCATTTCCTAAGTTTTAGAACACAAGAGACACAACTCCCACCCATGGCTAAGGCTTCCCAGAATCATGGGCACCAGCTCCTGTGCAGGGACCTCATGGAAACTCCCCAGGTTGGCTGTAGGTGGCTTTCCAAGGTGACTGTGAGAGCAGTCGGTGCCCATGGAATTGGAAACATTCCTGGCACCCCAGACCCACTTGCTGAGGAAGAGAGAGCAGGTTGGGACAAAGCAGCAGATTGTGTTCATACCCAAGGGATGCCTGCTGCAGTCAGACCCAGGAAAGTACTCAGGGAGGTGGAAAGGCAGGAGAGGGATAACAGAGCCCAGGAATTCCCAGCAGCTGGACAGCTCTTGTACTCACCAGGCTTCATGACCAGCCGTGTCCCTGTGCCCAGGATCACTCCAGAGTTCCCTGTGTTCACACACTCCCTCAGCCCCTAACAAAAACCATCTGCTCTCCTACCACTCGCTCCTCCAAGGGCCTCCAGGAGATCAGCTCCTTCCAAGCAGCACCAGGCCTTTGGAGCCAGGAAGAACTGCAGCCTTGGGAAGAAATCTCTTGGCAAACTCCTCCCCAGGAGGGGGGACAACTGGGATTGTGGTGCACACAAGAGCATTGTTAATCCACCCCTTGGCTGGACTAGAGAGAGCCATCAGCATCCCATCCTGGTTTTCATGGCTGTGGATGGTGTGAATTGCCTATCCCTGAGCAAGAGGGCTCACAACTTCTGTCTGCTCATGTGCAAGGAGAGAGCAGGAGCTGGCAGGGATACGTGGAAGGAGTAAATTCATGGTCTTGTTGAGTGAAGCTCCCTTCTGCTGCCAGAGAAAGCAGAGCCAAATTCCTCACAGACTGAATCTGCCTCCCTCCACTACCCCTGCCCTGACTGATGACCCCAAAGCTGTTCCACGGATTAGAGCAGGGAAAAGCTTGAAAACTTACTGGGAGTTATTCTTAGCTGAGTTCCACCTCCAAAGGTGACCTTGTTGCCATAACTACTCACACAGTGTTTGCCTTCACAACAAAAACCCTCTCAGTCTCTGGATGGGCTCATTCCCTGGAAAGTTGTGCTTTGCTGGCTGGGCACTTCTTTTACAGCCTCACAGTTGGTTCATTCCTCTCATCCCGGGCAAAGATGGCCCCTGAGGGCATCTTTGTCCCGTGGAGAGGAAAGATGCAGAGTTATGATCACATATCCTCACTCAGCCCTGGGAAAACGGCCCTAAAATGAGACATCTTCTCTGGGGCCTTCCTGCACACACTGGGCACTGTCAAAATACCCTCCTTGCTCCAGGCTGCTCCCTGTCTCTCAGCCCCCTCCCATGCACAACCTCCATCCCTGTGCAGACCAGTTTCCTTTACAGCCCAGGTGCTTTTCTCCAATTAGGGATGTGCCTTTCCTGTCCTCACTCCTCCAGGCTGCCTTTCTACCTTCCAGGTTCCACCTGCACTTGTGTCCCCCTCCCAAAGGCAACTTTCCAGGGGATGCTGAATTCACACTGGGACTCTTCCATCCACAAAAACCACACAGCACTTTTATTCCTGAAACCACTACAAGATTTCCCCTCGAGATCAAGGTGAAAAAAACAGATATTACCCTTGTCAAACACCTCTGACCCCCATACGGGGATATCTTCTTATTCCTCTGGCCTCTCCAGGTAAAACCAATCAAGAAATACATGCAGGGGGAATACCAACCCAGGTGGGCAGATGAGAAGGAGTCACCCCACTGACAGGGTGACAGGTCCCTCTTCCTGCCCTGTATTTCAGCCCACAGGACACTTAACAGGGATCTACTCAGTGGCTTTCACCAAAGTCCTGCCGGGCCCCAAGGGGAGTTTGCCAACACCTGTCCCTGCAAATGCTACAGCAGGGCCAGCTTTGCCAAAAGCCCACAGCTACCAGCAAGGGAACACCCAGAAGACATTTGGCTTTCTCAGGAGAGGATGGAAAAAACAGTAAGAGACAAGGGAAATACCAAATTCCTGAGCCACAACAAGGTCCTCCTCCCCTCCCCAGGCTGACACTGAGCTGCTCTCCCTCCACAGGGTCCTTGCCCCTTCCAGAGCAGCCAGGGCTGCCCAGGGCACAGCTGGGGAGCCTCTGGCACTTCTCTCTATCTCATAGATTTAGGTGCCTTTGCAAAGAGCTTTGCCCCCTTCCAAACACCAACTTTCTGCCCAGCCCTTCCTCCCACAGCAGCTCACAGCTTTTCCATTCCCAGACAGAGGGCACTGGGATCTGTGTGCCTTCAGAAAGCCTTCCTAAGATTTACAACCCGACATTATAGCCTTGCTCATTCTGCCTTGCCCTGCAGGGCTCAAATGGACCTTTGGGAGGACTCACAAGGTGTCACTCCTTGGACCTGAGCCCAAGCAAAGCCCAGAACAAAAGCTATTCCAGCAGTGCTCCCATCTCCCCAGAGCATGGGAGCCCTTGGTGTGGCTGCCAAGGAACTGCCCAGCCTTGGGAAGAAATCCCGTGGCAAACTCCTCCCCAGGAGGGGGGACAACTGGGATTGTGGTGCACACAAGAGCATTGTTAATCCACCCCTTCCTGCGCAGAGCAAAGGAGAAGCAGCCAGGGCTGGACTAGAGAGAGCCATCAGCATCCCATCCTGGTTTTCATGGCTGTGGATGGTGTGAATTGCCTATCCCTGAGCAAGAGGGCTCACAACTTCTGTCTGCTCATGTGCAAGGAGAGAGCAGGAGCTGGCAGGGATACGTGGAAGGAGTAAATTCATGGTCTTGTTGAGTGAAGCTCCCTTCTGCTGCCAGAGAAAGCAGAGCCAAATTCCTCACAGACTGAATCTGCCTCCCTCCACTACCTCGGGCTCATTCCCTGGAAAGTTGTGTTTTGCTGGCTGGGCACTTCTTTTACAGACTCACAGTTGGTTCATTCCTCTCACCCCGGGCAGAGATGACCCCTGAGGGCATCTTTGTCCCGTGGAGAGGAAAGATGCAGAGTTATGATCACATCTCCTCACTCAGCCCTGGGAAAACAGCCCTAAAATGAGACATCTTCTCTGGGGCCTTCCTGCACACACAGGGCACTGTCAAAATGCCTTCCTTCCAAGGCAGAGCAGTTCCTCTGCCCCAGCCTCTCCTCAGCCTTGCAGGGCTGGGGAATCACAAATCCCTGGCTCTGGATCCCACACCTCTGACTTCTCTTTAGCATCTTAAGGGGCACAAGAGCAGCAATGCAGCCAGAGGAGACAGTCTGGAGAGAAGGAACAGGAGCAGAAAACATACTTGGCAGAACGTGCAGCTTCGTCCCTGGCCCAAACTGCACTTTTCCTGCGTTGCTGTTCCCACAGTGGGACACTCTCCTACAAGAACCCAGGGCTCAGCCTGGCTCTCACCCCTCTGGTCTCCTTTGGAGAGGAGAGGGACGAGACCCTTGGACAGCAGATGGCCTTTCCCTTAGGAACTGCACCAGTGAGAGGAGGGAGAATAAAACCTCAGGGGACACTTTCTCAGGCTGTTTGCAAAATCCTTGGCATTGAGTGGCACCCAGTGGGCACCCAAGGATTTCCAAAAACAAGGCAAAGGAAAGCTGCAGACTCACTGGGCTGGATGGACAGTCTGGTCCCTGAACCAAAGGTCACCTTGTAGCCAGAACCAGAGTCACACAGCATTTCCTGCCCTAAGAAAAACCCAGCAAGGCACTGCAGAGCAGCTCCTCTGCCCCAGCCTCTGCCCAGCCATGGCCACGCTCACAGGGCCAGCAGAACAGAGACAGTGCTTTACAGGGCATCCCCCCCTCCCTGCCTGCAGGCCAGTAGCAAAAGCAGAGATCTCCCCCTGGACCTTCCTGCAAGGCTTCAAAACACATTTCTTGATTCCCCAAACAAACAATGCCCTGCCTGCTCCAATCTCTTGCCATGACAGCCCAGCCATTTTTTGGGTGGTTTTTTTTGCTAAGGAGTGAAAACCCGGATGGAAACCTGCCTGTGTTCAGGAAGAGGAGCACCAGAGCAAAGGATAAAGCAGTTTTCCCAGCTGAGAAGGAACTGCACCTGGGACATTGCCTGGGTTCTGGACAATGGAAAGAAAAGGACAGGGTGAGGTCTGCAGGTCTGGGAGTTTCCTGGGAATATGTAGTAGTAAAGAAAAGGACTCAAATGTTACAGCTCTCAATGACACACGTGGTACAACAAAATCCAGTCCCCAAAAGAGGTTTTTAGCTTTATGAAGAATTCTTTTTCCTCTGGTGCAAGGTCAGCCCTGACCTTCTGCCCATGGAAGAATAGAGCAATGGAATTTTCAAGGCTGTTTCAAAGAGGAATTAGACTTTCCTATCCTTAACTCCTTCAGGCTTTCTACCTACCTGGTTTCACTGCCAGTTGTGTCCCACTTCCAAAGGTCACTTTCCAGTTGGATCCTGAATTCACACAGTGATACATTCACTAACAAAAACCATGCCCAACTTTGGGACCACGCAAATACGTGAGTTTTTCAAAAGAGAAAAGGGGAAAGACAGATGTCATCCTTGTCCTGTACCTCTGACTCTAAATTATGATGCCTTTCTAGCTGCATACCTCTGAGCTTCCCATAGAAATTCAGATAGAAGCAATTCTGAATGCAGTAGAAAACCAATCCCAGTTCCCTCTTAGCATAAAGCAGCTGAAGTTCTGGGACAGTTTTTAAGTAGAATGATTTTTGGCATGGTTAAGAGACAGGAGAATCTCAGCCTTGCACTTGTAATGTGAAATAACTATTTGCTTTAAGATGTACCTGATCTCAAAATTAGTTTTGTGCCTGTCCCAAAGGTGGCTTTTCAGGAAGAGAGTTATCCCACAGTATAAATATTGTACACTTTATGTATATATACTTTCTACAAAAACGGTAAAGGAGAGAAGCCCCAGCCTTTAACAGCCAGAACAGGCTGTCAGACATTTCAAAGGGAGATGAAATTTCCACCACTTTCTAAACAACTCACATAGCTGTTTCCAAAACTTCTCATGGTCTATAAAAGATCAGCCAGCTAGTCAAGCTCAAAAGGGAACCAGATGGGGAACAGACCCCTAAAAGAAAGAAGCCAAGAAAACTTAGGCAGAAGGAAACTTCCAGAGAAAACCAATTTAAGGTCCTATTTTTTCTTGTTCATTCAGTTGTCAATGAATCCAGTAAGGGATCCAAACCCATGTTCCAGAGACCAGCTCTGTCTAATATATTGAATTAACAAAGGCTATTCATCAACACTAATCTCAAATACACTCCATTTCAAGGTGTCTCCTGACTGACTGACTGCTTGCACAACACAAAGGCCATTCACTGATTTTCAGCAGAAGAGCAATTTCCAAGTTGTTCCACTCCAGCAACAAGACAAAGAGGTTAGAAGTTAATTGTTCAGAAGGTGACCTCCTGCCCCATTCCCCCTGTTCTTCATATCAAAAGGAAGCTTTTTTTATTTTGAGGAAGATCTAACAAAAGACCTAAAAGACTCAGTCTGCCCTAACCCTGTTGGTGAAGAGATACCTACTGGGCTTTATCAGCAGCCTGGTTCCTCTTCCAAAGGTCAGTCTGTCTGCATTTCCTGAAGAAACACCGTGAAAAGCTCCCCTACAAAAACCCAATGCTCTTTTTACACCTTTCAGGTGCCGTGGCAGGAGACATGATGAGTCACTGCAATAAAACCGAATGTGCAAAATGCCTCTTCAAGATCCCTACAAAAGGGAGGCTGGGGTGTCTCTTCTCTGTCTCCTCTTGGGTTTTGTGTCAATTATTTTTATGGTTTAGGAAAGATGAAGTGCCCTGAACATGGGATGCTTTGTCATAGGAGGGATAAACTAAGACCCCCCATATGGAAATCATACATCTGTTAACATCTATTTTCAAAGCTGTGCACTGGAAAGAGAGAGAACTATTACCAGAAGCACTTCATTCCCCAGCCCTGAAGAGTTTTGTAGGGGAAGATGTCACTGGGCAGTCAGAATAACTGGCAAGGACACCTGGCCCAGAATTTCACAGGAGCAGAACTTCTGCAGGCTCTTCTCTCTCTGGTAATGCATATTAAGTCACTTTTTTTATGGGACAGAGACTTGCCAGTTCTCTGAAAGCCCATCTTCTCCTTCCTGCTTCTTGCTCCTGTAATTCCACACACGGGGAGCCCTCGAGGTACTCTTCAAAAGAGATAAATGGGAAAAGCAAAAGGAAAATTCAATCTTTTCTACAGTCTGCAGTATCTCTTTCTACCAAGCAATACCATGAAGGGCGAGCAACTTGATCAGCGAGGCAGCTCTACAGTCTGGGGAAAGATTTCCCTCTCTCTGCACCTCACTTGATTGACATGGTTTCCATTTTGCTGGGAATGCAGTCCTTGCTGCCTTTGTGTGAGTAGAAATTACCTGTGCTTACTGGGAGCACCCCTCCCATAAGAGCTGCTCTCCAGGAACTCTCAGACCTTACCAAAAAACCCAGATTTCTTCTTGCTGCTAAGTTTACACTCAAGGGTCCAGCCACATTATCATTTCATCCCTCCAAACAGTAGATACGGGAGGAGATTCCCCTCCCAGGGTAACTACACAAAACCAGTTCTAAGTATCAGGTTCTCCAATACTTTTCAAAATACTTCTGTTCAGATCATGCACTTACTTGGTTGAACACTGAGCCTCGTTCCTTTGCCAAACTGCAGTTTACCAAAGCTGCCTCCTGAATTCACACATCATTTAATTCCTTTGCAAAAACCTTTCCTGTTCCGCAACAGAACGGGGAAACTCCTGATATGTGATAATTTCTGGACAGGAACAAACTAAGATAATCCCATCCCAGACTTACTGAGCCCAGCAAAGAACATCTGGACACATATCTGGAATCTCAATAAGTTGTTTCCATTCTCTAAGCCACCAGGAGAGGAAAATGCTCTCACCTGAACTACAAGCCCCCATTCCTTGTTCCTCACTAAGAGTTCAAGCCATCTATGCTGACTGAAATCTAAGGGAGAGAGAGAAAGACGAGTCGTCCTTGCAGTCAGATAATTAACCATCCTCCTAAGGAGTTTCTGGGATGGAAAGGCCCTTCTCAGCTCTTCATTGCATATCCTGGGTGGTCCCACACAGATTTAAGTGGATGACTTGTTTCTGTGAGGTTTGTAGAAATGCAAAAGTGAAGATGTCATGAATGCAACCCCACCTAGATCTCCTTTCTGCACCCAATCTGGGCATCAATCACTCACTCGATCGTGAAGAGGGTCTGGATCAAATGAAGTCTGTAGGTGAATTAACCTACACATTGTGGTGCCCACTTACTAAGAAAACCTTGGGTTTCCTCCTATCAGTTTCTACATATCAATTTTCATTGCCAGCATCCCCCTACTTGCATCACAGCCCATGGAAAAGTCTCTGCACTAGGTCAGATATTCGCTTGGAAACAAAAATCTGGTCCCAAAGGCTCCATTACAAACCCCATTATAAAGAACCTCCTGGAACTGTGAGGGCAGGACAGAATTTAACAGGCACTTGCAGTTCCCCTGCCTGTCTGTTCTGCTGCAAACCTCTGGGATGAACTTGAACTCATTTTTCCCAGCTGAACCTCTGGGAGAAGATCTCTAGGCCAGAGCACAAGAACATCTCTGCCTCCAGCTCTGCTGAGTGCTCGGGAGTCCCATGGGACGGACTCTGCTGGGCCTGGGATGTGCCCAAAACTGCTCTGGAGTGAAAGCAAAGGCTGGAACAGGGGTGCTGAAACACTGCTTGTCCTGGAAGACTTACTTGGAAGCACAACCAGACGAGTTCCTCCACCAAAAGTGAACTTCCCATAACCACCAGACACACTGTGAGAAGGTGCTTTCTATAAACCACTGCAGGATGACTGGAATAGATTCCCAACCACTGCTGAACGACAGGGTAAGCTCTTGCCTTTCCAAAATCTGGAGAGGCCAGCATGAAGCAAAATGTCTTGCTGTGCTGATGATTGGAGCCACAGAAAATGAAGTTTGTTCTCTAAAATTTTGCTAAACTAAATCTTATAATAAATGCCATTAATTAATACTTTAGTGTTCACATCAGGGTCTGTAAAAGAAAAAAGGTTTTATATCCCTCTGGTTTTTTTTCCACTAAAGATATTTTAGTTGAAGTATTGGTACCAAAAGACAGCATTTAGTATTGACACATTTATCTGCAACCAGTACCGTGCCAACATATGAATTATAAAACCCCAAAAAAGATATTTGTCTGAGTCATTCCACACCACTGCCCTTGAAAGACACTACCTTTGGGAAGGGTTGGCATCCAAAAAATCAGTATTGAAAGGTTTTGCAGTCTTATGGATTCTCACCAGAACAGAGACGAGTTTTCCTATTCCTTCAAACAAATGAAATGCCTAGAAAATAAGCCCATGGAAGTGTAATTCTTACATTGGTCATGCTCACTTACTTGGTTTTACAATAATTCTTGTTCCTTGTCCAAAAGTTGTTTTCCCAAAGTTTCCTGTATTCACACAGCCAGAAATTGCTTTACAAAAACTATGAAGAGAAACAGATTTGCTTTTTAAACTCTTCCTTTCCTAGGAGAGAAGCTAAAAAGACCCAATTGGGAGTAGTAAATTGGGGTATCCACAGTTTGTTATGGAATGAGACTCATGGCTTAACTAAAGACATCACCATCAACCTGTTACTCATAACTGTGTGTGTCCCTTTCCTTTCTTCCCTCTTTCAACTGGAAATTGAGTTCCTCCCCCAAAGGTGTAATTATCACTCCATCTTACTTATCTATCTACTTTCAGCCATAGAAGCATTTGCAAGGCAATTCCTCACTAGGAAAAAAACCCACCTGCTTTTACCCTTAGTTTATTCCTCTTTCTGAAGGGGAGTTACCAGTTGCAAGGAGAACTCAGAGTAATCTGAGTATCTGCAGTAATACAAGCTTTCATGGACTCGGTTTCTACTGGTACCTCCTTTGCTGTAAAATACATGATCAGCTCTGCCCCAAAAGTCAAACTGGTTCTCCTTCTGCGTAAGGACTGTGCCCCCTCCAGTCACACAGGCAGGGATTGTCTCATCCAAAATATTCAGTGACTAGAGTTGAAATGAAACCATCTGTGGAAAGTCACCTGCAAGTGGGCCCTTCGGGAAAACACTAAGTTCTTCCCTACTCCTATCTACAGTCTGATAATCTGCCTTGGGACAAAAATCCATGCACTGTGGTATTTTCTGAACACTAAAAGTGCTGGTTGTGAAAACACGAAGAAAACTTGTTGGAGGATAAAGCCACTCAAGAATATTTTGTCAATAGATTACAGTGATCAGTGTCAGGTAAGGACATGCATGAATTCTTCCCAGCCTCTTATATCCCAGTACTTTTAAATCCTAAATTATATATAAATTAAAAGTGACATTTCTTGGACTATAGAAATGTTAAGCACTCACATGCCAATCTCCACTTCCATTCTGGAAACTTAAAACAATGCAATTACCCAAATCCTCAGTTAAACTCTATGGGAGACTGACGGTGGGCATCTGTGTCCCAAATTTACCTGCACGCAATCCTTGGAACTACAGGCACTTGCTTCCTAAAGCCTTTCACAATTCTTTTAGGCTGACATGGCTTAATTTTACATGTATTCCTTATTCCCATTTAAGCTCTTGATTTTCACCTCCAAAGTTACACCTTGGCAGAGCTTGACAAAATTTTGGCTATGGAAGTTCTAATCCATGACAGACTTTTTCTCTCTGCTTATTAAATGCTCTCTCAAATTCTAAAAATAATTGAACCTTAGTTTGAATAGAAACTGAGCCTCTGAGCCACATGTTCAGGGAAATGAGATATCTTGGGAGGCCAGAAACACATCCTACACATGAGGATCTAAACTTACTACAGATGTCCCAGTGTCTCTTATAATCCACAGGAAAATATGGGCATTTTTCAAGCACAGTTGCATCTTGAAGCTATTACCTCAAAAAAACCCACTTCAGAATGCAATGGTGAAGATGGAAGCACAATCCCCCTGGGTTGGTAGGTTTGACCTTGAATGTTTTGCATGAAAAAGAGTAAACTCACAAGTCTGACAATTTCAACATGAATATTCACTTATTCTTTATCTGAAAATGGTAGTTGGAAAGCTTGTCATTAAAGGAAAAATTATCTTTAAATGCCTGAATCATAGAATCAGGGAATGGTTTGGTTTGGAATGGACCTTAAAGATTATCCAGTTCCAACCCCTGCCATGGGCAGGGGCACCTTCTACCAGTCCAGGTGTCCCGGAGCCACATCCAACCTGCCCTTGAACACTTCCAGGGATGGACCAAACTCATCTCAGTATCATCAAGCCTGGTTTTTGTGACATTTATTTCTGGCACTTACTTGGATGAACAGACAGCCTTGTCCCTTTTCCAAAAATCAGCTTTTCGTAGTAGCCGCTGGAGATCACTGTGACAAAGAGCTTTACCAAAACTGCTGGCAGCAGCTTTTGACTCAGAGGAGTTTTTTGACTTTGATGTGTGTTCACAGGTCTCTCAGGGTGTTTATTCTCAAGCTTTCTAGATCAAAACCCTGAGTGAGCAACCTGGTCTAGAGGAGGGTGTCCTGCCCATGGCAGGGAGGTTGGAATGAGGTGATCTTTAAGGTCCCATCCAACCCAAACCATTGTATGATTAAAATGCTTGAAAAAATTCTGACAGTTCCCTACATGAATCCCAGAGCTGTGGGATCCTCTCCCACCAGCCCAGCTCACATCTATCACAGAGGAGATTGTAGTTCCATCCTTCTGTGATAATAACAGCAACTGTAGAAGTCAAAATAATTAACAGTGAACATGAAGATGAATAAGAAAATACAAGGCATAGCGGAAATTTTCCTACAGCACTTGGTCCATCCACCTGAGTTTGTGCTCGTCCTGTCCCAGCTGACACCATCCTGCAGCATCAGGCACCTCCCAGTAAACTGCCTGAACTTCTCATCCGGGGGTCCCCCATCCCCTCAACGGCACCAAAAGGATGATGAAGCTTTAATGATTTACTCCTCTCTCAGATGTGAATGGTGAGAGATAAAGCACTAAAGTGTGTTCAAAGCAGAGTAAATTGTTCACTTGGATTTCACGGGACACTGGATCATTGCTGATGATTTACTGAGGGCAAGAACTGATCTGCTCCTGTCTGTCTAGTGTAGCTGTAAACCAAGAGAGTTCGTGGAGTTGCTTTCCCCATTTGGATTTACTTGGAAGTAACCAAGCCTATAGAGGTCTGTGTATTTCTCATATTTAAGAAGAAATAACCTCTCTCTTAGGAAAAAAAACAAACCAAAACAGGGGGGAAAAAGCCCAGAAGTTCTCATGGTGAGTGGGATTTAGTGTCAGGTATATCCCCTTGTGGTCTAGTGGTAAGGGCGCGGCGCTGTCACCGCCGAGACCTGGGTTCGATTCCTGGTCAGGGCCACTCCCGGGCTGATGGAGCTCGTTAGCCCTTAAAGGCAACCCACCTACGTCCTAAGGACCTCGCTGCCACCGTCCAAGCTCGCTTGGCCCCGGCAGATGAACCTTAGGATTAAAGGGTGGGCTCAGTTCCGCGCACACTGTGTCTCACCTAAAAAATCCAATGCGCAGGCTGGAAGGTGTAAAGACCTTCCCCGGATCTTTGCTCGCAAAGACTGGCCATTATATTTATTATATCCCCTTGACAAAAAGTCAGTTGGTATTTTGTTTGTAAAAAAAACTAATTGGAATTAAAAACAAAACAAAACAAAAAAAAAAAAAGAGGAGGACACTGAAACATCTCCTTATTTTTTCATCTCCTGCAGTAGTTCTAGGGTTTGGGTTTTTCTGAAACTGATATACAGAAGAGAAGCGTAGGATTTTAAATCCCAATTTTCCTTTCTCAAATATAACTTCAAATCCTTCCACAGAGACAAATCACCCTACGTGGTGTCTCTGTCTCTGAACAGGCAGGAGCTTCCCTTTCTCATGTAACACTGGACTGGTAACCACAACCAGTTTGTCCAGTCAGAAAACAGGTCTTAATCTGCAGAATGTCATCAAACTGAAAAGACATGATTTAGTAGCAAGGATCTCAGCTGCTCCTGGCCTTCAAAATTTAAATGAACTTGAATTAAAATAAAATTTAATTAATTAAAATAAAAATAAATTTAATCTTTAATTTAAAAATTGAATATAATTAAAATAAATTAATTGAAATAACATGAAATTAAAATTAAATTTGCCATCTGTATATATCAAGTTCATTTAAATGTACAGGGAATAATGTGATCTAATTTGCTCATATCCATCCATTTGCAGTTTTTTTTCCAAATTTTTCTTACCTGGCTGCACTTTCTTTTCTGAATGGCACCTCTGGGGAGATACTTCATTTTTACATTAGACAATAGCTTTGAAAGTAACTCCTTTAAGCAGGATTTTACTGATTATCTGCCTTTAACATCTCCACACTGGCTGCTACAGTTGGCAGGGATGGGATTTGTTCTTCAAAAAAACATTTCCCACCACCACCATTTTGGAATTGTAAATAGCAGCAAGGCCCTTGGAAATACCACCCTCATGTTCCTGCAGCTAAGCAGGAGCAGCTCACCTGAAACCACTGCCAGCTGAAATCCAGACACAAAGTGGAGCGTCTCAATGACGGCGCCCACAGCAGCTCAGCCCTTTACAAAAACCACCTCCAGCCCCCCCGACACTTAACATCTTTCCATGGCACAGTAGGATTTTTAACTATTCCCTATCACATAGAAGTATCAGTAATGCTTATTTTAAAGCAACCTGTTGACTATACACAGGAATTAAATATTCAAAGCCATGAAAAATCCATTAGAAGATCAGCACCTCTAAAACCAGCCAATAAAAACATTTCTCTGTATGATAATGTTGATTTGAAGAAATCAAATAGTTTCACTTAATTTGATTAAATCCATAATTCTGTAATAGTTTCCAAAATAAGTGAATATGTGCAGATTTTCATTGGAATAAAAAGAACATTTATTCAAATTTTTACTTTTCCCAGGAATACAATCTTTGTTTCTATGTCCCACTCCACAGAGAAGGAAAGCATTTTGAATGGTTTTTGAAGATCAGAGGGAAAAAAAAAAATATGGGCATTCCTTCTGAAACAGTTCAGTCCATCACTCCCACTCCAGCCAATTCTCAAGCACATTTACTTGAGACAATGGAAAACATTAGAACCAACAGCTAATGATGTTTTCCTCTTGGTGGTAAGTGCAGAGGGTTTATGTCTTTACTCAGAGTGACAGTGGCTAAAGTGAAGAGTGTCTGTGGTTCCTGCACAACAGTAACTCCAGCACCACAATGTCCCAGCACTCCACAAAACAATCCCTTCTTCCCATGTCCAGGGGAGTTTTTCTCTGTAGGTCACCACAGCACAATTGGCATTTGGAATTGTTCTGTCAGTGCCATTTCCAAAATTACTGTACAGCAAAGTGAGGAAGGAGGAAAGGCAGGAGGGAGGGAAGGGAAGGAAGGGAGAGAGGGAGAAAGGGAGGAATTCTATTGTTTAAATTAAAAGTTCATTGATAGGAAACCTTTGTGCCTGCCCATGCAGAAATGATTTCTAGACAAACTCATTAGCTTTCCAAGTTGCTCTGTATGTGCAGTTCCTACTAAAGTCAAAGATTTTCTGCTAAAAGCTAGCTGAGATGAGGGAGGAAAAACTGCCTGGTTCGTTACAGACTGGAAAGCAGCATATCACATCACGAAACAGTTTTAAACATCTCACCCAGAGATCCAAATACACAAACTTGTTCAACAATGGAAATTCTCCCACTGATGCTACTGTATAATTGGACATATAATTGGAACATTTTATATATTTATATAAAATTGAAAATTTTGTATTCATTTAAAACATTCATTTAAGTCATTCCATCTTCCTCCAAGTCTCTGCAGCATTTTGGTACAGAAGAATTTTTAAGGAATTTAATTTCTCTCTCCTATTTCATAGAGTAGACACCATAGGATAAGTTATTTTACATCCACCTTCCCCTGATTGCCTGTCCAACGGGACCCATCACACCTCAGGACTGCGATGCCTCAAGGAGAGAAGGACTCCACTGTATGGCACCCTGAATTCCCAGCTGGATTAAATTCCAGAAGGATCATATCCCTAGGTTTATGCCATGCAGACAGACTTACCTGTGTTCAGGAAGAGCCAGGTCCATGGGCAGAACTGTGGGAGTGAGAATCCCCCTCCTCAGACACCTCACAGCTCAAAGGACTGGAGCCTCCCAGGACGCGGCTCCTGAGGGCTCCCCACAGTGGAACAGCTTCCCACAGTCCCTGATCCCAGGGCACCAGGCACCCTGGCACTTGCATTCCCTCATCTCCTTATCAGCCCTTTCAGTGCTGAAGTCCAAAAGCCTGTGCTGTGTTCCTTGCTGGTTCAGACTTCCCCTTGGTCAGCAAGACATCCCCGCCTTGGGAGACCTGACTGAGACATAACAGCTTTTTGGGGCACAGACATGTCCCTTAATCCCAACAAGGCATCTTTCCTCCAGCCAAGGACATTCCGACCACCCAGTTTCTTGACTAACATAGAGTTTAAAGCTCTTTTAGCAATACTAATGACCTGTGAAAGCAGTGCTGCAAGGGCTCCCCACATCCTACTCCATTTCTTCTGGTACAAATCACTCACAGCTCTGCAGCTGCTTTAATTTGTATCTTCAAATAAAGCTTCTCTGAATCTCACTGCATTATTCATCTTCCTTCAGCTCCCTGGGCCTGCACTCTCTAAAGCCTCTGTATCACACAGCAAGAGTTTCCAACTGCACCTGCTGGCAAGGCAGGAGTGCACGCGAAGAGCAAAGCAGTTTAATCTATGGCATGTGCAGACACAACATTTATTGGAGTTTTGTGCAGGGTTTTGGGGGGTTTTTTGGGTTTTTTTTTTGGTTGGGTGATTGGTTGGCTTTTTTGGTTTTAGCTTTGGATTTTTTCTTCTGTTTGCCCTATATACTGGATTTCATTAATTCAAAAGTACTATAAGAACAATAAACACTTTGACCAGCAGGTAGCAGGAGAGATCAGACAAAGGAATTCAGTTTCCATCAACAGATGTAATTTTATCAGGAACTTTTTGGTATTTTGGGGTAACAGAACAGGCAGGTCGAGCAAATACAGAAATATTATTAACACATTGTGTTTTTAGTGCTGTGTAAGACAACAGAAGAATTCAGCTGTACAAAAAGGTATTTAGTATTTACCATCCTCACAGAGTTTGATATTGTTTAAATTAAAAACAAGAGAACAATAAGTCTATCATCTTATAAAAATATCTCTAAAGAGAAAGTGGAATAAAGTCTGGCTTACCATCTCAACTATAAAGTTTAAATTGAAAAGAATATTCTGATGAAATTTGATTTAAAAAAAAAAAAAAGTTGAGATATTTTTCACCTCATTCCACATACTTTCACTGCTTTTACCAGATTAAAACTCACAGAATTTTTGAGATTTGCTCTGAATGTCCTTTCAAATATAGGTACACTCCTGTTCCCAAAGGCAGGCCCTGCCCAGGGGATGCAGCACAGGCAGTGATGGTTACAGGCAGTTCTGACACCCAGAAATGAGCAGCACGAGCCACGACACAGCTAGACCCATTTACCAGGACCTGGCAGAAAACCTCCCTGCTCTCCTCTGAAAGAGAGAACTAAAGAAACCCAGGTCAGGCTGCTGTGCTGGCACAGACGCAGCTAAAGACTTCAGGGGGAGGAATTCTGACCCTACAAGACTGGGGGGGCATCACATGAAAAAAAAAAAACAGGGCTTCCTGCAAGGGTCAGACTGAGGCTTTGACTTGTGTGTGTTCAGGGGCTGAGCTGGAAAGGGGGTCACACAGTACAGAGATGTTGATCCAGTTGAGCCAACACACTGAGGAATGAGACTGGGAGTCCTGCCTGGTGCTGCCAGAGCCTTTTGGGTTATGAAGCTTCACCATCCTTTGTGTCTGGGCACTGAAGCCTTTCAGATACTGAATTTTGCTTGGGGCATTCCCATACATTTCTGCAGAAGCAAGAAATGTGTAGACTGGAAGCAAAAACACTCCTATCCCCATATATGAATAAAAATATGAGGGGAAATGCAAAATATTCTCCCTGCTATTCAGATTTCCTTATTCTTTGTGATGTTTTTCCATTTAACCTCTCAGAAAGATGTTTATTCTTTCAGTTGCTTTTAATGTTCTCTGCCACAGGAGAGAGCTCTCACTATTTTGACTTGCTCAGCACACAGATTTTAGATAGCACACTCTGTGGGTGAAGCCCATCAAAGGGGAGTAAGATTAAACTTGATGTGCCAGAGGGGAAAATTTGCCTAAAGTACTTACAGAGGTTCTATTTAAGTTCACACTGTGGGTGCCATGTGTTTTTCTAAAATGAGAAGCCACAAAATATACTGTGCTATGGCCTGCTGGGAGCAAAAGGGCTGAGAAATTGTTTAGAGGTGTTTTGAGAGTAAAGTCTCAAAGTTCATGGTGGCTGCAGCAGTTCCAGCCTCTATAAAACCAAAAGAGGCTGAAAAATGAAAGGTAACACCTTGGTTTTCCCAGGCTGGAATTTGCCTTCTGTCAGTGATGAGTGCAGCCTTTGTGTCTGATGGATTGCAGGTGTCTCCAGACCATAGAAATGCAGATGTTGCACCTTCTGAGTCCCACTGGGCTCCAGGACCTCTCTGCATTCCCACCCTGCCCACAGCAGCCCTGAAAGATAAGGACTTGTGAGACATTCCCAGCTGGAGGAGGAGCTGTCAAAGTGAAAGGCAGCAGATCCCCAGGAGAACAGGGAAAGTGCAACCTTTGCATTCTGAGAGCTGTAAACTTTTGCCAGAGAATGCCCTGAGGCTTTGTGGCCCTCAGAAAAGAACTGTAGACTTGAACTGAGTTAAGGCACCATCTGCAGTGGGGATTTAGTGCTTCACACAGTTCAAAAGGGTCAGAAGCCTCCCTGACCCAGGATGTGAGCTGATGTAAAATGATGGCTGAGCACAACACATGGACCTCACTAAGTTAAAGTAAGAAAACAAACAAACAAACAAACAAAACAAAACAAACAAACAAACAAAAAAGAAAACAAAAGCCAAACCCCAAAAGAGATTGAAGCAGAACTACCATGAGAAAATACCAGGCAAAACGACAAATCTCAGATTTCCTCATGGTGACAGAGTTGAACAACACTTAAAGTACCATTGGTAAAGAACTGTTAACCAACTCATCTTTTCTAAACCCCAATATTCTCTTTCAGTAGCATCCAGGGGAAGAGATTTTCAGGAGTGAGCAAAGTAGTTTAGATTTTCAGTTGAACTCTAGACATCATCATCACCATCATGTTAATGAACTCTTCTACGGAAATGCAAGTTAGTTTTCTGAAGAGCTGGACTGTAGAAGTTATTCTACAGTTAACATAAATCCAGCAGAGAAATAACCATGGTGATGCCTAGACAAACATGAGAGACTCTGAAATAAAATGAAAAATACAATACAAGCCCATGCAACCATTTGAAACATGCAACCAAATCACTTAGATTTACAGAAAGTTGTCATATAATGTAAGTTGATTAAATATTGTAAATATTGGCATTTTGTGTAAATAAAAGTGCTGATGGTGAAATTGGTTCCTTATGCTCTTTTTCCAAACTGGGATTGTATTACAGCTGGTGTAGTAAGATGTAGAAATACTGAGAAAAAAATAAAGCAATTAATGTTTGTGGTAGTAAAAAATGCCATACTTTCTTCCATGTTCTTAGTAGGGAATGGTGTGTTAAATGCTCTCACCCCTAAAACATCTGACTCACTTGGAATCTTTTGGAAAAAAATGGATTATTGAACAGGCAGGCAGAAGGTTTCATAAAGCAAAGTAGGAGGGAGGGGAAGCAAAAAACCCCTTGCTGACACAGGGCAGCGAAGGAGAGAAGGATCTTTGAGGAGCCGTTCTGAGCAACCCTGCAGAATTTCACTAGTAAAGGACTTGCTTTGTTGTGCCTTATTTTTTGGGCAACAATTTTTGATAATATAGTAATGGGATCCTTCTCAAGTACTTTTCAATTTATCTAGGAGCCCATGCACTTTGTCTTATTCACTGCAATAAATGTCTGTAGCTTCAGTTATGGCTCTGGGAGTTCCAGGCCTGCTGCTGACTGGTGTGGACCAGAAGAACATCTTTTGTGACTCAAGTTTCTTAGGGCTGTATTAAAAGGAATGTGAATCAGAAACTTCAAACAAACAAGGCCCTACAAGAGAACAGGAGCTGCACAGAAGAGGTGAGGAGATGCTCACAATGAACACCTTCCAGGCATGCGGGGCCCCAGTCTGCCATACACGTGACCTTTACCTACAAAGATGAAAATTTCCTCACCCACAAGGCACAATTGCTGTGTGACTCAGCATGACCCAGACCTGGTTAACGGATCCTTAGGGCCAGGGATGAGGATGGACAGGGATGCACCACTGGGAATGGTCAGGAGCATTGAGAAAATGGAAGTCCACAGACTCTGCAGCTTGGATATGAGCTCTTGCATGCAGAGCCATATGTTCACATCAGCTGTTCCCAGGCTCTAACACTGGGTGGAGAGAGAGCTTTGACTTGGGGGAATGGATCTCTGAAGGTTTTTCTTATTCTGAACTGGGGAGGCACTGACACAGATTGCCCAGAGAAGCTGTGGCTGCCCCATCCCTGCAAGTGTCCAAGGCCAGCTTGGACGGGGCTTGGAGCAACCTGGGCCAGTGGAAGATGTCCCTGCCCATAGCAGGAAGGTCTGTCATGAAAGGAGTGTCTCAGCTCAATTAAACACTCACTGTCAAAGGTGTCAGTAAAAGAAGTTTAATATAAATTTGCAAAAGCTCAGCAAAGTCCAACAGTGATGGTCACTCTGGTTATTAAACATACACAGGAACATCAAATTAGAATTAATTTAGAATGATTTATGCAGACATTGGGGGAGGGGGGCAAAAAAAGGTAGAGTTGTTAGAGAGAGACCATCCCACTGAGTCTCAAGGTAGAGAAAAGATCTCCTTTTTTCTAAACTGCCTCTCAGGGGAGGTGTGGATTGAGCCAACCCCCGTCCCAGACTTGATCAACAGTTTATGCAAAGGATTATAACAGCACTTAATCACTGACCTTTCCCTCCTGTCCACCTGATTACACACAAGGGAGTGTTCTTAAAAGTTAAATCTGCCTGAGTGATTGGGAAAAGGTGTGGAGTGTAAGATGAAAATGTTCAGAGTGTCATCAGAAGATCAGGATAAAAATACTGGTGAGTGACTCCCTCTGATTGACATTCTGGTGCTAGGATGCACTAAACAAGCATTTTCTTGGATTTGGATTTGC